>NC_133327.1:286777447-287104947 GCF_042186555.1 Aquarana catesbeiana | reverse complement strand
TTATCTGAACCTCTAGTGCTTTAAGTTTCCGTTGTTTCCTTTTGATCAGGAAATCCATAACCTCTTTCCCTTTACCAGCAAAAAAAGCATACCATTCATCCACATCATCATCTCCCAGTAAACCATCACTAATGCGTATATCCTACCTTAATTTTCTGAGTATCATATTATCTTTCAAGTATTTTTCCAAGGTGGATTGATCCCACCAAACATTACATTTTTTATCCATACAATGTCCTAATTTTCTAAACAAATGTGCTAAGTCATCATCCTTTGTTTTGTTATCTGAGAAAAGATCCTCCAGATCTAACTCTCTATTATTAAAGAAGGCAAATGGATCCATAGGCTGCTAACAGATATATGAAAACAAATACAAATCAAATTGGAAAAATTCTGTGAGCCACAATAATCTTATGCCTTGCTTGTGCTACCTCCAGCTGCATGCGCTAATCATATAACGTGCATAGGATAAATTTACAAGTTATACGCTGCGCTTGGGTGACCCCAAAACAAAATTAATATTAACGAACTCCGTGCTTACTAGTCAGATAATATTAAATACAAATAATATGAATGTTGAATAAACAAGGTGTGAAAAAACAAGTGCTTGTTACACCATAAATTAGTGCTTATTAGTGCTTGTTACACCTTTCATAGTGTCTTAATAAACATAAAAAGTGCTTAGTGCTCAATATAAAGTATCCTGCTTGTCTGAATGAATAAATAATGAAAAAAGTTCTCTTTAGCACTCTAAATAGTACGTGCAAATAATGTCCAGCAGTGATAATAAAACAATGCGTCCAGGTGGTGTTCAGCTGTGACAACAATCCAACATCATGGCGAAGATATCCTGAGTGCTGCAAAACATGCTCCGGTGCACCTTCATGATCCCCTTAAGCTAATGTGCTCACCTCAGAGCGTGTGACTCAGCTGCTACCCTGAGTCCAAATACGCTTTGGAGCCACCCCTGGGCTCAGTCTCAATGTCTGCTGCACTCCTCCAGCTGGAAACAATGTGGCTCCATACATATAAATGAAAAGGAAACTATATAGTGTAATATAGTCAAAATACTTTTATTAAAAGAAAACGCTCCCCACACCGGGGTAATCACATGGCACTGGTGCGTCAGTGCACCATACTATAACTGCTTTCTATGCAAAATCACTGGATGTTTGGTGCGGTATGCTGTGCTGGGACAGCGCTGGTGTGAAGTCCGTACCAGTCTCTCCGTCCTGGCCCCTCCCCTACGCGTCTTCGACACAGGGATCACGTGTCATCATCAGGGGGATATTTCAGGCCTATTTTTGGGTCTCAAAATCCACATCCCGCGTACAATTTCTCCGCATCCTCATATATTGGTCTCTGGGAATGTTGTCAAGCCATGGCCTATGGTGACAACTTGATGTGGGAATAAATGAGTTCCGATCAGTAACCTTAAAAAAGGACTTGGTTTCAATACCACTAACAGTTTTAAATATCTCTAGATCAAAGAAGTGTATCCGATCCCTACTAATATCCCAGGTTACCTTGATACTCCGGTCATTATTGTTCATTGATTCCAGTAACCTCATCAGTGATTCCATATTTCCACTCCAGATAATCAGGAGATCATCAATAAATCTTTTGTACAACTGGATATCTCCAAATACATCACCCAGACCTCATTCCACCTCCCGCTTGGCCATATAGAGGTTCGCTACGCTTGGGGCGAACTTGGCGCCCATAGCTACTACTCGTACTTGCAGATAAATTTGGGTAAATTTTATTATTGACAGGTCGTAAAATAACACTAGGTAAATTTTCCCCACTATTTTCAGCAGCAGTTAGGGTTAATGTGATGAGATAGGCTCATTAGTCATAACAGACGTTAGTCTAAACATATCCACCTGATGACACATGATCCCTGTGTCGAAGACGCGTAGGGGAGGGGCCAGGACAGAGAGACTGACACGGACTTCACACCAGCGCTGTCCCAGCACAGCATACCGCACCAAACATCCAGTGATTTTGCATAGAAAGCGGTTATAGTATGGTGCACTGACGCACCAGTACCATGTGAGTACCCCGGTGTGGGGCGTTTTCTTTTAATAAAAGTATTTTGACTATATTACACGATATAGTTTCCTTTTCATTTATATGTATGGAGCCACATTGTTTCCAGCTGGAGGAGTGCAGCAGACACTAATACTGAGCCCAGGGGTGGCTCCAAAGCGTATTTGGACTCAGGGTAGCAGCTGAGTCACACGCTCTGAGGTGAGCACATTAGCTTAAGGGGGTCACGAAGGTGCACCGGAGCATGTTTTGCAGCACTCAGGATATATTCGGCATGATGTTGGATTGTTGTCACAGCTGAACACCACCTGCACGCATTGTTTTATTATCACTGCTGGACATTATTTGCATTCACTATTTAGAATGCTAAAGAGAACTTTTTTCATTATTTATTTATTAATTTATTCATTCAGACAAGCAGGATACTTTATATTGAGCACTAAGCACTTTTTATGTTTATTAAGACACTATGTATGGTGTAACAATTTATGGTGTAACAAGCACTTGTTTTTTCACACCTTGTTTATTTATTCAATATGTAAAACAGAAAACCGCGCTGAAACATTAATGAATAAAGTCCAATTATCGATCGATGAATAAAGTCCAATTATAGTCCAGAATAAAGCAATCAATAATAGTAGGCTTCTCTATGTGATTAGGGGGGAAGAAATAAATGCACTTGAAATATAACTGTGTGGTGAACTGCTTACCAGAACGTAAGCCAAATCAGACAGATGGCTTAAACCCAGCCCGGGCCTTTAGAAGCGTTCCAATAGACAGGATCAGTCGCGCTCGTGTAGCAAAACAGGTCCGCGTGGGGTTTAATAAAAAAAATAGGCAAAAACCATAGCGTGATACTGACATAGTAATGCAATAAACCAAAAAAAAGGAAAAAAATGCAATCTCACAAATAATCATGAAAATCATATATACATCCTGTATGCACAGCATATACAGGGACGTGAAATTGGTGACATGCAACATGCAAAGAGTAGTGCCCTTGGATATGAAATAAATAACACCAAGTGTATCTGCTTACCAGAGATCAAAATTAGAAGAGCAAACAAATATCACCAAAATCAGAAAGTGCACAGACACAAGAGGTCGCTTACCAGATGGCAAACTAGTGAAGGCACATTCAGCTGAAGGCTTACTGCCTCTGTGTGACCCAGATAAAAACTTATTTAAACCCTTAGGGGTTCCCGCTCACCAGAAGGTCAATTGGAAATAGCCCAAAACGAAATCTTGGCGGAGTCACCGCGATCCCGTCCTAGCAGACTCTTCACAGGCTCAGTATGCATAAGATTTCGAAAAGGAAAAATAGCCAATAGCGTAATAACGTTGAGACTTCGATTTATTAAAAAAGCAACACTTACAATAAAAACAACGAATTACAGCAATGCCGGCCGGCACTCAGACAGCTCCCGTCCACAACAGGGTGACATGGTGACGTCAGCACATCCCTCCCAGACGCGTTTCGTCACAGGTTGACGTTCTCAATGGGGAATTATGGTGTATAAAGAGGTGACATCGGCGCTCACCAACCACATCCCAGGTCTGATAACAGTACTAGAGAGAAGATTTAGCACATGGCGGGTGTCTTTGATGTATGAGGGCATCATTTGAACCAGGGGCTGAAGGAAAAAATCTATGTATCTGCCCACCCGGGATGTGACAGAATCAATGCCACTCACAATGGGGCGTCCCGGGGGGCAGATAGGGTTCTTGTGAACCTTCGGAAGATAATAAATAATAGGGGTAAAATGATGTTGGATTGTTGTCACAGCTGAACACCACCTGCACGCATTGTTTTATTATCACTGCTGGACATTATTTGCATTCACTATTTAGAGTGCTAAAGAGAACTTTTTTCATTATTTATTTATTAATTTATTCATTCAGACAAGCAGGATACTTTATATTGAGCACTAAGCACTTTTTATGTTTATTAAGACACTATGTATGGTGTAACAAGCACTTGTTTTTTCACACCTTGTTTATTTATTCAACATTCATATTATTTGTATTTAATATTATCTGACTAGTAAGCACAGAGTTGCTTAATATTAATTTTGTTTTGTTTTGGGTTCACCCAAACGCAGCGCATAACTTGTAAATTTATCCTATGCACGTTATATGATGCGTGATTAGTGCATGCAGCTGGAGGTAGCACAAGCAAGGCATAAGATTATTGTGGCTCACAGAATTTTTCCAATTTGATAAAAAAAAAGTATATATCTCATAATTTTTAGGTGCTATAACTTTCACACAAACCAATCAATATACACGTATTGGGGTTTTTTTTTTTTTTTTTATCAAAAACATGTAGCAGAATACATTTTGGCCAAAATGTATAAGGAAATTAGATTTTTTTTATTGGAATAGTTTTATAGCAGAAAGTAAAACGTGTTTTTAAAAAAAAATGGTGGTTAACCACTTAGCGACCACCCCACATTCATTTACGGCCGCTCTGTGGGTATGTGATCGGAGACTTAAGGGTCTGGGGTGCGTGCCCCCAGAGACCCACTCCCGCAGTGATTGGACAGAGCAAAAGCAAATCAACGAGTCCAGCGGACTCAACGTCCACTGGGACCCGCCAATTGTTCGGGACACAAGCAGAATGCCAGTCTGCCTAAGTAGACAAGGCAGTCATTCTGTCAGCAGGATAAGGTTTTAAACCTGTGTTTCTGCAAAGCAGGCACACGGATCTTTGCCTTGCCCTTGTCAAACACCTCCCCCACAGTGAGTAAGCACAACCTAGACATACATTTAACCCTATTCCCTACCAGTGTCATTAGTACAAGGGTCGCTGGTTCAAATCCCAACCACGACACTACCTGCCTGGAGTTTGCATGTTCTCCCTGTGCCCTGTGCCTGCGTGGGTTTCCTCCGGGTACTCCGGTTTCCTCCCACACTCCAAAGACATGCTGGTAGGTTAATTGGCTTCTGTCCAAAAAAATTGGCCCTAGTATATGAATGTTAGGGACCTTGGATTGTGGGCTCCTTGAGGGTAGGGATCGATGTGAGTGTGCGATATATGTGTGGAGCGCTGCGTAAAAAAAAAAAAAAAAAAAAAAAAAAAAAAAAAAAAATTACACAGCGCTATATGGGTACCTTAAATAAATAAAAAAATAGGGATAATTGTAGACATGCACCCACACTCACTCAGGTTGAACTCGATGGACTGGTGTCTTTATTCAACCTTACTAACTATGTAACTATGTAACTACAGTGACAGTGCATATTTTTTAGCACTGATCACTGTATTAGTGTCACTGGTCCCCAGAAAGTGTCAAAAGTGTCAGTTAATGGCCAATTTGTCTGCCGCAATATACTACATTAGTTTAAAAAAAAATCCCATCGTTTTATAGACACCATAACTTTTGCGCAAATCAATCAATATACGTTTATGGGGATTTTTTACCAAAAATATGTAGCAGAATACATATTTCCCCAAATTGATGAAGAAATTGGATTTAATTTTTTTTTATTGGGTATGTTTTATAGCAGAAATATAAAAATATAAAAACTACAGAGGTGATCAAATACCACCAAAACAAAGCTCTATTTGTGGGAAAAAAAAGGACAAACATTTTATTCTTGAGGTAAAGTATTTTAAGTTAAAGTAGCACAGTGCCAAATAGCATAAAAAGGGTCTGGTCATGAAGGGGGTAAAATCTTTCAGGGCTGAAGTGGTTAAGACTGCTACCTGAACAGACCACCTTTTTACAAACTTTTTACCACCAAAGCTCGGCAATTTTTGGAGGGGTAAAAAATATTTTCTAGATTGACCAAATCTTCATAGATTGCACAATCTTTTTTTTTTTTTTTCATGAACAAGAATGGTCTATTTAGGCGTAGCATGTCTCTTGGAGCCTCAAGTTGATGGCGAGAGTGTAACAGCATAGGCAAGCATATTGCGTGAAGCCATAACCTCATGTGTGTATGAGTCGGGGGGGAGAAATACTCTGTGGCCTCCTCTAAAGCTGCCTCCAGGTCACCTTCATTCCCTTCTATATCCTTGCATATTGGGATCAGACTCAGGTAGAGACTGAGATTGAGGTGTGGAATGATTTTGTCATTTTTGAGCTCTGAACAGTGATGGCTTTATCAAAGTGGTCAGTTGTCTGAGAAATGGTGACATGGTTGCAAAAAATGTGTTGCATGCTTGAGATAGAATCAGATGCAGCGACAAGCATTAAAATAGTGTCCTGCTCTAGTGCAGTGGAAGTATCATCCCTGTGTGCAGTTTGAGTGCTTTGTGGACATTTGGCAGAGTGAATGTTCACCAAAACTTTTTCTGCAGTTCCCTTGCATCCGGTTTCTGTCGGTATTCCTCTGGAGTACTCAGAGCAGGGTTTGCAAATAGAGTAAGCATGTGTGAGAAGAAATACGGAGCAACCCCGGTGTGGACTGTCCTGTAGTAAAGTCCTCAAGACAAAAAGACAGGAGGAAGGACCCGAATACATTATAAAATGCTGTTTGCGAAAACAGCGGTAGAGTGCAAACTGTGGTGTTATGCAACATCTGGTCATCCACCCAAGACTAAGCTCTGAGTGATTAAAATTACTCATGCTAGGCATACCACCGAATGGGTCTTCAAGGGATGGACCACAGCCATGGACATGCATAGTATTCTGAGTCTAACTACACACATTGCACCAAGTGCTGAGGTGAGCGCCCATGCAGGATCCAGTGCCCAAAGCAAGATTACAGGCCATGCCTAAAGTGAATGGTCCGGGTACAGTCTGGATACAGTTCACAAGATTTGACCGAGGTTGTGTTGATCTGGATGCACTGCTTCTATAGTTGTATTCGAAGCCAGTGAAAAGTTGATTGAAGAATTTGAAGTGAAAATAAACGAGTTAAACTACAATGGATTTCTGTGTAAGAGAGGGTAGGAGGATGTCCAGGGGGTGGGTCCTCAAAGCTTTGTGAGTTTCTGAGCACCTGAAAAGTACCAGCCTATAATCCAGGGTCTATTTATATTAAGGTGCTCTGATTAGGATTAACTGTGTGTATGTATGTATATTTTAATATATATATATTTTTTATTATATATATATATATATATATATATATATATATATATATATATATATATATTAATATTGGAAAATTCAGTTTAGTGGTAAGACAGTGTTAATTTTGGAGGTCAAATTTCCTTGTCAAAAGAAGTTTATTGAGTATACAATATTATAAAGATACATAAAGTAAGTTTACAAGGATCTATAAAGTAAGCTCATTGTTTTACAGTAGGGATTATATAGGTAAATATCATGAAATTTCAAATATTAAACATTGGGTTCACGTAAACCTAAATTAAAGATATATATCATTTCCTTAGTTACTTTTGTAGGTATTTAAATGATTTATACCTACTATATATATTGTTTACAGGTAGAGTGTATACAGGTCAAATAAATTCTGATAATGAGCTTTAATCGTAAGGTGGAGAAAAGGAAAGAGAAAGAAGAAAAAGGGTAGAAAGGCAGAGGTATGGTCCACAAGGTTGTCCCGCTCGTCAGTTTATTATTCTTTTTAGTTCTCTTTGAAGCCTTAGAATGGGTGTCTCTGTAAGTCATTTAATCTGTTACCATGGCAACAGGACAGAGTCATTGAAATTTGACAGGAACTGTTGTTTTATCCAAGGATGCCAAAGTTTTTCAAATTTTGGAATTTGATTTTGATCGATGGCTACCATCTTAGCATGGGACATTGTATTATTCATTCTGTGAATTGTTTCTGCTAGTACCAACGTAGGAGATTTCCATGCTTTGGCCACTGTTTGTTTTGCAGCCGTTATTAGTTGGATCATAAGTTTGAATTGAGAGAGTGTTAACCATTCCGGTTTTAGATTAAGTAAAGTTATATATGGATCTGGTTGTATTATTTTTTTAAATATTTTAGATGCAATCACGAAGACTTCCTTCCAGAAGGTTTGGATTTCTGGGCACGTCCACCATATGTGTAAATGTGTGCCTATTTCTGGGCATCCTCGAAAACAAAGAGCTGAGGTATTAGGTGAATATTTTGCCACTCTAGCGGGTACAAGGTACCAGCGAGTTAGGACTTTATAATTTGTCTCCAGTGCTAAGATGTTGGGTGAAGATGACTTAGATGTGAGCCATATGTTAGACCAGTCCGTGTCTTCTAAAGTTCGTCCCAGGTCCTCCTCCCACCTCTGAACGTAAGAGGGTCTATTAAGATTTACTACTCCATATAATTGATTATAAAGTGATGAAATTGTACCTTTAGCAAATGGCTCTTTTGTACAGATTGATCCAAAAATGGATAATTGGGATAATGGTGTATCCCCCTTTAGGAATGCTGTATAGAAATTTTTGATTTGGAGATATCTAAATATCTCAGAGTTTGGTAGATCATATTTTTCTCTAAGCGATGGGAATGAAAGGAATGATTTAGATGCTATGAAGTCATTTAGTGTCTGAATGCCTGATGTTGTCCAAGCTTTAAAAGAATGTGGGTAGATCCATGCCGGATAAAAGGCCAGATTTCTGATAAAAGAAAGGAGAGGATTGTGTGGAGATTGTAACTGATATTTGGTTTTTAGTTTATCCCAGAGAGATAAGAAGTGTTTAGTTATGGGATTATGAATTTTAAAGCGGTCTTTAGGATCAAGCCATAACAAGTTTGATATTAATAGAGGGTCATTTTCTGAAGCCTCTATAAATACCCATAATGGGATTTCCTGTTTTGCATGGTATTTGGACAGACTGGCCAAATGTGCTGCTCTGTAGTAGTTAGTAAAATTAGGGTATCCCAGGCCTCCTTTATTTTTGGGAAGATGTAGTGTGTGTATAGGTATACGTGGTTTAGAAGAGCCCCATATAAATGAAGTTGCTCTTTTTTGTACTATTCTCAAAAAATAAATAGGGAGGACTCTGAATAGATACAGCAATTTGGGTAGAATAGTCATTTTGATTGCATTAATCTTCCCTATCCAGGATAAAGGAAGTTGCGACCATTGTTTTATTAGATTTGTGATCTGTCTTAATACAGGAGGATAATTGGTTGAGAATAAGTCAGAATGAGATGCTGTTAAATGAATTCCAAGATATGGGATTGATTTTTCTGCCCATGTAAATGGGAGTGCAGCCCTAGCCGGGATCAATTCCATGTTTGTGAGCGAAATATTAAGCACTAGGCATTTCTTAGGATTAATCATAAGGCCGGATAGGGCTGCAAATCCATCAAGAGCTGGTATTAAGTTAGGACCAGAGACCTGTGGTGATGATAGAAAAAGTAATATATCGTCTGCAAATATACATAATTTGTGTGCAATACCTCCTACTTCAATGCCAGTTATAGTTTGGTTTGTTCTGATGTATTGGGCCATGGGTTCGAGTATAAGGGCAAATAATAAGGGAGATAATGAGCAACCCTGTCGGGTACCTCTTTCGATATTAAAGGCATCAGATTTGTATCCCGCGTATTTTAGGCTTTGGGTTTATTATATAATGCTTTGATCCATGTTAAAAAGTGGGGTCCAAAACCCCATTTTTGTAATGAATATTGCATATATTGCCAGGATACTGTGTCAAATGCCCTCTTAACATCGAGAGATAGAAAACATAAAGGGATTTTCCGTTTTTTAGCAATATGTGCCAATAACACTGCCCTGCGTATATTATCGCCTGCCTGTCTATTTGGCATGAAGCCTACTTGATCTCTATGTATTAAATTTTCCTATAATGCTATTGAGGCGTTTTGCTATTATTTTTGCTAATAATTTAATATCAAGGTTTAACAGAGAGATAGGCCGATAATTCACACAGGAAGTATCATCAGAAAGGGGTTTTGGGATCATACAAACAATTGCCATTAGTGTTTCTTGTCGAAAAGAATGTCCTTCTAGAAGTTTGTTAAAAGTTTCAGTGAGAATGGGAGAGAGTATTTCTGAGAATGTTTTATAGTATAAAGCCGAGTAGCCGTCTGGGCCTGGTCTTTTGTTAAGTTTTAGGTCTTTTATGGCGTTAGCAACTTCATCTATAGTTATAGGCTCATCCAAACTGCTTTTTTGATTCTGAGATAACTCAGGTAAGGTTATTTTTGAGAAGAAGGATTCAGCCTCTGTAGGATTAAATTCATTGTTTGTCTTGTATAAAGTTGCAAGATGTGAGTGAAATTTATGGACTATTTTAACTGGATTACAAGTATAAACATTTTTTGATAATCTCAAACGTATTGGTTTGAAAGATTTGTTAGTTGAATTTAATGCCCGAGCCAAATATGTACCTGGTTTGTTTGTATTCATGTAGAAATTGTGTTTGGAGCGTTTGAGGGATTTATCAACTGACTCAGTGAGAAATAGATCGTATTCCAATCTAGATTTTTCCAGATGAGATTTTGTACTCTGAGATGGATTATCTTGGAATGATATGTAGGCTGCATTAAAATTGAGTTCTAGTTTTTTTGCTAGATTTTTGCATTCCCGTTTAAATAGTGCCATTTGTCTTTGTATTGTACCACGCAAGACAGGCTTATGAGCTTCCCACAGTGTTATTGGGGAGATGTCTGTTGTATTATTAATTGATATGTATTCCTTTAAAGCTTGTTCAATGGCCATCTGATGTAGTGGGTGTTTGAGCATTATGTCCGGTAAGTACCACGTTGGGTCATGCGCTGGTATGGCTGAGGCTATAGTAGTGTATACTGCATTATGGTCAGACCACGGAATCTGAATTATATCTGATGCAATAATTTCTGGTATCATTCCTATTGTTAGAAAAATATGATCTATTCTGGTGAAGGTTTGATGAGGGTGCGAGAAATAAGTGAATTTCTTTTTCATTGGGTTACTTTCTCTCCACGAATCTACCAGATTGTATTTGGAAAGAAGTTGAGAAAAAGGTAATCTAGAGGTTATTTTGGATGGTGTAAAAGGTGGTTTATCTAGAAATGGGAGGAGGACCTGGTTCGAATACCCGCACATTATCACTGTTCCTATTTTGTGTGTATTAATCACTTGTAATATATGTGAGAGGAATGGTGTAGGTTGTTTGTTAGGAGCGTAGTAGGAAATCACCGTGATTGCTGTATCCATTATATAACCCATGAGTATCAGGTATCTACCTTCTGGGTCTTTAATTTCTGATAAGGTGAATGGTGTGGATCGGTGAAATGCAATTAGAGTACCCCTTTGTTTGGTACAGGCAGAAGCTGTGTAAATTTGTTGATAAAAAGGAGAAATATATTTTGGAGTAGAATCTTTGGTGAAGTGTGTTTCTTGGAGGCATACTATGTGAGCCTTCTTGTTATGGAAAGTACGGAAGGCTTTGGTCCTTTTTTGAGGGACATTTATTCCCTGAACATTCAGGGAAAGTATATTCAGTGGTGCCATGGTAACAGATCAAATAGTTTTGACTTACTTTTTGTTATGCAGAGCTGACTGCGCAGATCAACCTGTGTGGACTGAAGAGATGAAAAGATAGAAAAGAAACCAGTGAATTCTGGAGTAAAGAGTAAACAAAAAACATATGAGATTAGATGATACATTGTATAAATTATTTTTTGCAAGTAATCACAATTTAGCCGTGAAAGAGAATAAATCTCTCTCTCAGGGGAATAAGTGCCTTCGTCACACTCCCACATAATATGGTTGGGAGAATGAGGAGGGCTAATGAGGGTACACGGATCTTCCGCTTACAGGAGAGAAGTGCTATGTCAAAAGACATCAAAATGATGATTCATTAATTGGAGTGCAGAATATAGTTTTTGTTGAAATTATTTATTCCAGGGTGGTTGTATATGGTTAGTCTTGCCCTAGGCTAAATAATTCAGTTAGAAAGGTACTGTTAATAACTTTGGTATTGATGAAGATAGTTTGAATTATTTTGGGATTTTAACCCTTTTAGAGTAAACAATTACATATTTTATTCATATGTAACTGTTTAGATATGTTAACTCATAAAATTGAGGTTGTATTGCTTCAGATTAGAATAAACAAAAACATAGTTCTAGGAACTAGTTAGGTACTAATATATTTGTTTTAAGAAAAGAAAGAAAAAGCTCCCATTACTTCTGGATTATTGAACATATTTGTCCTAAAAAGTAATAAATCTATTGTTATTACCTGAAAATATATAACTGAACAAGAATTTCCTTATTTCACTTATATATTCTAAGGCTATATGAATCAGAAGTAATAAGAAATATAACTGGAATGTAACTTGATCCCATACAGTGTGTGACTATCAGAATGCAGTTACATTCAGTTATAAATACAGGTTTTTTATAGGGAACCATCTCTTAGTATAATAAATGAAGAGATATCAGGAATTAGGATGTCAGTCCATTGAATCTTCTTGGTCCATGGATGATGTGGCATAACGGCCTCTTTTGTGAGAATGAGGATTCCCATTTTGTTCTGAAATTTTCTGGGTGCTGCCTGAAGGTGAAGATGATGCCATTCTTCTGCGTGTGGGAGTGTTGCTGCTTGTGGGTTCTGTCAGATTTAATTTTAAAAGGGTTTGTTGTAGTTCATCTGCTGATCTGCTTCTGTAAATTGTACCTTGGTAGTTAAATCTGACTGAAAAGGGGAAGCCCCATTGATACATAATGTTGTGGCGTTGCAGTTCCATTAGTTGGGGTTTCATGGATCGTCTTTTAGTAATAGTAAGTTGGGATAGGTCAGCAAAAATTTGATAATTGTGTCCTTGAAAATTAAGTTCCTTTTTTTCTCTTGCAGCAATTAGTATTTGTTCTTTCGTTCTGTAATAATGAAATTTTGTGATTATATCACGTGGGGGTCCGTCTTTCTTTTTGGCTGTGAGGGCTCTGTGTACTCTGTCCAGTTCTAAACGTTCAATAGGGATATCTGGCTTTAGTTCTTGTAATAGAGCAGTAATAGTAGATTGCAGGTCTGTCACAGTTTCAGGTATTCCCCTTATGCGCAAGTTTGAACGTCTGGCTCTATTTTCGTAATCTTCGAGCTTAGTTTGAAGTATTAAATTCTCTTTTTTTAATTGTTCCAATTCTGTTATATTTTCTTGGGTTGTAATTTCAATTTCATCAATTTTTATTTCTAAGGCTGCGGTGCGGTTTCCCAGCTCTCTTATTTCTTTGGTTAGGCTGTTATTTGGTCTGAGGTTTGTTTTAAAGCCTTATGAAGCATCTTTTCAAATTGTAATAATATTACTGGGGATGCTGAGGAGACTTGTGGAGAAGTTTGTGAGAGGATTTGTTCTGCATCTGACTCAAATGGAGAGTCTTGCTGTGACATTTTCTGTTTGTGAGAGCGCCCTGATGCTGTATATTGTGAGGTGACTGGAGCTGCTTTAGTTGCAGTGAGTGCCTGTGAGCTCTTTGTGAGGTGATTTTTATTTCTGCCACGGCTTCCTCCCAGTACCATATTTCCTGCCCAAACTTTCACAGTTTGTTCCCTGGGGCAAAAAGGTTCAAATGGATACCTTTTGAGCCTGCAGGCTCCGTTTGTCCTTCTCTTCTCTCCTCAGCGGTGCGGAGCTCTAACAATGCATGTCTGCTCCACTAGGCTCCGCCTCCTGTCCCCCCCTTGGAGGTCAAATTTCAATTTATTTTAAGTCATAGTCTTTTGACTAAAATGCCATTTTAGCTATAGTTGTATACTATATTAGTAATCTGAATAGTTTTAGTCGTATTTTAGTCTACTAAATTCTAATTGGTTTAAATTGCAATGCATTATTTAAGCATTTCTCCAGAATTTTCAAACTCATATACTTCTGGAGAAAAAAATCGAATAACAGGTTATTTATGATATTAAGGTTTAAACAAACTACAGACACAGATTTAGCCGTTATATACGGTCTTTATAAGTAAAACCATGTTTCATTACAAGAACGTTGCTTTTTTGACATAAGTGCAACTTTAAAATAAAAAATAAATAAAAAAGTCCTTCCCTCACATTTTTGTTTGTTAACCAAAATTGGAATGGAATTCTGAGTAATTTTCACTTAGTTTTCGTCACTGGAAAATGCCGCTGACAAAAAGGACGACGCAAATATTTTCGTGAACAAAATGAACACTGGTGGTAGAAGCATTTGCAATGAATTCACAGTCCTGTGGTTTTAAGGCTTGCCTGCCCACTTTTATTAAACAAACTTAAAGTAATTGTAAACGATCACTTTGTAAAACAACCCATTCAAAGATTGAAATGAAAGACAAAACATTTGTATAGATATATAAAAAAAAAAAAAAACACAACTGACCACAATGTGTTCTCCTGCTTAGTGTGATCAGTTTTTAATAGAGAAACAAGGGGACAAGCAGGAACACCAGGGACTTCACATAAAAGAAGCAATACAAAGAATAGGATACTTTCTCATACAAGTACATGGTATAGCAAGCACATATCAGGAATATGAAGTGTTGGTAACAAACGCTTTAAGGAAGGTCCACAAAACAGTTGCCCACAGAGGGGATTTTCACCAACAAAACTATAAGACCTCACGAACACTGGGCGTCGAAAATGCCACTTTTAAGGACAGTTAATTTTTCTGCCTCTAAAAGCCCCTCCATGTTTACCTATGTGTCCTTGCACACATAGGCATTTACAGGGGTTTAGAGGCAGCAAACAACCCCCCCCCCATCACTTGCGCATTCAGGAGAGGAGTGGTCAAGCAAAAAAGAAGCTGAACCTGAATAAACGCGTGTAATCGCGCCACAACGCTAGGTGTGTTTAGCACTCCATTTCAATGGCCAGAATAAATTAGTATTCTGGTTTTTCAAATGAATGCACAAATGCCTGACACACCTAAACGTGTTTGCAAAACGCGGCTTTGAGTGCATTTTCAGAAGGAGAATTCAGAAGAGCTGACCAGTATGCAGGCCATAATGAAAGCACCAAACTACCTGGCTCTCTGTTCAGCAGCACCGCTGCTCTTCTCACTGGTCCCTCAGACCTTCTCCCCTAGCTCTCCTGGCTCACTCAGCCTCTAGTTACAGCATCCTGCTATATGCACCCACTCCTTCCCTGAGACTTACAGATTATCTCAGTCCCTTGGACTTGCCTAGTTGCCCCAGCTCTTACAGTCCCTCAGACTCAATTAGCTGTCCTGACTGTCTCAGCCCCTGCAACATGGAGTGCCATCTACTGAGAAGAGCACCTCTCCTAATGGGAGTAGGCCTGTCTCCTAGATAGGGGCACGCATCTGGCTCTTGACAGGAGCCCAGCACTATGGTCAAGTCTTTGCTTATAACAAGTGTGCACACCTGCACGCTCACACAGAAGGCAGGTCTCTAGGAAGACCTGGACACAAGATTGAAGGCTACGTCCTGCCCAAGACTCTTTAAAGCCTTCAAGTGCCAGACCCTGATCCGGAAATACAAAACAAAGAAAACCGAATACCCAGTTTTTTTAGTACACTTTGGGATCCCTCACTCACTAGCCCTTCCCCTGAAGTTCAGCTTTACCTGAGGCTAAATGTAATGAAAGGATTATAAAAAAAAATACAGTAAAAATCGGCAAATATAATATGTCAAATGTTTATTCTCTTTACAAATTGTATCAGACATTAACAATAAAATTATAGGTATACAAGTGGCTGAAGCTTGGTTTAAAACCATGGCACTTTGCAATTAATGTTTAACACATCACTGTAAATAAAGTTTACATTAAATCCATTATTACAGCTGCTAAGCCTGAAAAATATGAATAAATATAAAATGTCTGCATCTTCAATAGAAAGAAAAAAAATTAACAAAAAAACAATCTTCAGTGCATATTTTGTTTAATTTCTCGATATCAGAGCAAAGCTATACACAAGTTTGATTTCCTACAAGGTCCACTGGTGTCCTCATTGCTTTGCAGCCGGTTTCCAATTTATTAAAACATATTTCAACACAACAGGTAATTCTGTATCAACATTTTACTTGCCAAAGCTATTTATTCAGTAAGAATCTATTAGATAGGAAGCTCTCACAAGCAAGGCCCTTATAACCCTCTTGTATTTAATTGTAATGTAACTATACTGAATGTCTTTATATTGAAAAAAAAGCTGCGCAACCTGTTGGCGCTGTATAAATCCTGCATAATAATTAGAGAGACTCATCTAGGTTTTCCCACTAAATCTTCACTCCCACCAGTAATTGTATTTGGATAGGTTTGCCATATTATCACTTCATGAAAACTACATTTTATAAGTTTTGCCCACGGAAAACCAGATTTCACTTTTGGGTTGACATATTTATTCAGAAATTCATCTATTATGTTAGCATTCTGTCATTTAGGTCAACCTACCAGAATGCCAGATATTCCCCCTTTGACTATGATAATTGTAAAGGCATCACATCATGTTGAACTTTCCATTTGCCATTTTTAAAGAGACATTTGCTGGATTAACAGGAAAGGGTGACTCCCTAATTCTTTTTGTAAGGTGCAAAATGTGGAACAAAGCTGAGGATGTCAGTTTAAGAGGCCATAATGTTAGTCACCCAAAGATAAAAGCAGCTGATGGGGGTTATGTAAATAAGAATCTTCCTTCTGTGCTGCCACACTTTTGTGATCCTTTCAGTTATGTATTTGGAGCTGCTGCTACCACCTAAGTGTACTCCCACACAGGCCAAACCATATATTAATAATATAATGGTGTGCTGCTGCTTTAAGAAATAACAAAAATAGAATATGTAATTTAAATAAAATAGTGACTCTGCATTTATGTATAAATAATTATAAACATAAGTTACTATTCCACATATTGCATTAAAAAAAAAAAAAACATAACCATACAAAATTATATTGTATGTTTCATAGTATTATTAATGCTGTATATGTGTGCCAGAGTCCATATATTTGCAACAGTTCAAAATTGGTTCTGTTTGCAGAGTACATAAATCACCAGAGTTACAAACGTGTAATAATGTGCCGCTAATCCAAAACCACCATGTGCTTCAACTCCTAGTGAAATACATGCTCACCTTGATCCTAGGCCCATATGCAATACAGGTCTAAAGGTGCTTATTTGTAAACCTTGCGATCCACCTCTTGGCTATTTAGCCCATGTCATGTGCAGGGACCCTTTAAGGGAGCGGACCTTCCAGCCACCATGCACAGATGATGCTCAAACATAGAATAGAGATTACTCATAGTGGAACACCATATGTTAACTTTAAGCCTTTTATTATAAAAAATATTGCACTCACAGACATAAAAACATCAAATGGCAGTGTTTATGCAGAACAAATCACCTTTTGCCACACTTCTGGTTTTGATGCAAAGCCGGAAGTGACTTGACACGATGTGTCACTGGTCACATGAATCCTTCAGCCGATTATGTCACTTCCGCCTTTAATGCAAAGCCGAAGTGTGGTGAGAGGCGATTTGTTCTGCATAAAACTCTGCCATTTGATCTTATGTCTGTGAGTTCAATATTTTTTAATAAAAAGTTTTCATATGGCGTTGCGCTATGAGAAATCTATTCTATGTTTGAGCATCAACTCTGATTGGATGGTCCGGTCCCTTAAGGGGACCCTGCACATTAAGTAGGAAAAAATGCCAGGAGGTGGATCTGCAAAGATTACAAAAAAAGTGCTTTAGACCGATATTGCATATGGGTCTAGGATCAAGGTGAGCATGTATTTTACTAAGAGCTGAAGCATATGGTAGTTTTGGAGTGGTGGAATAGTGGCATTTTATTACTGTTATGGACTCTACAAACTGAGCCAATTTTGAACTGCAATGAATATATGGACTCTGGCACATATATACAACACTATTAATGTTGGATATGCACTATGAAACATACAATATAACTATTTGAGTATATTGTATTTATTTTAAATACATTTGTGGAATAATAATTGGGGTTTATAAATATTTACACATGTATGTATAAATGCACAATCACCATTTTATTTAAAATTACAGATTATATTTTTTCCAATTTCTTAAAGGAGCAGCACACCATTAGATTATTAATACGTATATGGTTAACCAGTTGACGGAACATCAAAAAACTCTTTTGTAAATTCGGATGCTAGATGACTTCTTTCCAGCATGTGCTTGTAATGGTAGTGAAGCTAGCATGGCTCTCCTACATTCAACGCTTGTACCCCTCAACTAGGCACCAAAACCAATTAAGCAATAAAAAAAAAAAAAAAAAAAAAACAGATCTTGAGACATCCACCTAGCAATACAATTTTGCAGTTTTGGCAGATGGTGATAGTAAAATGAGTAAAAGGATTACGTGGCACACATTTCATATAAAAGGGCAGCAAAGATATTTTGCTGCATTCACTAGCACAATTTCATTCAACATTACATTTACAGAAATGTTATTTCTAAAACTAGGATATATTAAATCTTGGTGCTTGCTGTAATTAGGTTTTTTACACCTAGGAACATTTCCTTTTAAATCGTAACCTTACTTACTGTTTTCATCACTAACATAGAATATGCTCACAGGGTGAGAGCAAAGCGACTATCGTAAGTATATAGACATAAGCACCCTATGTGCCATACATAGAGATTTCAATAACTTTTGTGCTGGCAAACGTCAGACCTCCTTAGGAGGCAAAATTTGAGTTACTGAAAATAAGAAATTACAGAAAGAAGACAAGAAATTCCATAAAATGAAGGATAGCAACACAGTAGTGTTACATGAAGTAACACGGTTTCCTTCCATTATCTAACCTACTTTAGAAAAATTATAACTTCACCTTGTGGTTCTAGCAATACCCCCAATTCTTGCTTCCATAGAAAACCTCTCTACAGCTATCTGTAGATACTGCATAACAGTTGGGCACTGGAAAACCATTCGACTTGTGAAATGTCTTCTCTAAACTCCATTATAAGCATGCACATTTTCTCACAAAAAAATGTTGACACCCCTAATCTGATTTTGGAGGGGTGCAATTGTTTATTGGAAAAAATTGTACCAAAATTGTCATGGCTCCCAGTTAAGATCTGCAGTACTATGTAGCCACATAAGCATTCCCCAACCCTGTCTATATTCAGGCAGGATTAAAAAGAATATTCTAATTTCTAAGAGTACCTCTATTCCTATAAACAGCTTTCTTTACCTAGAAACGTGGCAACCAAATGGATTAGAATGACCACATGCATAATGAACACACCATTATAATGATCCAACACTATAAATTGTTGGCCTTTAAATTAAAAGATTGATTCCAAGCAGATTTTTTGTAACAAAGTCAAATACACTGTGTAATGGCAGTACATTTTAGCACTTTTTAAATGTAGTTTTGAAATATGAAAGACCCTCAACAACCAGTAAGGGTGGAAATGTGGCAAAGATAACACTCCAGGGCACCATGGGACTTGCAACCAAACCTATGTATCTTGTTTCCACACACCATTTCTCAAATGTCAGATAGAATGTTTAAACAATGAATTAGAAATCAAAACTCACTTTATCAAAGAACATATAGACTGCGGCGGCAAAATAGTGTACACCATGCTAATCAGAAATGTAGACCATTTGAGTGTGGAATCTTAAATGCTCAAAGAATAAAAAGGCGTCTTTCACTTTTGCCCAAAAAAAAAAAAAAAAAGACAATTTTTAAATTCTAAAGCACTGTTGTACAATCTTTTGTAAAATGAGCTTTCACAAATCAGATAAAAGCAAAACTACTGTGTAGCAATAAAATGGCATATCAGTTCATTTAATGGTGATATATCTGATCGCAGTCTTTCCATAGTTCATAGGGAAATTGGGTGCATCCTCATTACCCTCCCATCCCAAACTCTAATGTACCAAATTGGCCTACTGCCATTTAGGATGGCCTTTCACGGTACTTTCCGCGAACAGTAAAAAAAGATTTAGCCTGATCTTTTAGCCAATTCAAGTTCAAACTCTGAGAATAAGTGTAAACTTTAAACCACCCAACTCAGATCAGGGATGATAACTCTTTTTACCCCCATGTTACAGTGCTGAACCAAATACCAAACACCAGCACGGTCACTTGAGAGGAAAGTGAATGATTCACATGCAGCTCCACACCCAGAAGTACTCTTTTTTCACTCCCAGAGACTATACAGAGTGGCAGGGGTGAGAAAGGTTTCTTTGTCCTTATTATATATTTCCTATGAGTGCATAGACAGGAAAAATATGGACTGCACATGTCAATGAGCCTGCAAGAAGACGCGTTCATAAAACTCCATAGGTAATATTGATAAAGCAGTAAATCTGACATTTACTGCAGGTAAATCCTAAAGGACAATGGTTGAGTCACCCAGCAGTGAATGCTGGGTAAAGGTTCACAGTTTTATAAATATGCTGCAACTGTCCCTCTAGAGGTCTAAGACAGAGAAATGAGCGATAACATGACCACTGAATGCTCAGTTCTCGGTCTTCACTGAGCAGAGAGCAGTGACTAGCAGATACCATTCTCTGCTCTGCCCCTCCAATGCTCACTGAGGTTCCGGGCTGTGGAGGGGGCAGGAGCGGCTGGCTCAGGCTGTCAGCAGCGTGCTGAGAGGCTAAGCCAGCTGCCAGTCAGGCATTTAGGTGGATCCCAGTCTTAAAGTCACAATCCGTCCAGAGCCTGGGACAAGCTGAGTGACATCAGCAGGCAGTGGCCTTCAGTCTGCTGTCAGCTGAATCTGGGTTACAGGAGTGCAGAAATAAGTGCACTTCTGTGGCCCCAGAATGTAAAAAGCTTTGGCCATACTTCTCGTATTGATCTCACAATTTTTAATTTTACTAATTTAGGCAAAGATACATAAGGGCCTACTTAGTAGAAAAATAAAAATCCAGGCTAAAACTTAAAGCGATATTGAAGTCTTGTTTTTTTTTAAATAACGAACATGTTATACTTACCTGCTCTGTGCAGTGGTTTTGCACAGAGCAGCCAGGATTCTCCTTTTCTGGGGTCCCACAGCAGTGCCTTTGGCCCCTCCCTCCTGCCAGGTGCCCCCACAGCAAGCAGCTTGCTGTGGGGGCACCCAAGCAGGTGCGCTCCATTCACACACAAAGCCGCGGCTCACCCCTGCCGCTTCCGTCTCCCGATTGGCTCACGAGCTGCTGTCAAAAGCCAATCAGGAGTGCGAGTCCACGGAGAGGCAAGGCTCTCAGGGACATCACTGGAATTAGAGGGGGCACAGGTAAGTATTAGGGAGGCTAGAGGGGGCACAGGTAAGTATTAGGGAGGCTTGAGGGGGGGCTGACGGACACAAAAATTTTTTTTACCTTCGTACATAGAATGCATGAAGGTAAAAAAAACCTTGTGCCTTTACAACCACTTTATGACCTTTGCACACCATTCAGAAAAGCTGACAAATGGTTTTCTTTTATAACCTGGTCAGCTTACATCTATGTAAAAAATTGCAAATATCTTACAGATAGAACATTCCTACCTTGCTCTTGAAAAACAAAACTGTTAAAGCAGCTGAACATTACATATAATTTTAAAGATGCTGACTATAATGAGCACAGCATGACAGGAAAATTAAAAATAAATAAAAAAGGCACATTTGTAGCATGAGGATCAGTATATAAATTTTCTAGTGCATTGGCCAGCAGTATAGCATAGCACCATACCAGCATTTTAACAAAATGTCACATAACCCTTTATAGCTTTGACATTAAAAAAATAAAAATGAGGGGAAGAGTACAATGCATAATTTGACACAAATATCTGCAACATACAAATGCATAACTGAAACATGCAACACAATTAGAAAAGAAGCACAGAGAACACAAACATGCTATTATAACCTGTAGTATCTAGCACCACAACGTGAGTTTTATTTTCCTGGTTATAATTTTATTCTGAGTGTATAGACATGGAACATGTATTAAAACACACACTAAAAGAAATTCAAATATATTCTATTAATGAGCCAAAAGAAGTGTTATAGAAGAACTCTCTTCCCAGATACTTCTTTCATGCCCTTTAAATGAGAATAGTCAGACAACAGCTTTTTCAGCCACATTCAATTCCGAGTTTCCATGTCCCATTGTGGTGCAGTGCAGTGTTTCACACGGACCACTAAAGCTGGCCTTACACATGTAGAATTTAGTTCAAACAAGAAAGTATGAAAATCACATGTGCGATCATTGAGTGGTGCATTCATGGACTCTAAATTACTTTTAATTTGAGTACTATGTCAATGTCTCGATGTTCATAGAACAAATGTTCTAATTCTGGTTTAAGTTTGTTATGTGCATGTGCACAATATGAGTTTTCATGGCGAGGAGCAAATTCAACAATCAGAAATTGGTTTGTTTCATTATGCCGCGTACACACGAGCGGACTTTACGGCAGACTTTGCCCGGCGGACGGGATTTCATCGGACAATTTGATCATGTGTGGGCTCCAGCGGACTTTGTTTGCTCAAAAGTTGGACGGACTTAGATTTGAAACATGTTTTAAATCTATCCGTCAAACTCAAGTCCGGTCGAAAAGTCAGCTCATCTGTATGCTAGTTCGACTGACAAAAAGCCGCGTTAGGTCAGCTATTGGCTACTGGCTATGAACATCCTTGTTTTAGTCCGGTCGTACGTCATCACGTACGAATTCGACGGACTTTGGTGGATTGTGTGTAGGCAAGTCCGTTCATTCAGAAAGTCTGTCGTAAAGTACGTCGAACAGTCCGCCGGGCAAAGTCTGCCGTAAAGTCTGACCGTGTGTACGCGGCATTAGAATCAATCTTGTCCTTGATTTTTTTTATTTGTTTGCTGTTCTATTCAAAACCCATTGTTGAATTGACCCCTTTAACTCTCAGATAACTGAAGAACATGACATCTTTTGAACAAAATTCTACAGGTATAAGACCAGGTTTATTGCAGACTTCCCAATTCTCTCTTTTTTTTCTCAGAACTAGTGAATATACAGTGGGGACGGAAAGCATTCAGACCCCCTTAAATTTTTCACTCTGTTATATTGCAGCCATTTGCTAAAATCATTTAAGTTCATTTTTTTTCCTCATTAATGTACACACAGCACCCCATATTGACAGAAAAACACAGAATTGTTGACATTTTTGCAGATTTATTAAAAAAGAAAAACTGAAATATCACATGGTCCTAAGTATTCCGACCCTTTGCTGTGACACTCATATATTTAACTCAGGTGTTGTCCATTTCTTCTGATCATCCTTGAGATGGTTCTACACCTTCACTTCAGTCCAGCTGTGTTTGATTATACTGATTGGACTTGATTAGGAAAGCCACACACCTGTCTATATAAGACCTTACAGCTCACAGTGCATGTCAGAGCAAATGAGAATCATGAGGTCAAAGGAACTGCCTGAAGAGCTCAGAGACAGAATTGTGGTAAGGCACAGATCTGGCCAAGGTTACAAAAAAATTTCTGCTGCACTTAAGGTTCCTAAGACCACAGTGGCCTCCATAATCCTTAAATGGAAGACGTTTGGATGACCAGAACCCTTCCTAGAGCTGGCCGTCCAGCCAAACTGAGCTATCAAGGGAGAAGAGCCTTGGTGAGAGAGGTAAAGAAGAACCCAAAGATCACTGTGGCTGAGCTCCAGAGATGCAGTTGGGAGAAAGTTGTAGAAAGTCAACCATCACTGCAGCCCTCCACCAGTCTGGGGTTTTATGGCAGAGTGGCCTGACGGAAGCCTTTCCTTAGTGCAAGACACATGAAAGCCGCATGGAGTTTGCTAAAAAAAACACCTGAAAGACTCCAAGATAGTGAGAAATAAGATTCTCTGGTCTGATGAGACCAAGATAGAACTTTTTGGCCTTAATTCTAAGCGGTATGTGTGGAGAAAACCAGGCACTGCTCATCACCTGTCCAATACAGTCCCAACAGTGAAGCATGGTGGTGGCAGCATCATGCTGTGGGGTGTTTTTCAGCTGCAGGGACAGGACGACTGGTTGCAATCGAGGGAAAGATGAATGCGGCCAAGTACAGGCATATCTTGGATGAAAACCTTCTCCAGAGTGCTCAGGACCTCAGACTGGGCCGAAGGTTTACCTTCCAACAAGACAGTGACCCTAAGCACACAGCTAAAATAACAACGAAGGAGTGGCTTCACAACAACTCCGTGACTGTTCTTGAATGGCCCAGCCAGAGCCCTGACTTAAACCCAATTGAGCATCTCTGGAGAGACCTAAAAATGGCTGTCCACCAACGTTTACCATCCAGCCTGACAGAACTGGAGAGGATCTGCAAGGAGGAATGGCAGAGGATCCCCAACTTCAGGTGTAAAAAACTTGCTGCATCTTTCCCAAAAAGACTCATGGCTGTATTAGATCAAAAGTGTGCTTCTACTAAATACTGAGCAAAGGGTCTGAATACTTAGGACCATGTGATATTTCAGCTTTTCTTTTTTAATAAATCTGCAAAAATGTCAACCATTCTGTGTTTTTCTGTCAATATGGGGCACTGTGTGTACATTAATGAGGAAAAAAAAGAATTTAAATGATTTTAGCAAATGGCTGCAATATAACACAGAGTGAAAAATTTAAAGGGGTTGTAAAGGTAAAAATTTTTTCACCTTAATGCATTCTATGCATTAAGGTGAAAAAACTTTTGACAGTACCGCCGCCCCCAGGCCCCCCGTTTTACTTACCTGACGCCTCGAATCTTCTCTCCTCGTCCTCGTCAGCTTCATTGCAGCTCAGCCTGGTCGCTGATTGGCTGCAGTGGATGGATTGAAAGCAGCGCAGCCATTGGATCCGATGACGCGGCGTGCCGGGGGGCGGGGCCGAGTGATACAGCGAGCGGCTATAGCCGCCGGCTGTATCACGGGAGCGCGCCCGCAAGCACTCACCACCGTGCGAGGGAGCTCGCATGAAGGTGGTAAATGCTTGCGGGGAGGAGCTGAAACAGCCGCCGAGGGACCCCAGAAGACCAGGTTCGGGGCCACTCTGTGCAGAACGAGCTGCACAGTGAAGGTAAGTATAACATGTTTGTTATTTTAAAAAAATAAAAAAAATAACTTTACAACCCCTTTAAGGGGGTCTGAATACTTTCCGTCCCCACTGTGTGTGTGTGTATATATATAATATTCCCATACCCCTTAGAGGTCCTCTGGGGAAACACCGCCATAACTGGACAGGTAGGTCGACCATTAAAAAAAAAAAAACCTAATTTTCCAGGCCCCAGAAAATGGAAGATGGATAGGTGGTATATACATGTGACTAAAAAGTGTGTACAGTTGGATAATATAAAGTTCCATTTGTAAAACAAATAATTTGAGGTCAAAGGTTAGAAAGGTGAACTGCATCTTCGAAAGCCAGCTGGGTTCAGCAACTTCTAATGGTCTAGCTGCAGAGACATAATAAACAATTAGGGCTAAAAGATGGCTGTGTACCAAAACTGCAGATTTTGTGTTTTGTGTATTTAGTTCTGGTTATTTATTTATTTTTCAATCTGGAGCCATAAATACCAGTTCCCGGCTAACTTGTCTCTTAAAATATTGGCACATTTACTTATTCAAACTGCGTGGCAGAAGCAGATTTGTAACCTTTGACCATTAGACTGGATGGTGCACACACTATTGTCAGGTAACAAAAGGGTATTCCATGGCTATAAAATATAGTTGGGATCAGTATACTAAGTGACCCTTTTCTTTAAAGTTAGGAAAAAATGAATTGTAAGCAAATACCAAAGATTATTTGCATGACATGTATCACATTGGTATCAGTCTTACATTTTACTAGATGACCATGGATAAGGCAATATTTACAATGTCTTCTGTTATGGGGGGAAAAAAAAAAGTTTTGGTATGATGTGCAGCTGACTTGAGACCAAGTCTGTTCAGGCCTTAATGCTGACCCATAGACAGCCAATTAAAGTTGCATATATCCACGTGTTGACATAAACTTTCCTTCCAGTTTCTGTACATAACATGCCAGCAGTTACACCAGTTAAAAGTAACAAAGACGGCACCGTCTTTTTCAACCCAAGTTTGGCAGTATGACCTTCCCCAGGAAACTTATTGCGTTTTTCAGGATCCGCAGCCTCATAAAACTCTGTCAGTAACCTAGAAGAAAATAATACAATTATTTATTTTATGTTAAACCAAAAACATAGAACTGTCAAAATGTTAAATCTAAACATGTGCTGAAATATAAAGCAACAACATGATTCGCCCAATGACCATGGCACAACGGTATGGCCTATGCCATATCAAAACTCAGTATTGTTCATTGCAAAGTATTAAATGTTCTGTCAAACATATACCAAACTCTACATTATTTTACAAAAGATGGGGAGTATTAGACCTATGTTTACAGCTCAGGTAAGCAGGAATTTGGGGTAAATGTGAACACGTTAGACCCATATTTTAGCACCATTTATAGCAAGCACCGTCATCATGATGCTCAGGTTGTGCCCACTAGTGTCTTTGATCCACCATGGAATTTCCAGATAAAAAAAAAAAAAAAAAAAAATAGTATAAATAAGTGGCAGTGCCAAACAGGTTCCAAGAGAAATCAGCACTCTGGGAGGACTGATGAAATGAAGCCACAGGGGTAACATCCCATGACCCTCAAGTGGATTAGTTGGACTAAGCTATTAAAATGTAGACTTTGGAAGAATTTATAAATAAGAAAGGAGAGGGCAGCAGACCATGCATTATGTGCTATTTGTCTTACAAATGGATCTTGCTTGCCTCAGGTTCATGGACTTTAATATGATAAGACAAAACACAAGCTGCCGATTTAGACACTTTAAAAAAGGAACTGCAGTCTGCTCACATAATTTGTAATAAAAACATCTTTGCCATTCTGAAGCTTCCCTCCAACCACTTTGCATATTATTTTATATATATTGCGATTCTGTATGTGCCAAATATGCTGCAGAAATCTCCCTGAGTCTGGCTGCAGCCATTTTAACTGTGGGCAGCTGAAGCTGCTTCCTGTTCACTTCCTGGATTCACACAGACACACACCTCCAGCTCTGCAGCTCATTGGCCCTCTTATGACTCTTCCCCCCCTTCCTTCCTGGCAAACTCTGAGAATGAGAGGGAGAGCTGTGCATGAGGTCATAAGCCTAGGCATTTTACCAGACAAGAGACAGGAAGTGGGCTGTATAAGGTTTTTACTGGCAGAAAAAAAAAATTTACTATCAAAAAACAACAAGGGCAGAAGATTTAATAGACGGAAAGATGAAAAAATGACTGATGGTCGGCTTTAATATTCATTGACACATTTTCATTTATAACATTGCTTTGCTAAATAATGGAGATGTTCTCTGTATTGTGAGCTTGCCATTAGAATATTGTGAACTTTCGTAGGTTGCATGACAAGTTTTATGTTTCCTCTCAAGCCAAAAGAAAATGTCTATACTATTTTCTTAGCTATATAACTTGTCAATCTGATTTCCCTAAAAGAGAGCGTGCTGTAATATGACACCCCATACTTTCACCATTCTAATCAGGAAAACACAAATTAAGAACGGTCCTGAAATGCCTTTTTATATATAAAACACACTGCTCTGTGCTCTCCCAGAGGCTTCTAAGCTAAAGGAAATTAGGGGATATTAAAGGCATATTATTAAAGCATATTAAAGCATCTTATCAGAGTAGGAAATAGGAGTTGCTGTTGTTGAGGTCTTTTAAATATATGTTCCAGGGCTGATCATACATCTTTTTGCTTTAGACCCCCTTTCACACTGGAGGCATTTTTCAGGCACTTTGGGGCTAAAAATAGCGCCTGTAAAGCGCCTGAAAAATAAATGCCTCCCCTGCAGTCCCAGTGTGAAAGCCAGAGTGCTTTCACACTGGGGCGATGCGTTGCCAGGACGTTAAAAAAAAAAAAAAAAAAAAAAAGTCCTGCAAGCAGTATCTTTGGGGCAGTATACACCGCTCCTGCCCATCGAAATGAATGGGCACCGCTGCCGAAGCACCTGCAAAGCGCTTTGGCAGCGGCGCTACACGGGTGCATTTAACCCTTTATTCAGCCGCTAGCGGGGCTTAAAAGCGCCCCGCTAGCGGCTGAATAACGCCGCTAAGACGGTAAAGCGCCACTAAAACTAGCTGCGTTTTACCGTCAACGCCTGCCCACCCCAGTGTGAAAGCAGCCTTATAATTTATTGTTTAACTGACCTAAATCAAGCATATGCATGTCATGTAAATCACCAGGTTGTAGAGGAAAGACAAGCAGTTAAGCCTTTGGACAAGCCACTTCATAAACAAGGCATCGGGGACCGAGTTAGCTTTGTCTGACCTCTGATCCTCTTCTTCAGTAAAAAGATCACAAATCCAAAACTTTAGCATTTAATGGGATGTGTGACTATCACTGGAGAGTTGCCCATAGAACAGGTGTCTTCAGCAAAGATATAAATTACCTTTGGGTTTTTTTTTTTCTGGATTGTCAGGGTAGAGGAGTCTTAATTTATGATAAATAAATCGAATGAAAGATATGTAAATGATGCAAAACGAATGTAATATTTTCTCTAAATAAATAACAAATATATACATCTAACAAATAAATATACAACAAATATATCAATTTTCCCTTTTAAAATTTTTCTTTTGCTTTTACCTAGCAGGGTGTAAATAAGATATATATTAGTGGTCAACTCTGATATAAGCAAAAAGGAGAAAACACTGTGCTAAACCAAAAAAAGATAATGAAGGAATGTTAGCTGCTAGCACTCATACAAACAAAGTTTACAGAAATGAATAAAAATTAGTGCAGCGCTGGACAGGATGTGACTAAATATGTGAAAACATCTAGAACTGACCTACACAAAGTAATGTGATCAAATATAAACCCATTATGTCTCATGAATTGTACTGGAACACAATACAAGGACTGGTGGAATGTGTAGCAGTAATGATCACACTATAACATGTGAATAATCTGTTCAACTATAAACGGCAAAAAGAAAAAATTGAACACGAGTGTAAATCAATACTACTGTTCAAAAATTGTGACAAAAATAAATAAACATAAATGTCCAAACAAGTGCAATGAAGAGGAGCAACTTCCAGATGGAATTTTAACATAAAATCTAGATGAATCGATCAAATGCCAAAATACACTTAAAAGGTGTGCAAATGAAAAGTTGGGTACTCTTACCGGATGCAGTGGACACACATACCATATGGCAGCGAGTCAAACAAGCTCATAGCACCTCGGTTCCTGGTGCTCACGCTGGATGTAATGGTCCTGCGACTCCAACCGTGCGTTTTCTATATCGTACCTCAGAACAGCAATGGGACTGTCAGATGTTCGCACTAGATGTAGTTGTTCCGTGACTCCAACTGTAGTCTCCAGACTGTGGGTCAGAATGGCAAAGGAACCAACAACCAGATGGATCCAAAGGGTGGTACCATAAGGAGAGCAGGGGAAATCATCGTGATCCGGACGTGGAATAGAATAGAAAAATAGGCTCCATATGGTGCAGATCAACCAAAAATGGTGTTAATAAAAAATATATCATACAACTCAATGCAAGATCAAAAGGTGATCACAGGATAAAAATGTAGATAAAAGCAATGTGGGAAGTGAAAGAGAGCTGGCCCAACGCGTTTCGACTCTATGGGTCTTCAACTGGGGCATAACCCACGGTCTGGAGACGTATGGTTGGAGTCACAGAACAACTACATCTAGTGCGAACATCAGGCTATCGGTCTCATTGCTGTTCTGACGTACAGTATAGAAAATGCATGTTTGGAGTCACAGGACCATTACATCCAGCGTGATCACCAGGAACCGAGGTGCTATGAGCTCATTTGACTCACTGCCGTATGGTATGTGTGTCCACCGCATCCAGTAAAAGTACCCAACTTTTCATTTGCACACCTTTTAAGTGTACTTTGGCATTTGATTGATTCATCTGGATTTTATGTCAAAATTCCATCTGGAAGTTGCTCCTCTTCATTGCACTTGTTTGGACATTTATGTTTATTTATTTTTGTCACAATTTTTGAACAGTAGTATTGAATTACACTCGTGTTCAATTTTTTCTTTTTGTCATTTATATTTGAACAGATTATTCACATGTTATAGTGTGATCATTACTGCTACACATTCCACCAGTCCTTGTATTGTGTTCCAGTACAATTCATGAGACATAGTGGGTTTATATTTGATCACATTACTTTGTGTAGGTCAGTTCTAGATGTTTTCACCTATTTAGTCACATCCTGTCCAGCTCTGCACTAATTTTTATTCAACTCTGATATAAGGAGATGAGCAATGGCTAATACTAATTGCCTTATCAGCAATTCATGAATCAAGTGGTCATTGAGTCTCCACACACGTACCTGTCTTTGATTTCAAACCGCTCATGTAGCCACCTTCTCATAAATGTTTGCTCCTTGGGTATATCCTTCACATTGATACGCTCCACAGCTATATGAATTCTTGGGCATTCCTTGCACAAAAAATCTACACATTCAAAAGTAGAAATATTTAGAAATAGTTATAAAACTTAACAAGTCTCTCAAAGAATTAAAAAAACAAACAAAAAAAAACTCTCATTAAAACAGTCATATTAAAGTCTTGTTTTTTTTTTTGTTTAACCACTTGCTTACTGGGCACTTAAACCCCCCTCCTGTCCAGACCAATTTTCAGCTTTCAGTGCTCTCACACTTTGAATGACAATTACTCAGTCATGCAACACTCTACCCAAATGATTTTTTTGTCCTTTTTTCCATACAAATAGAGCTTTCTTTTGGTGGTATTTGATCACCTCTGGGTTTTTTATTTTTTGCGCTATAAATGAAAAAAGACCAAAAATTTTGAAAAAAAATGAATTTTTCTTAATTTCTGTGATAAAATTTAGCAAATTGTTAATTTTTCTTCATAAATTTTGGCCACAATTTATACTGCTACATATCTTTGGTAAAAATAATGCAAATTAGTGGATATTATTTGGTCCGTGTGAAAGTTAGGAGAGTCTACAAGTTGTGGTGCAAATCATAAAAAATGTATCACACCTGATTTACTGGTGGCCTATCTCATTTCTTGAGACCCTAACAAGCCAGGAAAGTACAAATGCCCCCCAAACGACCCCTTTTTGGAAAGTAGACATTTCAAGGTATTTAGTAAGAGGCATGGTGAGTTATTTGAAGTTGTAATTTTTTCCCACAATTCTTTGCAAAATTAAGATTTTTATTTTTTTATTTTTATTTTTTCACAAAATTGTCATTGTAATAGCTTATTTCTCTCACATGGCATGTGCATACCACAAATGACACCCCAAAACACATTCTGCTACTCCTCCTGAGTATTACGATACCACATGTGTGGGACTTTTTCGCTGCCTGGCCACATACAGAGGCCCAACATGCAGGGGAGCACCATCAGGTGTTCTAGGAGCAAAAATTACACATCTCATTTCTCAACCACCTATTACACTTCTGAAGGCCCTGGAGCACCAGGACAATGGAAACACCCACAAAATGACCCCATTTTGGAAAGCTAACACCCCAACGTATAATCTATGAGGCCTAAGGATTTTTTTGAACGGTTCATTTTTTTCCAGAAGTTTTTGAAAAATGTGGAAAAAAATGAAAACGCATTTTTTTTTTTTACACAAAGTTGTAAGTTTATAAGATATTTCCAACACATAGCATTTAGATAGCAAAAATGACACCCCAAAATACATTCTGCTACTCCTCCTGATTATTACAATACCACATGTGTGGGACTTTTTCACTGCTTGGCCACATACAGAGGCCCAACATGCAGGGAGCACCATCAGGTGTTCTAGGAGCAAAAATTACACATCTCATTTCTCAACCACCTATTTCACTTTTGAAGGCCCTGGAGCATCAGGACAATAGAAACACCCACAAAATGACCCCATTTTGGAAAGCTAACACCCCAACGTATAATCTATGGGGCATAATGAGACTTTTGAATGGTTCATTTTTTTCCAGAAGTTTTTGGAAAATGTGGAAAAAAATGAAAACGCATTTTTTTTTTACACAAAGTTGTAAGTTTATAAGATATTTCCAACACATAGCATTTAGATAGCAAACATGAAACCCCAAAATACATTCTGCTACTCCTCCTGAGTATGGCGATACCACGTGTCAGACTTCTACACAGCCTGACCACATACAGAGATCCAACATGCAAGGAACACCGTCAGGTGTTCCAGGAACACAAGCATGCACATACCAAGAATTACACCCCAAAATACATTATGCTGAGCAAAGTGTAAACAAAAGATTACCTGTGGTTGTAGTAGCGCAGTTGTACACAGGAGGATAGCACTGGTCCAGGCAGCAGGCAGGGACTTGGTCAGTAACGGCAAACACAATTGTCCAGGCAGCAGGCAGGGATACTGTCCATATACAGTCCAGGGTTAGTGCAGGCAGAGATATTGTCAGAAGTGCCATAAATATTTGTCCTGGTAGTAGGCAGGTCCATGTGGTGTGGTCAGTGCGACAGGCAGGGACATAATGGCAGTAAGTCCTACAGGCAGCAGTAGGGCCTCATTCAGGACAGAATGGGGACAGGGGTAGAGGCTTCTCCCACCCAAATCTCTTTGAAGCCTCCGAGTCTCCAGACCCTAAGCTAGGAATGAGAAAACAAAAAAAATTGTTTTCTTCATCCAGAAAAACAATTCTGGAGCCCCTCACATATGTGAGACCCCTGTGTTGAATCCCACTAGTCCAGTTGCAGGGTACAAGATCAGTCCAAGAGGCAGGCAAATATCATGGTCAAACAGTCCAAGGTCAGTTCCAGATCAGGCAGAGGTATGTACAGAATCGTTAGGCAGAAGCATGGTCGAATAACAGTCCAGGGTCAGTTCCAGATCAGGCAGCGGTATGTACAGAATCGACAGGCAGAAGCGTGGTCAAATAACAAGCCAGGGTCAGTTACAGAGCAGGTAGTGGCATAAAGGGGTGTGAAGGTGTGTGAAGGCAGGAACTGAGGATTATGTTACCATACTTCACTAATAATTTAGTGAAGTATGGTAACAGCGAAAGCATTCACTTACGCAGAGGCCTGGTTCGGAAGGGCATTGGGCACAGTAATAAGATGTATCTCTTCTGATTCCTGCTTTGGTACACACCTTACATTTTTTTTTGACGTCGTTGGCCTGTTGGTTTGGGAGGGAGTCTGGAAAGTGGCGCTCGGAAAGTCGACTAAGAACATCAGATCGGATGGTTTCTGGGGGGCCGTTCGGGAATATAAGGGCAGTGTAAATTTCCTCTTGGTAGCCAAGGAAGCGTTTGGGGTTTTGGGTGGAGTTACGGTAAATTACATACGAGTTGTATATGGCCAATTGAAAAAAATAAATTGCGACTTTCTTATACCAATGGTATGTCCGTCTTGTGGCAAGGTATGGTTCCATCATTTGGTCATTGAAGTCGACTCCCCCCATGTACAAATTATATTCATAAACGCATTTTGGTTTTTGAATGGGGCCATTTCTTCTAGGGATTTCTACGAAGGTATCATTGTGGATTGAAGATAACATATAGACATCTCTTCTGTCCCTCCACTTCACTGCCAAAATCTCCTTGTTCTGCAGGCTTGCCGTTTCTCCTTTCCTCAACCTCTTATTGACAAGACTTTGAGGAAAGCCCTTCCGGTTCCTTTTTATGGTTCCACATGCAGGCGTCTTCTTCCGGTGAAGGTTGTGGAACAGGGGCAGAGATGTGTAGAAGTTATCTACGTACAGGTGGTAGCCTTTTTCCAGTAGGGGGTATATCAGGTCCCAAACAATTTTCCCCCTTGATCCCAAGTAGTCCGGGCAATTAGGGGGTTGCAGCTGGGTGTCCTTCCCTTCGTACACTTTGAAGGCATACATGTACCCTGTGACTCGGTCACATAGTTTGTACACCTTCACCCCATAGCGGGCCCTTTTGCTGGGGATAAATTGCTTAATTTTAAGCCTGCCACTAAATTTCACAAGGGACTCATCCACACATATATGTTGGTCCGGGGTAAACAGCTGGGGGAATAATTCAGAAAAATAATTTAATATTGGCCGAATTTTGAAAAGCCTGTCATAATTTGGGTCATTTCGGGGAGGGCACTGAGTGTTATCATTAAAATGAAGGAACCTCATTATCATTTGGCATCTGGTTCTGGGCATTACCTTGGAGAAGATTGGCATGTGGTGGATGGGGAGGGTTGACCAATAGGAATTCAAGGTGTTTTTTTTGGCGAGTCCCATAGCAAATGTGAGGCCTAAAAAAACCTTCAACTCCTCCACCGTTAGGTCTCTCCACTCGTAGGGACGGGCATAATAGGACGTTGGGTTATTTAGAATAAATTGCTGTGCATAAAGGTTGCACTAGGCCACAATTGTTGATAGCATGTCCTCTGTAAAAATTAAATCAAAAAAATTGATTGGAGAAAAATTTTCCGTGTCCACCTGGACTCCTGGCTGGGCAGTGAAAGGGGGAATGTTGGCTTCTCCTGAATTAGGAGAAAGCCACAAGGGGTTTTGAAGGGCATAGGGAAGGCTGGCATGGGTCCTTGGCCTTTTTTGCGGAGGTACTGTGGTGCTGGTGGAAGGCACTGCGGTGCTGGTGGAAGGCACTGAGGTGCTGGTGGAAGGCACTGAGGTGCTGGTGGAAGGCACTGAGGTGCTGGTGGATGCCACTGCCTCCACACTAGAACGCCTTCGTTTGGCGGGCCGAATTTCTTCCTCCTCTGAGTCACTCAGTGTTCCACTACTGAGGACTGTCTCATAATTGACGTCCGACTCAGAATCGGAGTTTGAAATGGAATCCGAACAAGAGAGCTCCCCGTTGCTCTCGTCGGCCTGGGAAAGAATCTGGTATGCCTCCTCAGCGGAAAAGACTCTTTTAGACATGCTTGCTGGTGATGATGCGACTTAACAGGTGTGTGCTAAGCCGGCACTGATGAGGCGGTACTGATGAGCACAGATGGGCACTGAGGTGGCACAGAGGGGCACTGATGAGGTGGCACAGAGGGGCACTGATGAGGTGGAACAGATGTGCACTGATGAGGCGGTACTAATGAGGCTGCGCAGATGTGCACTGATGAGGCGGTACTAATGAGGCTGCACAGATGTGCACTGATGAGGCTGCACAGATGTGCACTGATTACACAGATGGGCACTGATGAGGCGGCACAGATGGGCACTGATGAAGCTGCACAGATAGGCACTGATGAAGCTGCACAGATAGGCACTGATGAAGCTGCACAGATAGGCACTGATGCGGCACAGATGGGGACTGATTTACGGCACAGATATGCACTGATGAGGTGGCACTGATGAGATGGCACAGATGGGCACTGATGGGGCACAGATGGGGCGGAACAGTTGTGCACTGATTGATTGCACTTATGAGATGGCACAGATGTGACGGCACAGATGGGCACTGATGAGGCGGCACAGATGGGCACTTATGAGGTGGCACAGGTGGGCACCGATGAGGCGGCACAGATGGGCACTTATGAGGTGGCACAGGTGGGCACCGATGAGGCAGCACAGATGGCCACTGATGAGGCAGCACAGATGTGCACTGATTGCACAGATGTGCACTGATTGGCACAGGTGGGCACTGCTGAGGTGGCACAGATGGGCACTGCTGAGGTGGCACAGGTGGGCACTGCTGAGGTGGCACAGGTGGGCACTGATTGCAGATGTCTGGACACTGATCACCAATGGCACAGATGGGCACAGGTGGGCACAGGTGAGCACAGATTGGCACAGGTGGGCAGAGGTGAGCACAGATTTGCACAGGTGGGCACCGATTGGCACAGGTGGTCACTGACTGGCACAGATCCCACTGTACTGGTTGAGCACTGTTTGGGCACTTTTATAGCATGGAAAAACTGTGATGGAACTCACACAAAGCACAGATCGCTGCAATTTCCTCTCTCTCCTCACACGCGGTCTCTGTGTGAGGAGAGAGAGACGGCAATGAGAGATGATCTCATATGTTTACATTTGAGATCATCTCTCATTGGAACCGGCGATCGCGCTGTAAACGGCCGCTGTGATTGGCCGTTTACCGCGATCTGTGACTGGCTGTGTCCAAGGGACACGGCCAGCACAGAATTTCCCCGATGCGCGCACGGGGAACGAGGAAAGGGGAGGACGTCCTATGACGGAGATTGAGGTCCGCGCTGTAGCCGTCATTCGGCTATGGGCCGGACCTCAAGTGGTTAAAAATAAAAAACATGTTATACCTACCTGCTCTGTGCAGTGGTTTTGCACATAGCAGCCCCGATCCTTCTCTTCTCGGGTCACCTCGCAGGTGCTCCTGGCCCCTCCCTCCTGCCAAATCCCCCACAGCAAGCAGCTTGCTATGGAGGCACCCGAATTGAGCTGGGTGTCTATTTAGACACAGAGCTGTGGCTCAGCCCCGCCTCCTCTCTCTCATAGGCTCACTGATTTTGATTGACAGCAGTGGGAGCCAATGGCGCCTGCTGCTGTGTCACCGGCAATCATAAGGAGAGTCCCGGACAGCTGAGGCTCTCGTGCAGCATCGCTAAATCGAGATGGGGCTCAGGTATTAGGGGGGCTGCTGCACAACAAAGTTCTTTTATCGTAATGCATAAAATGTATTGAGATGAAAAAAACCTTCTGCCTTTAGAATGGTGGTTCTCAACTCCTGTCCTCAGGACCCACTAATAGGCCAGATTTTATGTATTACCTTGGGTAATGCAGACTAGAATACTACAATCACTGAGCAGCAAATTATATCACCTGTGATGTATTTCAGTTATCTTGCAAACCTGGCCTGTTAGTGGGTCCTGAGGACAGGAGTTGAGAACCACTGCATTAGAACCACTTTAATAGAATGTGTGAAATACTGCTCTAGCTTATGTTTTTCCAGTCACTACTGGTAGGTATGAACCCTAAAGTTTTTGGCAGAATTTACAAACCTTAAAACTTTATAGAGCGAGCATGTGGCGACCTAAGCTACAGCAATGTGCTGGGTGAATAGAGTATTGTGTGTTAAACAATACATAGAATTAATTTGTTTAGGAAACATTCATTTAAAAAAAAAAAAATATAAACAGTTTAACTTCAATATGGTCAAAAAAGTAATGTCTTGGTAGAAAGACAATTTACAAAACTTGGCTTCATCTTCAAAAATCCACATCTGTTTATGTACTAGAGACAGAGTGCTATGAGACACGGTTTAACCTTACTCTAAGTAAACTATTATGGGACAGAAAAAAATATCTTATGTAAGAGATAAGGCATATTTACACTTTTCTCATACATATGTTAGCTCTACTTGAGAATTAGACGTTCTGAATCATTTCTTTACATTACCCTGATATAGTTAATCCTACTCCGCTAGTAATCATAAACATTTTAAAAGCCATAACAGAAACATTACTTCTTTATCTTAGAATTTTCAACCTCACTCAACCTACAAAATTCTATAGCATCTGTCTCCAATGCATTGCCATGTATGTACTGCATAAATGCATGAGTTAGTCAAATTCAGGTTAAACACTCCAGTAAAACATAACGTTGCCATGGACACACATCACAGAAGATTTGTCCCTCCTGAAAAAGGTTGGAAAACACTAAAAATCACTGGCAAAAGACTGCAACCCTGCCCAGAAGACATATGAAACCATAATTGACATTCAAGCTCCACACCACTGTTAAGAGGATACAACGTAATTTCATTAAAAGTCAGGAGTACAAAAAGTAGCCAACGTGTTACGGGGGTCCAAGCTCACCCCTTATCAGGGCTTGACTGGCAACAATGTGAAAAAAAAACAGAAGTAAACGAGCTATAATTGTTTTTCCAGTGTGAATTACAAGCACAGGCCTCATCAGCATCTTGCTTCATTAAACAAAATGATTATATATATATATATATATATATATATATATATATATATATATATATATATATATATATATATATATATATATATATATATATATATATATATATATATATATGTAGTTTATTGATAAGTCAAACATTGCCAATGTTTGGGTGATGAATCTGGCCATCTGCTCTCTAGTTCCCTTGTCACCTCTTCCCATGCTCACCCCAAGGACTTCTCCAAGAGCCGCTCCCATTCTATAGGATTCTCTACCCCAATCTGTCTATCTCCTACTCTATCCACTTTTAGGTAACCCCTGAAAACTTTTCTCTTCAGAGAAGTCTATCCTGCCTCCACCTAACAAATGTACTTTTATTTTCCCCATCAGCTCATTTTCCATAGTTATTACCTTTTGTATTACTTGACCCTCCCTTTTAGATTGTAAGCAGGGCACTCTGATTCCTCCTGTATTGAATTGCATTGCAACTGTACTGTCTACCCTCAAGTTGTAAAGTACTGCACAAACTGTTGGCGCTATACTGCATAAATCCTGTATAATAATAATAATTAGTAAGTCTATGGGAGCTGGCCACTAACAAAGCCTGAAATGGAAGCTGGCTTATTTTAGAAATTATGATGGTTAAGTAGCATGGGAAGTGTTCCCTTAAACTGTAGGACAGTTAAAGAAGAACTACACTGCATCTGAGCACCACAAATCAAAAATATTTAATTGGCTTTTAACCATTTCCTGCCCGCACTAGCACCGAAAGATGGCTACAGCGTGGCCTTACTTTGCCAGGAGGGCGTCGTATGACCCCCCCCTCCATGATTTTGCTGCCTGTGCTCCCCCTACTTCACATCAGTGAAGGAGAAAAATTCCCTGTATTCAAAGCAGACTCATTCATCCATCCATGCTTTGTTTTGCTGAGAAATCGCTTTGAAAAACACCCTCTAGCATTTCTAGTCATGGCCATCTTGAGTAAGGGCGGATGATTCATATAGCATTTACCTTTGGAATCTTTTTGCCCTTAGTTCAGATATGCAGGCATGAGGGTGTCAGAGCAGCACGCGCATAAGGGATTAAAGATATTCTTTATTTGTCACGCATAAAAGGTTGCATATGCAGGCAGGGGGATGTGCTTAGCTGAGAAAACCTCTCCTCCCCTCCTGAAGATGCCTGGGATGCATGACATCAATTGCCTAGGCCTGGAAACCAGGTAGTAACTGAAGAAATGTAAAAGAAAGTTAGTTAAAAACAAGTAAATATAGCATTCTTTCCTATCTATTTACTAATGATAGCAGTACAAGGATTAAAAATGTTGATAGAACTCTTATTTACCAAGGATGCGAGCATAGTCCTGTTGAATAAGCCAGTTGAAAATGTCCCAAGACACACACAGACATTAATCTACTTTAGGCTTTTAGCTGCTAAAAATGCTATCGCTCGGCGTGGAAAAATCATGCAAGATCTTGCATTGATGAAACGCAAGCTCATCTTGATCATGCTGAATAAAAAGATTGTGATTGTCTTACAGGACATGCAAAACTCGCTATGAAAAAATTTGTCCCCCTGGCTGTTATTTACAGATACTGGACACGAGGAGTTGACCTCCAGGCTCGAGACAGCCTGATTTGGGCAGAACCACTTTCTTCCTTTTCTCTTGCTTTTTCTTATTACCCACTATTCTTTTTTTCTATACTCCCTCAATACTTCTCTTCCCTTGGATTTCTTATTTTCCTTTAATTTGTACATGGCCCTCCTGGTATTGGAAGAGGGGTCCATAGACCCAAATACATGGGAAAACAGATGCCTGGACCTCCGAGGGTATTGGATATAGAATGAAAGTATTGTTGCTGTGAAGAATTTTCATTGATATTCAGCTTTAAATGATGGCCTAGGTTTTAAGGGCTTTTACCTTTCGTACTTGGAAGGGCACGGTTTTCCTCCCAATTTGTGTCCTTCTCATCATGGAACTGCTGCGAGTCAGCCCACAATAACTACCTGGACTTTTAACCGAACTATCGAGCAGTTCAATTTTGTTCCAACTTTGGTCTTATGTATACCAATACTGCGATGTATGTTACCTTAGCAATTTACTGCTGTTGCTCTAATTTGTATTTCTTTTATATTTTGGAAAGAAAAGCGTAAAAAAATTTACTGAAACGGAAATATGTTGATAGAAAGTGTGAAGTCCCCCCCCCCCCCCCCATTTTTTTTTTGGAGGGGAGTGGAAACCCTCTTTTTAGAGTGTTCCAGCTCCCACTTCCTCCCGGGGCACCGTGGTGCTGGAAGTTCACCTCTCTCCCCCCCCCCCTCTGCAATCATCTGGGACACGTCACAGGTCCCAGATGATTGCCCGGCCAGTCACAGGGCACAGCACGGCTCGTGCCTACGCAGTGCGTGCCCGGCTGTGAAGCCACAGCTGGGCGCCCACAGTGACAATGCCGGCACCGCAGAGAGGAGGGGGACAGGTAATGCACGATTATTAAAAGTCAGCAGCTACAGTATTTGTAGCTGCTGACTTTTAATTTTTTTTTAACTCCGCTTTAACAAAAATACAGCTGGGTTCTCTTACAAAACTGTGCGGCAGATCCAGGGATGTAATTTTACATAAATACATCTCCCTGAGGTATTAGGCAATCAATGCAAAAAAAAGAGCCCAATGTTCACTTCAGGAGTATACAGTACATAAATTACCAGCAGCCATATCAGTGACTCTGGTATTTACATCAATCTCCTCCATCATCATTTCCCAAAAGGAAAAACTCAAGGAAATTAAATCATGAAATGTTTGAGTTTAATTTTTTTTTTGTAAAATAATAAACTTGTTTTGGTAATTAGACTTCCAGATTGCCTCTTGCCCCCTCTTTTATGTGGCCTCTCCCTTGTTTAAATACAAACAACTCCGCAGTATCAAATGTATTACTAGTACTGAGCTAAAAGGTACAGAATGGGTGTTTTACTATTTAAGAACCTGTAATAACACAGCAGGAAATTATGTACAAAACAGAGAAAAACATCAACTAGTTTAAAGAAGTTATACAGATTAAGATTGCATATTTTACGACCCTATATTAGCTAGTCTAAAGTTGTGTACTAGGCGTGATTACCAAGTAGTGCAGCAGTTGACTATGAAAGTGGACTATGAACGATGATTGATATCTCTGCATACCTCCCAATCATCTTAGATTCTGTGGGACTGTTCCAGGATAAGAACAAAATCCTTGTGTACTGAAGCTGAGTGCCGTTGTTTGTTACAGAACAAGAAAAGCATCATGTACTACTGACCGATCTCATCCTGTTCCAGCTGTCCAGCAGTGTTTGGGATTATAACAAGATGCCCTAGTGGGTGGCTCTCCCCTGTCATGAAACTGCAGGACTCAATTCTGAGTGTATGATGACTTGCATGGCACCATCACACACTGGCTAAGACAAAAGTGGGGATGAACCTGCTTCATCACAGCAACTTGAGTGGTATTCTACGTTATGTGGGGAAACCCTTTAAAACACCTGTGACCCTAATGAAGGTTTATAAATAATAACATCTGGTGACCCCCCCCCCCCCAATCACACAGGGGATCACATGACACTTGTAAACAATGAATCACTTCATTGCATGTCATTAATGGTGTGCAATAGTGTTGCTACCTGTGACTGGTCACAGTGATCACATGATACAGACAGGGCCAATCACAGCCCATCTGTACCATGTGATTAGCTGTGGCCAATCGGGGCTAATCACAACAAAACACGGCAGGGTAAACACCCAGGGGAGAAGCAATTTTCGTGTTTCTCTAAGTCACGGGTCTCCAAACTATGGCCCTCCAGTTGTTCAGGAACTACAATTCCCATCATGCCTAGTCATGTCTGTGAATGTCAGAGTTTTACAATGGCTCATGGGATATGTAGTTCCGCAACAGCTGGAGGGCCATAGATTGGAGATCCCTGCTCTAAGACATAGTTGTCCTCATCACATATAGACCTGTGCATTTGTATGGCAACTGCCGACCGTTATGGTGTCATAAATTATGCCCCTTGGGGCATTTCTGACCATTATCCCCTAATTGCTTACTTGGAGGTTCATCCCTCTTCCACTTTATCTAAAGCCCCGTGGAAGCCCAATGTCTTCTGGTTAAATTTATTTCCATCCTATGCACAGATAGTTACTAAAATCGCTGATTTGCAAGTACTGATGCTGCCTGGGAGACTTTCAATGCAATCCTTCACTGTCTTTTTATTTTTCTCTAACTTTTTTAGGTTAGAACAATTAAAAGAGCCACTGGTGCCCAGAAGGAAGGTACAGAGCAGTCGGTATGTAAGCGGAATTAATTTCGGACCCTACTGATGAACAAAGAGTGGCATGGGTATCTGCACAAGAGTCACTTCAACAGCAGAGCAGAAAGGCACAGGAACCAATTAGATGCCCCTCTTACTTTGGAGAAGCTTTGGGTGGCGACCAGGATGTTTCCCAATTCCAAAACCCCAGGGGAGGATGGTATTCCCATTGAAGTGTATAAGCAGCATGAGGGCAGTATATTACCTGGGATGATAGCAGTGTTTAACCACTTCAAGACCAAGCCTATTTTTGACACTTGTTAAAATCAGTATTTTTTGCTAGAAAATTACTCAGAACACCAAACATAAAATATTATAATATATATATATATATATATATATATATATATATATATATATATATATATATATATATATATATATATATATATATATATATATATATGTTATTCTCTAGGGTCTATATATATATTAGCAAAGACCCTAGAGAATAACAGTGGTCGTTGCAATATTATACGTCACACGGTATTTGCGCAGCGGTCTTTCAAATGCAATTTTTATGGAAAAAATACACTTTTCTGAATTAAAAAATTAAAAAAAAAACAGTAAAGTTAGCCCAATATTTTTGCATATTGTATAAGATGAGGTTACGCAGAGTAAATCGATACCTAGCATGTTACGCTTTAAAATTGCACGCACTTGTGCAATGGCGACAAACTACTGTACTTAAAAATCTCCATGGGCAAAGTTTAAAAAAATGGTTACCTGTCTAGAGTTGCAGAGGAGGCCTTTTGCTAGAATTATTGCTCTCACTCCAATGATTGCGGCGATACCTCACGTGTGATTTGAACACCATTTACATTTGCGGGCGCAACTTACGTATGCGTTTTCTTTGGTGCAGAAGTTTGCAGGGTTTGGGGGCGCTTTAAAAATTGTTTACTTAAAATTTAACACTGTCCCTTTAAAAATAAAAATAAGTCTGATCACTTTTATTGCTTTCAAAAGGAATGTAAACATCCATTGTGACAGCAATAGGCAGTGACAGGTATGCTTTATGGGAGGGATCAGGGGTCTAAAAGATCCCAAACCCCTCCTCTGCACTTCAAAGTATTCAAAACACCAAAATCTGCGTTTTTGGAATACGGACTCTTTTTTTTAAAAAATCTGCGCCATTGGCAGCCGAGTAAACTAGAAGTGATGTTGTGACGTCTCTTCCGTGTTTTTACATCGGAGACCCGGTCGAAGCCGTTTCCGGCTTCGTTCGGGAGTCCACACAGCTGGCGGACATGCCGTATGGTCGCTCCGTTCTCCAAGTAGAACAGGAGACCTGTACAGAGTGGCGGGAGGGGGGGTTGGGGGGAATGTCCCCTCATTGGCCGCATCGGTTATTATGAGAGAGCCGACCGCTAGCTCTAAAAAATGGTACCGGGGTGATGCATCAACCCAGTAGAACCACACATCAACCAAATGACGTACGGGTACATGATTTTGCGTGAAGTGGTTAATCAGGCGAAGAGGAAACGTCACCCCCTTTCCATGACTAAAGCCAATATAGTCCTGTTATTGAACCTGGGTAAAGACCGCTAGACCCTGGCTCATATAGACCCATGTCACTTCTCCAAAATGTTAAAATTCTGGCAAAAGTTTCGGCGGTAAGGTTAAATACAGCAATATCCATTCTTATCCACTCGGATCAGGCAGGCTTTATGCCTCAGAAATCTACAGCCATAATATTACCCCGACTTATTCTTAATATACAGTCTAAAGTTGTTAATAAAGTTGATAGATCATGTACCTTGCATGCTCATCAACTTGCAATAGCATTGAGTGCACATATTTATGGGCCTTCATGTGTAAGTTTGGCTTTGGAGAAGGTTTTATTGAATGGGTACAACTGCTGTACAATGCTCCTAAAGCCTCAATTAGAGAGGCGGTTAGGGTGTCCTCAGACTTCAGTCTATACAGGGGTACCAGACAGAGATGCCCACTATCGCCACTCTTTTTTGCCCTGGCCATTGAGCCCCTTACAGCTTTCATTCACTCCAACTCTGCTATCCAGGGATTCCATTATGGAGAACTCCATGAAAAATGTATGTTATATGCAGACGATACCATGCTGCTCCGGGTGATACCACCTTGTCCCTTCGGGAAGATATGAGGGTCATATGGGCTTTCGGTCACTACTCTGGCTTCATTATAAACGGGACTAAGTCCTACATTATGCTTTTAGATAAGGTGTCAGGACCTCGGTTAACTACTCTGCAAGATATTCCAGTCTCCATGTCCTTCAGGTATCTGGGAATTGATTTAATTCCTAACCCCTTAGATTCTATTAGACTCAATTTAACACCCTTGCTCAACCGATGTAGAGATCGGATTTAAAGTATAGTCTAAACTGACAATGTCCCCTGTACGCAGGATCATTCTTATAAAAATGATTCTAATGTCACATATTTTGTATGTACTTCATAACTCACTGATAAGTCATTCCACTTAAGATATTTCATATTATTAATTCAATTTTTAGGTCCCTATGTGGCAATCCACCACTGCTAGACTAAGGTTTGAGTAGCTGCAGTGCCCTAAATATACTAGGGGATGGCATTACCCAGCCCCTGGTTGTAATATTAGCTTCCCAATTGCAGTATTTAGAAAAATAGGCAATCCCTGAAAGCGCATCTCTTCAGGGAGGCCTATCCTGCCTTCAGCCAACAACCAAATCTTCTACTTCCCTCATCAGTTCATCCCTCTCAGTTACTAACTTTTGTTTCACCGGCCCCTCACTATTAGACTGTAAGCTCATTGGAACTGGGCCCTCTTGTATTGAATTGTATTCTCTCCCTTTATACTGTAAAGAGCTGCATAAACTGATGGCGCTATATAATGCCTCAATAATAATAATAATAATAAATAATGTTCCTGACATCATCAGGAGGAAAAAAAAAAAAAAAAAGACAAAAAAAGGAAAATATGATTGCAGCCACCACTGCTGTAATGCATTCAATTCTTATGGCCCGTACGCACGGTTGGACTTTGTTCAGACATTCCGACAACAAAATCCTAGGATTTTTTCCGACGGATGTTGGCTCAAACTTGTCTTGCATACACGCGGTCACACAAAGTTGTCGGAAAATCCGATCGTTCTGAACGCGGTGACGTAAAACACGTACGTCGGCCCTATAAACAGGGCAGTGGCCAATAGCTTTCATCTCTTTATTTATTCTGAGCATGCGTGGCACTTTGTCCGTCGGATTTGTGCACACACGATCGGAATTTCCGACAACGGATTTTGTTGTCGGGAAAATTTTATAGCCTGCTCTCAAACTTTGTGTGTCGGAAAATCTGATGGAAAATGTGTGATTTAGCCTACACACGGTCGGAATTTCCGACAACAAGGTCCTATCACACATTTTCCGTCGGAAAATCCGACCGTGTGTACGGGGCATTAGTCTTGGGGTTGGATACATTAAAGCGGATCACCACCTAAATGGGAAGTTCTGCTCTTTCGCTGCCTACACCCTCCTATTTAACATTTGGCACTTTTTTTTTGGGGGGGGGGGGGGGGGGACATGTATAGCCAACTTCTAATGTTGGCTATACACTGTACAAAATTTTGGCTGGTTTGACTGAAAAATCAAAAAAGGACCTGAACAGGAAAGAGTTGGCCAAACACCACACATATCCAATCAGATGCAACTAGTGTTCTGAATTTCTGGCTGGTGTTGGCTGTCAGAATACAATACGTGCAGCAGGAGTTTTATCCACCGGCACTATATAATGTGAATGGAGGGAACTGTTCAATTTTATTCGTTCAGTCTGAGCTACAAAATAAATGACTGTGTAAGCTTGTTGTACAATATAGTCACTGGTGATTCAGGCAGATTTACCAGTTTCATCAATACTGTAATAACATTTTAGTTTGACAGCATAACAAACCTAAATAAAACCAAGTGGTTTTATAGGAAGCACCACAAAAATAAGGAAGCTGGGGATTATTAATGTGTCTTTTCCCACAGCTTCCAAAGGCAAAGCCAAGAGCAGCGGCATGTTTTGGAAAAGGCTACACAATAAATATTGAACACAGGAAGTCTGCTAACTAAACATGTTTTTGTTTACCAAACAGGAACAAAGAAATGACACAGAGAAGCTGAGCAAAACGACTAGAATGAACCATAACACACAGGGTGAAGAAATAATTTGGTGCATTGAGTCACAATGTTTGTCCGTCCATACTGATGAGTTTCCACTGCTTAGTTACCAGCTTCATGACTAGTTGTAGTTTAGGCTTTACGAAATCTAAAGTATTTGCGTGTCACCTCTTTACGGATAATTTGTGCTACACTAGATGTACACTGTCAAACATGTGAGTGATTAAAGGCTTAACTCCAGGAAGATAACTGGCAACTTATGCAGGTGTGTGTTCAAAAAAAAAAAATCACTAAGTGTAATTTAACAACTTCCCACCTACCTGCAATGTACTGTGGATGACCGGCCACTGTAGGCAAAGTGACGTACCCATACGTCGCTGCCTATTTCAGGGTTTAGGGCGTGTGCATAATAGTACACAGCAGAAGCCTGTCAGCAAATCCTGGCCGGGACCTGCTGATTGGCTGTGTGCAATCACAGTCCAGAGCTCTGTGTTGGTAAATAATACAGAGCTCTCTACAGGCAGAGCGATCTGTCAGTCTCTCATCCCTGCTTTTGTCAGTCTCTTTAGTAAAAAGCAGCACACTATACGCATATTACACAGGGTTAGGCACACTTAACTCCTTGATTACCCTAGATGTTAACCTCTTCCCAGCCAGTGTCATTAGTACAGTGACAGTGTATAGTATTGCCTAAAAATAAAGGTGTGTGTGTGTGACTCCAGCGCTACCTAAATTATAGTGAAGTGGTAATGTATGTGACTGCTGCTAGCATTCAATTATATTGCCACAAATCAAAAATAAAATGCTATAAAAAAAAAAAAAAGGGAGGTGATGCTGCTCTGCCCCAGCTCCACTCATATATATATATATATATATATATAGCTGTAGCCAAACGTTTTGAGACACCAATATTAATTTTCACAAGTCTGCTGCCTCAATGTTTATGATGACAACTTGCATACACTCCAGAATGTTATAAAGCGTGATTATATGAATTGCAATTAATTGCAAAGTTCCTCTTTGCTATGAAAATTAACTTGATCCCATAAAAAAACATTTCCACTGCATTTGTAAATAAGGCTTCAGGGTGCCCAAGAAAATCCAACAAGCACCAGGACAGTCTCCTACAGTTGATTCAGCTGTGGGATCAGGGCACCACCAGTGCAGAGCTTGCACAGGAATGGCAGCAGGCAGGTGTGAGTGCATCTGTAAGCACAATGAGGCGAGGATTTTGGAGGATTGTCTGGTGTCAAGAAGGGTAAAGAAGCCACTTCTCTCCAGGAAAAACTAAGGGGACAGACTGATATTCTGCAAGAGGTACAGGGATTGGACTGCCGAGGATTGGGGTAAAGTAATTTGCTCTGATTAGTTCCCTTTAAGATTGTTTGGGGCATCCGGAAAAAACCTTGTCCAGAGAAAAAAAAGGCGAGCGCTACCATCAGTCATGTGACATGCCAACAGTAAAGCTAAAGCTTTGCCTAAGAACACAGTCATGAATAAAGAATGGTACAAAAACCATCTTCCGAGAGCAACTTCTTCCAACCATCCAAGAACAGTTTGGTGACGAACGCCTTTTCCAGCATGATGAAGCACCTTACCATAAGGCAAAAAGTAATAACCAAGTGGCTTAGGGAACAAAACATCAACATTTTGGGTCCATGGCCAGGAAACTACCCAGACCTTAATCCCAATAAGAACTCGTCCTCAAGAAGCAGATGAACAAAAAAACCCCCACAAATTCTGACAAACTCCAAGCATTGATTATGCAAAAATGGGCTTCCATCAGTCAGGATATGGCCCAGAAGTTGATTGACAGCATGCCAGGGCGAATTGCAGAGGTCTGGAAAAAGAAGAGTCGACACTGCAAATATTGACTTTGTATAAACTTTATTGACATGGATCGCCGCTGCGATCCATGTAATTGTCAACAAAAGCCTTTGACACTCATGACATGCTTGTGATTATACTTCAGTATACCATAGTAACATCTGACAAAAAAAAAAAAAAAAAAAAATCTAAAAACACTGAAGCAGCAGACTTTGAGAAAAAAAAAAATTTGTGTCATTCTCAAAACTTTTGGCCACGGCTGTACATAAACATGCATGAATATAAATTATAAAAAAAAAAAAAAAAAAAAAATCAATATTCTAAAAATTATTTGACCGAATAAGCTCAAATATACAGCTCTAAACATAAGCAAACATAATTATAACTGCATATAAATTACAACATAATCCAAAGTGAAAATAACCAAAATAGTAAAACAGTCTCTCTTGCAACTTTCAAAATTTACAGTAACCAGGGCCATTTTAAGAGCATTATAGGCCCCCACGCAATACAATGCACTGGGGCCCTGTCTACACAATCACGCACGATTGCGCAAAGTTTGCACATTTTCTCTCTTTCTCCTCTGCAGCCCTTTTCTTCTTCTGTGCTCCACTCAAAACATTACGTTTCATTTCTGCTCTAAGACCCCTTTCACACTGGGGCGGTTTGCAGGCGGTATTGCGCTAAAAATACCGCCTGCAAACCGCTCCTAAACAGCCTCCGCTGTTTGTTCAGTGTGAAAGCCCGAGGGCTTTCACACTGAAGCGGTGCGCAGGCAGGATGGTGAAAAAAGTCCTGCAAACCGCTTTTTTGGAGCGGTGAAGGAGCGGTGTATTCACCGCTCCTGCCCATTGAAATCAATGGGACAGCGCGGCTATACCGCGGCAATACTGCGGCTATAGCCGTGCTGTACGAGGGATTTTAACCCTTTTTCGGCCGCCAGCGGGGGTTAAAACCGCACCGCTAGCTGCCGAATACCGCTGCAAGAACGACGGTACAGCAGCGCTAAAAATAGCGCTGTTGTACCGCCGACGCCCCCACTGCCCCAGTGTGAAAGGGGCCTAAAGGTTGTTTTCACCAACACATAATAAAGTTTCTTTTTCCTCACCTTTCTTACACTTCCTCAAACTAGTGGCAACTCTAAGATTGATATATAAGGGGGACACATAAGATATTACAGTCAAAACTTGGGGTGGCCCGGGCACTAATAACTTTCACCACTAAATCATACAACTAAAAAAAACCTAAATAAATATATATAAATGTACACACTCACACTCTGGTGCTGCCTGGTGGGTATTACTGCTGGCGTGGGTACTGCTGGTGCTGGTGGGTATTAATGCTGGCGTGTGTACTGCTGCCTGGCTCCTCTGAGATGCGGAAGTGTGACAGGAAGCTGCAGCATGCGGCTGCAGTAGAGAGCAGAGCTGATGCTTCCTGTATCTGTCACAGGCAGAGTGCATTTCATATCACTTTGCCTGTGAAGAGCCGGAACTAGACAGAAAGCATCGGCTCCGTTCTTAACAGTGACAGCTGACTCACACTGTACACTGTCCGCCGCTGAGTCACTGACTGATATCGGGACTGATTGCGCGGCACTCTGTCTCTGTGAGTGAGCCGTACAGCATTGGCACAATGGGGCAGCGAACTTTGTGACATCTGAATGATGCTTGGCTGGGGTCGCTGGGCAGGTGGGTCCCCCGGGCAACTGCCCAGCGTGCCCATGCGAAAAGACTGTCCTGGTAGTAACTGCATATACAGTGCATCCGGAAAGTATTCACAGCGCTTCACTTTTTCCACATTTTGTTATGTTAAGCCTAATTCCTAAATGGATTAAATTCATTATTTTCCTCAAAATTCTACAAACAATACCCCATAATGACAACATGAAAGAAATTTGTTTGAAATCTTTGGAAATGTATAAAACAAAAACAAAAAAAAAAAATCACATGTACATAATTATTCACAGCCTTTGCCATGCCACTCAAAATTAAGCTCAGGTGCATCCTGTTTCCACTGATTATCCTTGAGATGTCTTTACAACTTGATTAAAGTCCACCTGTGGTAAATTCAGTTGATTGGACATGATTTGCAAAGGCACACACCTGTCTATATAAAAGTCCCACAGTTCATGTCAGAGCACAAACCAATCTCTGGAAAACATCTCTATCTCTTTAACCCCTTGTGAGGGGAAGGCTTTTGTAGACCTATCTGTTAGCTCAGTAGGTCCACTGTGCAAGGTGAGCGGCCTGTATTTGTGTCGGTGGTGGTATTTTCACGAATCTGCACCAGATTGAAAAGCATCTTTACCAGCACAAGTGTTCACAGCTGAGGACTCTATCTGCCTTACTCCCTATTTTATGCATGGACTCACTCTCTTTTTAAATTCATACATTTATTAATCCTTAGTGATTTAGTCTAGTTTTACTTAGCGCTGCACTATTTAGGTTTTTAAAAGTTTACTGAGGATTTGTATTTTGAACTTGAGTGTTATAGCAGCTTTTTAGGTTAGGATATTTGTTTGCGCCAATTGATCACTATTTATTTTTGAGAGCACAAACCAAGGCATGAAGTCCAAGGAATTGTCTGTAGACCTCTGAGACAGGATTGTATGGAGGCACAGATCTGAGGAAGGGTACAGAAAGAGGTCTGCAGCATTGAAGGTCCCAATGAGCACAGTGGCCCCCATCATCTGTAAATGAAGTTTGGAACCACCAGGACTCTTCCTACAGCGCGCTGCCCGGCCAAACTGAGCGATCGGGGGAGAAGGGCTTCAGGGGAGATGACCAAGAACCCAATGGTCTCTCTGACAGAGCTCCAGTGTTTCTCTGTGGAGAGAGGAGAACTTTACAGAAGAATAACCATCTCTGCAGCACTCCACCAATCAGACCTGTGTGTTAGAGTGGCCAAACTGAGGCCACTGCTCAGTAAAAAACACATGACAACCTGCCTGGAGTTTGCCAAAAAGGCACCTGAAGGACTCTCAAACCATGAGAAACTAAAATTCTCTAGTCTGATGATACAAAGATTGAACTCTTTGGCCTGAATGGCAAGCGCCATGTCTGGAGAAAACCAGGCACCGCTCATCACCTGGCCAATACCTTCCATACAGTGAAGCATGGTGGTGGCAACATGCTGTGGGGATATTTTTCAGAGGCAGGAACGGGAGACTAGTCAGGATTGATGGAAAGATGAGTGCAGCAATGTATAGAGATATTCTTGATAAAAACCTGCTCCCAAGCGCTCTGGACCTCAGACTTGGGGGGAAGGTTCATCTTCCATCAGGACAACGACTCTAAACACACAGCCAAGATAACAAAGGAGTGGGTATGAGACAACTTTGTGAATGTGCTTGAGTGGCCCAGCCAGAGGTCAGAATTGAACCCGATTGAACATTTGGAGAGATCTGAAAATGGCTGTGCACTGACCCTCCCCATTCTACCTAAATGGAGTTTGAGAGGTTCTGCAAAGTATAATGGGAGAAACTGATCAAAAATAGATGTGCAAGCTTGCAGCATCATACTCAAAAAGACTTGGAGGCTGTAATTGGTGCCAAAGGTGCTTCAACAAAGTATTGAGCAAAGGCTGTGAATACTTACAGTATGTACATGTGATTTTGTTTTTTTATTTTTAATATATTTGCAAAGACTTCACCAAATTTCTTTTACGCTGTCATTATGGGGTATAGTTTATAGAATTTTGAGGAAAATTAATTTAATCCATTTTGGAATAAGGCTGTAACATAACAAAATGTGGAAAAAGTGAAGCGCTGTAAATGGTAAGATCACATGGGAGTGGAGGTGATTTCCAAAGTGGTTTCAACCAAAGTATTGCAAAGAAGTCACGGGAGGATCTTGGTCAGAGTCCGCAACATAACAGCCTCGCCAGTGAAGATGTCGGCTTGGATGTTGCTGGGACAAGTGAATCCGGCTACCCCAGTCTCACCGTCTGATTTGGTGGTGGTGGGGGGGGGGGGATGGGATCCCTGTTGAGGAGTTCTATCCAAAGAACACTCCTCTCTCACCAGAAAAGAAAGAAAGAGCCAAGACTCAGCTCCTGAGATGGCAAGCTGAATTCCCGATGAGTGAATTCGATGCGGGATGTGAAGAGAACAGGTATCATCTGAGAATCCCGAAGTCCATATGCTTCTCCGATAGCAGTGGTACGGAAGAAGAATGGGTCGCTGAGGCTGAGTATCGACTACAGAACGCTTAACGGGAGGGCCATTTCCGACCAGTACACCACCCCACGGATATACAGTAAGATGCCTTGCAGAGCCTGTTAGGGGAAAATGGTTCAGCATTATGGACCTGAAGAGCGGTTACTATCAAATCCCCATGCATTCTAAGGATCGGGAGAAGACCGCCTTCATTACGCCGGTGGGGTTCTTTGAATTTGACTGTATGCCTCAGGGCTTGTCCAGCTCCCCAACCACTTTCCAAAGGCTCATGGAGAAAACGGTGGGTGACATGAACCTGATAGAAGTGTTGGTGTATCTAGATGACATCATGGTCTTTGGGAAGACCTTAGAGGAGCATGAAGAGCGTCTGGAGAAGGCTCAAGAGAATCCATGATGAGGGGTTGAAGCGGTCTCTGGAGAAGTGCCAGTTTTACCAACCCTCGGTCAACTACCTTGGTCACATTGTGTGTGCCGACGGAGTGGCCACTGACCCCCAGAAGCTGGATGTCATCACCTCCTGGCCAAGGCCCTCTAATGTGACTGAGCTCAGGTCATTTCTGGGATTCTGTTCTTATTAGAGAAGATCCGTAGAGGGATTCGATAAAATAGCTCACCCACTCAATGAGCTACTGAAAAGCTAAGAGGAAGACGACAACCCAGATCCGACTAAGCCTGTTAGACCAGCTGGAGGGCTCAGAAAACCCAAAGAGTCCATTCAGGAACAGTGGATTGCCCAATGTGAAGAGGTCTTTAGGCAGCTGAAATGAAGCCTAACAACTGCTCCAGTCCTGTCCTATGCAGATCCAACCAAGCGATAACTACACATTGACGCCAGTCGATACGGGTTAGGCGGGGTGCTGTATCAAGAGCATTACGGCCAGCTGCGGCCTGTTGCCTACGTGAGCCGGAGCTTGGCACCCGCCAAGAAGAACTACCCCATGCACAAACTTGAGTTAGTGGCCTTGAAATAGTCAGTTGTGGATAAGCTGAGGGATTATCTGTATGGAGGAGAGTTTCTGATCAAGAACGACAATAATCCTCTCACCAACATCCTTACTACCGCCAAGTTGGATGCCACGGGTTACAGATGGTTGGCTGCCTCATTGGGGTTTACTTTCAGCCTGAAGTATCGACTGGGGGTTGGGAACAAGATGGGGTTGCTCTGTCAAGAGGGCCCCATTGCTCCAGTGACCCTCCAGAAGAATGGGCCCAGCTGATACCTGAAGGGGTACGAGCCTTATGTCCAGGAGCAGAATACCAAGCTGGAGGCGGATCCAGGGCTGAAGACATTGGAGTGTCAGTCGCTGGTGCCCCCAGATGTTATTGCAACATCACCCAAGTCGGGGATGAAGGTCTGCCCAAGCTCTCTAAGGACTTGTGAAGGGACCAGTTGGTAGACACTCTCTGTAGCTTGGCATTCAAGGCTTTGGAGAGCCAACCTCCTGACATGCTCCTCACTGACTCCCTGAAGGAAGCATGCCTGTTGCACAGAGAATGGGATCGGTTGCAGCTGCACCAAGGGGTGGTCTACCGAAGGGGCCCCTCTGATGATCCTGAAGAAAAATGGCAGTAATTTCTACCGGAAAAATATAGGGAGACAGTATTAACTGCCCTACACAAAAACCATGGCCACCTAGGGCCCGAGAGGGCTGAAGTCGCTTCTGCCACTCCTGCATCAGATGCATCCAAAGAAAAACTTTGCCTCACTGAGCTGCCCCAATGGGTCATCTTCAGAGTCAGGGACCCATTAAGCTGGTGTGTATAGACTTTCTGTGCTTGGAGCCTGATTTGAGTGGACAGGGAAATATCCTGTTAGTGACTGACCACTTCACTTGGTATGCCCAGGTGTTTCCCACAAAGGATCAACAGGCATCCACGGTGGCCAAGATATTAGTGGAGAAATTCTTTGCACACTATGGCCTGCCCCAATGTATCCACTCTGATCAAGGGAGAGACTTCGAGAGCAGCCTCATAAAAAGACTTTAGACCTGTTAGGCATTAAGAAGTCCAGAACCCTCCTGGATATGCTTGGGACTTTGAATTCAGAACAAAAGCAGCACTGGAGCAAGCATATAGCCACTATCCTACATGCTTATAACAGCACCACAAACAATGCCACAGGATACTCTCCCTATCGTCTGATGTTTGGACGGGATGCTTGACTGCCAGTAGACTTAGCCTTCGGCACGTCCTTAGACCATACATCGACAACCTCCCGGAAAAGTCTGAAGACCGCCTATGACAAGGCCCAAGCTGCCTCAGATGCCCGAGGACAGAGGAACAAAAGAAACTTTGACAACTTGGTACGAGTGCAGGACTTGCAACCAGGTGACAGTGTACTGCTGAGAAACTTGGGTGTTCCTGGAAAGCATAAGTTAGCTAACCGCTGATCGCAGCCTTATCTTGTTTGCAAACAGCTGCCAAGACTCCCAGTGGATCAAATATGGCCAGGAGTGAGCACAGACCTGCTGAAGACTTGGCACCGTAACCATCTGTTGTCTCTGTCAGAAGCGGTTTGGGTACCACCATAGCCAGATTCACAGTCCACCTCTATGGCCTCTCAGAGATCCCGACCAATGACTAGATCTCGGTCTGTGCCTCTAGATGAAGAGGACAGTTAGGATGAAGAGATAGGAATGAATTGGTTGTGGCCATCCCAAATATCAAAGCCTGTAACCCCCCCTTCTCCTCCCAAGGCGACTGACACCGGGATGCTCAGGCCAGAGGCTCCCGAGTTTGTGCCTCAAAGTCCACCTCCTGAAGGGTTGGAAGACTCTCAATCTTCCTTGCTGACAGCAGACCCTCGAAGACTTCCCATCCTTCATTGAAGAGGAAGCTGAGGCTGATATGCAGGAAGAACGAAAAGCTGCGGATGAAGCAGAGACCAGTGTGCCTGTAACTCCAGAGCCTAAAGAACAAAGAGAGCGAAAAGCTATTCACCCACTTAAGAGACTAACCTATGACACTCGGGGTGAAAGCTCTGAGGAAGCAGTTTTCACTTCAAAAAGGACTATTGAGGTACCTGGTTCTTCCACCATACATTTAGTGGGGGAAAACCCCAACTCACCCCCTGGCACATCTAGCTGGGCTATACCAATTCAGGTGGCCTGTAGCCAGGACAACAACCTCTCCTATGCTAATTAATGGGAGGCTCCTCTGGCAGGTTCTTATGCAAAGGCAAACTGCTTGTTTTCCTGTGTACACTAACTTGCTTTTCCCTCAGCGTGTAAATACCAAGCATGTAACAGGTCACAGACTATCTCCTTTGGAGTGTGTGTAGCAGGTATTGCAGCCAATGAGAGAGACTGTACTGATATGCAGGAAAAGCTGCAATGGATTCTGGGACATGCAGTTCCCTCACAAAACAGCCCCATAGACTGGTATACAGGGAGAAACTACAAATCCCAGGGGGTTTGCAAAAGAGAGGGCTGGCTAAAGACTCAATTTTGTGTTCTGAGGTGATTCTGAGTGAATGAGGCAAGGAGAGAGACACAGATGTGATCTGAGGGGCTGCTGTTACATCTAGCCACAGTTCCAGAGGTTGTATGCTGATCCTGCCACAGCTCCAGGAATCGGACGGCGACAGACATCCAGCCTGAGAGGAATCCTGCCTATATCTCCAGGTGTTCTTGAGGCTGTGGGCCGATCCAGTTACAAGGTGGCCAGTCAGGCCTTTCGGGGAACTGGTCGCTTGATCCTTTGGTCGCAGGATGGGTGAGCGGGCGTTTGCCCATCTTTAGAGACACAGTAGTCAAGCAAAATTGGCTCACCAGTGCCCACATTTGTAGGAATACTTGCACCCTGCTGAACAGTCACTACATTCTACTTTGCCTATCAGGATACTTTCAAGTACCCCTTTGTTTATTCTGCTCAACAGGACACCAAGTGCACCAACGCCAGGCTAGCCGAAGATCCTGGATATCTCCATTGTGAGGACCCCTTTTGCTACTCCATCAGTATCAGTAATATAGTGATTCCAATGACTACCTTTAAAGGGGAACTCACACGTTAATTATTAAAGTGATAAATTGCATTTGTGGCCTATTGCCTCACATTCTGCCTGGGTCCGATTTCAGGATTTGAGCGAAACAGACTGACTGTTGTTAAGTCAGATCAGTTCCGCTTTATGCCTGAGTGCATAGGCCACTCCAGATCTATTTATTTTGTTTGATTGTTGATTATTTTGAAGTCAGCATTTTGGGTTTGATTAACACTATTAAAGACCACAGTTTGCCATTCTTGACTATTGAGTTATCAGATCACTGTTTGATTGTGGAAAGTCTCCCAGTAAACAAACGTCTGTTCACTACATTTGTGTTTGTTTTACTGTGTTTGCAAGTACACTGTTAGGTGTGCCAGAGGGGCTGAGACAGTTCTTTGGGGTCCAGAGTTAGAGTAACAGACTGAAGAAACTTAAGCAGCTCATTCGGGGGTATTGCTACAATAGCAAAAAAATAATTTTTTTACTTACTTTTAACATCTTTTTTTGTTTATAGCCAAAAAAAAAAAAAAAAGTGGTGATTTAGCAGTGTCCCCTTCCCCCTTTTTCCCCTCCCCTCCCCCCCCCCCTCTTCCTTCTTTCCCTCCTGCCCTCTCCACCTCCCCCCCCCCCCTTTTTTTTTTTTCCTTCCTCCCTCCCTTGTTTTTCCCTCCCTCCCTGTTCTTTCTCCCCTCCCTTCCCTCCCGGTTTTGCCTCTCTCTTTCCTGGCTACCTTTCCCCTTTCCCTCTTTTCCCCTCCCCCCTCTCCCTCCTCCACCTTACCCCTCCCTCCCCGCTTCTTTTCCTCCCCCCCTCCCCCTCCTCTTTCCCCTTTTCCTCCTTCCCCTCTCCCCTTGGTTCCTATCTCCTGGTTCTCCAGCACTCCATGTCCCCAGGCAACATCACACTAATTCTTCCACTGCACCATTATTTCGGACCCTTGAGAGATAGGTTACGAGCACCTATACCCCTAATTGTGGCATTGCGACTTGTACAATCTACTAATCCAATATTTATTTATTATCCCCTGTGTCCGCCACGGGGGGAATTTTATGGGGTCTCGCATACCCACAGAGAATTCCTGATTGGGTGAGCTTGTCCTTACATGTTTATGTCTTGTATCGAATGTTCTGATGTATTACTGCTAAATCTGCTGCAATAATCGTTTATGTACCTGCTGATGCGTTTGTATTTGTTACAACTATTGTATGTTATATTGTAGATATGGTTCTCCTGAAGAAGCGGTGTTAACCGCGAAACCGGTCGAGAAATTAAGCCACATACATATCTGCCATCAAATTTGTGCGGAACCCACTGGTTCAGATCTTGTGGTATCCCCACTTTTTCTTTTATGGTTATATGTAACGTTTGTTATTGTTTACAATCGCAACTGTATGCGGTATTGTAATTTTATGAATGTTGTTTCTATTAAAAGTGAACTTTTATGAAATTTTCAATCCTTGTGTACCCTTCACTTCTATTGTATACCTATATGTAGTACCGCAATAGTCCATTTCCTTTCCCTGTTGGGGGGCGGAGACATTGGCTGACAGGAGCAGCAACTGTGGCGGTCACCTTTCCCCCTCCCTCTTTTGATCTTGACAATTTGGGATGATGGTACTTTTATCCTCTGAAATTATTTCGTTAACCTAGGCTGTTTCTTTTGTTGTGTTCATACTTTGTGCAATCAATTCTTTAAAAATCATTAACTGCTTGTCAAGCTTGTATATAGGTTGGAGAACTTTACAGTGCCCTAGAAAGTCCCCTTCATTGTACACGCTCCCACCAGAACCAACTGTCAAAGCCCTGTCTACAAAGAAAAAGTTTATAGGAGCAGCAACTTCTTTCTATGTGAATACACCATCCCTCAGTTTTATTGACTGGAAAAGAAGCATCACTACATTGATGCAATCATCACTCTGCTCTCTCTTCCTACTTGCAAGTTCCCATTGTCACACTAACAACATTGTACAATACAGCACAGCCTGACTGATCACAGTGCTGATCCTTCTCACAATCGGAGCCCTGCTGTGCAAGGAATTACAGTGCATTGTAACTCCTGTTCTGGTGTCGGGAAAAATGTCAGAAGTTTCATCCATTTGGCAGGAGCTGAAATATGTATATAGAAGCATTTTTTTTCTTGCTTCGATATACAGCAGCTTCTTGCTGTCAATGGTCCCTTTGAACTAAGGGGGCATGGACAGCGGTGATATCACTGGCCAGATTCGGGCAGGGACATTGACCAGAGGGCATGGAGATTGACCACAGATTTAGGAGGGATAGTTTTTTGGATTTTTAGATTTTTTAAATAAAGGACTTATCAAACCTCATACTCATTTATGTTTGATGTTGTTCCTCCCTCTCTGTGAGATCAGAAACAGGAAGCGAAGAGTATCAGCTGCAGTGGAGGCCAGGGGAGAGATCTGGGGTCTGGTAGGGAAACAGTTAAAGGGTCGAAGGGAAAAAGGCTTCACACATTTTCCAGGGTTGAGGGGAAAAGGCCTCGCACGTTTTTTTGGTGTGGAGTCCCCCCTAGAATTCGTACCAGACCCGAAGAGTCTGGTATGATCGCCTTCTAGGAAAACTTTTGTTTTTTTCTGCACGAGGTAGCCCCTTAAAATCCAATCTCAAAAATCCAGTCTCAAAGGGTCTGGTATGCATTTTTGCGGGAGGGACTGCTATGTATTTTGGGGGACCTGTGGGGTCTGTGAGCTTTTTTAAGAAAAAAAGCCAGGGGTGAGTTTATTTGCCAGCAACTTAAAATATTTTCCTTTGTAAATATCAGTACTTGTTGCCTCCACACAGACACAGTGGAGAATAAGGCATGGCAAGCCAGTACTGGGGAAAAGATCAGCTGCCATCAGAAAACTGGCGATACTGGTGACTAGTGTTTTACCCTCTGCCTTACTTTTATGGACACAGCTTCCAGTGCTCAGTTCCTCTTTAACCACTTCAATACTGGGCACTAATACACCTTCCTGCCCAGACTAATTTTCAGCTATATTTTGGCAATTGCGCAGTCATTCTACACTGTACCCAAACTAAATTTTTATCATTTTGTTCCCACAAATAGAGCTTTCCTTTGGTGGTATTTGATCACCTCTGGGGTTTTTATTTTCTGCTAAACAAATTAAAAAAAAAAAAAAAAAAAAAAAAAAAAAGACAGAAAATGTTGAAAAAAAAAAAAGTTTTTTTTTTGTTTCTGTTACAAAACTTTGTAAATAAGTAATTTTTCTCCTTGTCTAAAACATAATAATGTGAAAAATTGTATGGTGTATCAAAAACAAATAGTCCATGTGATATAAAAAATAAATGAATAAAACCAAAAGTAAATTCATCAAAAACAGAAAATCCCAAAATGATTCTTCAAAATTTAGGAGATGTAAAAGTCCTTCACTTAATCTCAGAAAGCAGGACACATATTCATTCGAATCATCTGGAATACGGAGCATAAAATGCAAATACAAACTGCTTACCAGATCTGTTGGATCTCAAATGCTGGAACATACTGCACCATGAAGCCCTCTTGTATTTATCCTTCCATGAGAATACCCAGATCCTGGCTTTTATGAGAGTGTCCTGGAAAGTGAAGTTTTTTTCCTTGCTGATTCCTGGATAAACAGGTGGATTCCTCTCTGCTTTCAATCACCGTGAATTCACCTGCCGGCAGGCTAATGCACAAGTGATTTTGATCTCTATCATTTGAGATCCAACAGATCTGGTAAGCAGTTTGTTTTGCATTTTATGCTCCGTATTCCAGATAATTTGAATGAATATGTGTCCTGGAAGACACACCACCAAAAAGGAAACCTTTGTTAGTTCAGGAAATGTTTTGGAGCTTCCAGGCAGGGAACAGCAAGACATGGGCAGTAGAGTTAATGCTCATTCAGAATACAGTGAGCAGGCAGTAGGTAAAGAGATGACACATGAAGCTGAACTGTAAATTTTACAGTTTTTACCCACCTTTATAGTTATCAAGGCTGAATTCACACCTGTGCAGTGCAATAAATGTGTGTGAACGCAGCCTGTTTTATTCCCAGTAGCATGCTGTCACGCAGTGTTGCACAATGCAAAACAGGTTTGTTGCTTCAGCGCATTGGGGTGTCATTGAAAAAAGTACCATGTATTACTGCAATTCAAATGTATGACTCTATGATGTTTTTTTACTCAATCCAGTGGACAGAACAAAAAAAAAAAAAAAAAAAAAGAGATACTCGATGTACTAATTATGTAATGTTAGTACAGCGATTTCCCCACTGAGCTATTGTTTTCTGACGGTGACTTCCCCCTGCTAGAACACACCGGTCAGTGCTCGCAGCTGTTGGCTGCCAGTACTGATCAGGTGCCAAAGTAGTATAAATTTTAACAAGTTAAAGGTTTTCTTCAGGTTTGCATTTAGCTGTTTGGCAGAGTTCTGTAAAGTAAAATAATGATTTTAAAGAGAAGGTGAAAGACAAACAGTCCAATTAGCAAACTTTCTGAAGCTTCTGAGCACAGGGATAGTCTAATGTGTGCTTGAAGTGGTGCTGCTCAACACAAGTTATATTTATCAACTTAACAAGTACTCTAACTAGACCACAAAATTTCTCAGAAGAGGTATTACGATCTGTATAAAAACAAGTTGCAATTGCACAGAACCTGAAGGGACTCCGGTTGCAAAAACAAGGGCCATGATTTACCAAATCTAATATTTCCCGGTTTCTGAAAAAAAGATCAAAAGAGTAATCTGCAGATTACTGCAGGGGAAACAACCTACATTTTGTCTTTTTGACTAAAGCCAGGTACAAACTACGTTTTTTTAAATTGTTTAAACCCAGCAGTGCGGTTGGTGCGGCGTTCTTCCCCGCTGTGCTATTGTATCTTAATGGTGGGACACCCCCCTCCTTCCCCATTCCCCCTCCAGAATACACGGAGCAGCACTCACAGACACTTGCTGCGAGCGTTGGTTGGATGCTGGTTTTCCAGCATGTTCCTTCAACAAGTCTGTTGGACAGACTGCTGTACACATTGTGCAAAAATCAACCTGCTGAACCAGCCAATTTTCGGACAGCGCGTACCCAGCTTAAAGAGGAAGTAAACACTGCCTTTTTTAAAAAAAATAATATGTTTTATTGCTGACCTGCAAAGTAAAGGCATAATGTGCTAGTATTTACCACATACTAGCACATTATGAGACAATTACCTACAAATAAAGCCCTCGTTGTCGCTGGAGGCCAATTCCAAGTACGTCAGTATTCCTTCCGGGTCTGCTGTGTGACTGGCCGGGGCCACGTGACATCACTCCCACGTATGTAGCGCGGGAGCCGCCGGTCATGTCACAGGTGGCCGTTTCTTCAAAACTGAAAACGCATCGGTGGCGTATACAGTAAATATCTACTAAACGGTGCAAGTTTAGAAGATATTTATAGTACCTATAGGTAAGCCTCAATATAGGCTTACCAATAGGTACAAACAATCCAGGGAAGTTTACTCCCTCTTTAAGGCTGGCCACACACTTTTTTTTTCTGAACAAAAACAAATCTAAGAGAGAGGGAGATTTCTCCCTCAATGCTTTAGGCTGCATTCACACTACAGCATTTTGAATCGTGGGCAAACTTGCCGCAAATCTGCCCACGATTTGACAGCGCCCATGTGTGAATGACAAATCGCAGGACTCCCATTTGAGATGCCATTTGAATGACACCTCAAATCGCGGTGCAGGTCTGCCCCAATTGTCACGCTGCAACTGCGGCAATCCGCATCGCGGGAAGCATGTCGCCCCAAAGTAGCTCCTGAACTATGTTTGGGTGACATGCTTCCTGCGATGTGAATTATAGCAAGAAAATTGCGGTGGACACGCACTTTGATTTGAGGTGTTATTCAAAGAAATGGCATCTCAAATGCGAGCCCAGCGATTTGTCATTCACACATCGGCGCTGTCAAATCACAGGCGGATTTGCAGCAAATCTGCTCACGATTCAAAACACTGTAGTGTGAATGCAGCCTGACGGTGCAAATACCACTGGCTGTCAGAATAACCGAACAGTAACTGCATCCGATTGGATGCAGTAGCCGTATGGCTGACAAATTTCCATTTGGCTCCTTCAATTTTTCAAAGGATGCAGAGGGAGGGGGCCAATAAGTTCACCCATGAAGCAACTTTTGTCCGGTTCATCAGTAACAGGCCAATATTTGCACAGTGTATGGCCAGCTTTAGGTTAATGTGAGGAAAGTAAATAAAAAGGGAGACAGGGACCACAGCAAGGAAAGGGTACATACAAACAAAAAGACAGACCACTTCACAACAATGGCACTCTGTAAGCATTTAAATACAGTTAATTCAGATGCTTTTTTATTTGGGTACTTTATTAAGCATAACTAACAAAAAAAAAAAAAAAAAAAACAATTCCCAGACCTTTCTTGCATAGAACATTTTTCAAAATATCAAATACTTTTCAACACATCAATAAAACCAAGCCTAAAGTCAAATAACTAGACATATTGGCAATGAAATATTTATCCAGTCATTTTGTTGGACAGAAAAGGAATCTGCATACAGTTAACAGACAATATTTTTATATGGCAGTTTAAAAGAGCTAATAATTCTCAGGAAAATTAGCATCATATATTAATCCTAGAATGTTTCTTGGCACTAAAACAAACAGTGATGCGTCTTATTTAGAAGCCCTATTTAAAAATTTCAGCAAAGGATTTACAACAGATTATATAAAACAGAAGTTTTTTGTAAAAAAAAAAAATCTTATGCTATAGAACATAAATGGGAATATTCATGCACTGCAATAAATCAGTATTGCAGAAGACCCAGAGGCCTAATCTAAACTGTCATAGAACTGTATGCAGGTAATAAGATTAAAAGATGAAGTCCAAGGAAAATTTAAAACCCACCAATAAAAAGTCCCACCTAATGAAAGATGTGGATCACCTGACAAAAACTATAGGTCTTTAGAAAAGGCAAAAAGTATTAGACTCCCCCGTCTCCCTCCCTAACTTTAAAAATATTTTTAAAGCAGCAAACTTCAGTCAGAACCTTATTCTACTTTAAGCACTTGAGTCCAGGATGCAGTTTTAAAACTGTAATAGTCACAGTCCAAACAGTAAGCCCCTATTCACATCAGTGAGATTTGAAAGGCGATTTGACAGGTCATATTGCCGGCAATAGGAGCGTCCCAATCGGTGCGACGACTTTGCGGCACCGCACCGATTTCCAAAAGTAGTTCCTGCGCTACTTTTGGTGACTTCGGGGGCGATCTGTGCATGAACCCAAACAGATGTTACCCTGAAATGCAGCTTTGAAATAGTGCAAGTTCAGATGAACTTGCACGATTTCGAAGCCGTGTTCAGTGTGAACGAGGGCGAAGCCAGCCCAGGAGTTGAATTCAGATGTGAAAAATTACAATATGCTAGTTTCTGTCCATGCTAACCTGCCTTTATTGTATCTAATGATTTGCACAGATGTATTTATTCCTGTATATGTTACAGTGCAATGCCAAAAAAACATGCTCCTAAGAAAAAATTTAACTTACTTTGAACCTAACACTTCTGCTATTAGCTACCTTACATGGAAGAAAAAAAAAACAAAAAAAAACACACACACACACACGTGACATCCCTTTATCCAGATTTTGATTCTACTTATGGAAAAATTACAGTAAATGCTATTTGTTTCTAAATCTTCCTTTTTTCTTAACAACATACATAAAATCTACTACCAAATAAAGCTCTATCTGCACCAATAGTAAAATAAGTTTGGGTAAGACTACAAAAAGTTGTTAAGTGTTTAAAGACATTAAGAAATATATATTTAAACTAAATGTATTTATGTTGCAAAAAAGTGAAAGTTTGTATCAGTGAATATAGTCTGTGTTTCAAAGTGGAATATGCCACACAGCAAGAGAGCTTCATATGGTCACCTTGGCCTACACCGAAGAATGCCCAAACGGGTGAAGAATTACCTCTCTGAATTTATTAAAAATGCTATAGTTATTACATTTGTTTAAAAAAATATGTTCTAGACAAGTTTACCTCGTCAAAATGTTCTTTTGCTACAAATAGAAGCAGGTCAAATATTTTCTAAAAAGTTGTAAAATGTAAAAATTGTAAAATGTAAAAAGTTGTAAGATGTAAGTTGTAAAATGTAAAAATTGTATATCAGGTAGTAAAATGCTTTAATTGTGTTTGGTCATTTGACAAATTAGCTTAAGTTGGGCAGTTTGAATTATTTGTCAGCAACCAAAATTAGTTCAAATATTGATTTTTTTTTTTTTTTTAAATACAGTCTTGACTAAAATATTTTTCTCACATCTGAGAACTTTGGCTGAAGGCACAAAAAATAATAAATGCATATATTTTTTGCAGAAAAAAAAAAATATATGTTGATTTATTCTTTCCAACAGCAGCCTGGAAAGAATCACACCTGTGATCAGTAGATCACGGGTGCAAAGTGTCAGCTCCTGCAGACATGTCCTCAGGCTTTGAAGAGCAATGTTTACACTTGTAAACAAATGCTTTAGGCTTGCATCACCTTCTAACCAGCTATGATCTTATGATGCCCAGGTATATTATAACACTTAAAGCGGAGTTCTACCCACTTTTTTTATGATTCTTGCAAGACAACACCCACCCGCAGAACAGTATGTGGTGGCAATCTTTTTCTTTTCTTTTTTTATTGCTAAATACCTTATTTTAATCTGTGCAGTCTGCACTTCCTAGGGACGGCTAACAGTGAAATCCCACAGTGTTTAGAGAAAGGAAGTTCTGTGTTGATTGACAGGTTGCCATAATGGGGTGGGGAATTCCACTGATGCCGCCATCGTTATGGCAAACTGTAGACACAACACGCAGCGCTGCGCAGTATCATTACTGCGCAGACGCAAGCCAGCTGTTCGGAATCTCTGAAGAAAATGGGAACGGGCTTCAGATGCCCACATCATTAATGGTTGCTGCCTGCCTTCTGGGATCCAGTGGATAATGACATATTGATAAGTAACAAGGTTTACAGCAGTAACTAAATTATATTGTACAACTAATGAGAATCGCTTTAAGCAACCATACAAATCTTCTTAAAGAACACCTGATGTTTGGAAGGTGTGCACAAAAAAACCGCCAGCAAAGCTCTAGTCACCAGTATTACCTAATCTTTGCCTGCACGCAATCTTTTCCCCATTATTGCCTTACCCCAGCCCTAGAAAAAAGAGTGTCTTAGCACAAGAAGTGTGCAGATATTTTTTTCTGGGGCCTAGCAAATCTTCAGTTTTTGAGTACAGGTTCACTTTAAGGTTGTACATACATTATAATATATCTGTTAATCAAGAATGACAAGGTTGGAGCTAATATCCAAACCAATGAAAAATCTCTGGAACATAGGCAACAGTAAATATCCTCACCTGTCATTGATGGTGCTTCTTTCCGTTGTCCACTCTGCGTGGTAGTTGCTTCATATGCAACAGTAACATCATAAACGGCATCCAGGTAGTCCTGCATGGTGTCAATTGTTACATGAGTTGCCTTCACTCGTGGAGTCAACACATGCTTTAAGACCGGCAACCCTAGGATAAAAATGTAGTTTTGAAATAATTAAAAATTACTTTCATATTAAGCTATGCATGATCTTCAAATAATTTTGTGTATGCAAGCTAGGATAAATGTTAGTGTTTGTTTCTCATCCAAAATAGACCTCCAATCATAATTCCGAAGTTGTGTACAATCCCATTATGTAGTTCTTCCACTCACCATTGCTTACTTTTTTTTTTTTTGTAAGCTAGTGAGAATAACGGACACCACATATACATACACACACACTTAATATTTTCCTAAACACAAAACTGAATTAAATTAAAGTGGCTGTAAGCCCTTACATATAGCCAGTGAAGAGACCATCCTCAGGTGACAGAGACAAAACAAATTTTGCTGCATACAGTGCCTTGAAAAAGTATACATACTCCTTGAAATTTTCCAGTCATAGTACAACCAAAAATATCAAATGTATTTTATTGAGATTTTATGTGATAGACCAACACAAAGTGGCACATAATTATGAAGTGGAAGGAAAATGATAAATGGTTTTCACAATTTTTCACAAATAAATATCTGAAAAGTGTGGCGTGTATTTATATTCAGCCCATTTTACTCTGATACCCCTAACTAAAATCTAGTGGAACCAATTGCCTTCAGAAGTCACCTAATTAGTAAATCGAGTCCACCTGTGTGTAATTTAATCTCAGTATAAATGTAGCTGTTCGGTGAAGCCCTCAGAGGTTTGTTAGAGAACCTTAGTGAACAAACAGCATCATGAAGGCAAAGGAACATGCCAGACAGGTCAGTGATAAAGTTGTGGAGAGGTTTAAAGCAGGGTTAGGTTATAAAAAAAAAAATATCCCAAGCTTTGAACCTCTCATGGAACACTGTTCAATCCATCATCTGAAAATGTGAAGAGTATGGCACAACTGCAAACCTACCAAGACATGGCTGTCCACCTAAATTGACAGGCCAGGCAAGGAGAACATTAATCAGAGAAGCAGCCAAGAGGCCAATGGTAACTCTGGAGGAGCTGCAGAGATCCACAGCTCAGGTGGGAAAATCTATCCACAGGACAACTATTAGTCGAGCACTCCACAAATCTGACCTTTATGGAAGAGTGTCAAGAAGAAAGTCATTGTTGAAAGAGAACCATAAGTCCCATTTGCAGTTTGTGAGAAGCCATGTGGGGGACACAGCAAACATGTGGAAGAAGGTGCTCTGGTCAGATGAGACGAAAATTGAACTTTTTGGCCTAAAAGCAAAACGCTATGTGTTAACACACTAACACTGCACATCACCCTGAGCTTGCCATCCCCGCTGTGAAACATGGTGGTGGCAGCATCATGTTGTGGGGATGCTTTTCTTCAGCAGGGACAGGGAAGCTGGATGGAGCCAAATACAGAGCAATCTTAGAAGAAAACCTGTTGGGAGTCTACAAAAGACTTGAGATTGGGGCGGAGGTTCACCTTCCAACAGGACAACGACCCTAAACATACAGCCAGAGCTACACTGGTATGGTTTAGAATAGATCAAAGCATATTCATGTGTTAGAATGGCCCGGTCAAAGTTCAGAACTAAATCAAATTGAGAATCTGTGGCAAGACTTGAAAATTGCTGCTCACAGACGCTCTCCATCCAATCTGATGGCTTTAGCCATTTTGCAAAGAAGAATGGGCAAACATTTCAGTCTCTAGATGTGCAAAGCTGGTAGAGACATCTCCAAAATGACTTGCAGCTGTACTTGCAGTGAAAGGTGGTTCTACAAAGTATTGACTTAGGGGGGCTGATGACAAATGCACACCACACTTTTCAGATATTTGTAAAAAATATTTAAAACCATTTATCATTTTTCTTCCACTTCACAATTATGTGCCACTTTGTGTTGGTCTATCATAAAAAATCCCAATAAAATACATTTTTGGTTGTAACATGATAAAATGTGGAAACTTTCAAGGGGTATGAATACTTTTTCAAGGCACTGTAAGTTGTACCTGTCTATCTGCAGTCTTCTCTTCTCTACATCCGTCCAAAGTGCTGAATTTATAAGCTTGTCAGAGTTCAGAAAAAAGGGAGAGGAAAGCTGATTACACTCTGCAGAGCTCAGTGAGGAGAGCTCTGAGAGCTGATTGGAGGGAAGATATACACCCCCCTCCACACAGCTCACAGGAACAGAGCTGAGGCCACCAATCTGGGGATCCTCCCGTCAACATTTTTCTCTTGGTGTCCGGAAAACTTGTCAGAAGTGACACATGCTGATAGAGGAATGAAGCAGCAGACAGAAATGTCACTTAGTGCTTCTGATTGAGACAAGTACAGGACAAGAGGGATATGCTTTTTTCATATTTCATGTCTGAGGTTTACAACTGCTCTAAATTTTGAAGCCAAAAACACAAAAATTATTTAAATTAAAAAATGCTTTATATTAAAACTTATAAAAATTACTAGGATACTTAATTATGAGGGCATCTTCATAGATAACCCCAATGTGGAACTAACACAGAATGAACTATCAAAAGATGCTTCCCCCGGTTCTCAAACTTAAAACATCTAACATCACCAAGATCATTAAACAATATCAGAAACATTTACATCTTAAAATTACTTAAATACTTAAGTAAAAAATGAATTTAGCCAGTAAATTGAAATAAGAGCATGCAAACTGCTAGTTTTTCACCTTGCTGTGACCACAGCACATGTAAATGACAGTTTACAGTCGTGGGAATGGCGTGTAAGAGTCCAAGAGCTTACTTCACCTAGATATGAAATCAGTAATATTAAACAGATGCAGACATGTTTTGGTTTTAGATGATGACTGAGTTACCAATTTATTACTGTCACTTGAAGGTTGTTTGGGGATAAGTTTGCATGCTCCTTAATGCATGTTAAGCCATAAGATAAACTTGCAAGCTTAGAGGCTAATTCTCTGCAATATACTGTATTGTAAGGGTCTGTCTAGTACTAGATCACTGCTTCAGAGGCGACAATTTTTAATCTCTTAGTTATTGGCACATTTTGGAGCATGGCTCTGGCTTTGACTCTTAGATATCCTGTTTGAAATTGTTCACGTACATTCCGCAACATGAAAAGGCTTCATAGCGGGAGAAATATATCGAAGACTAACAACAATGGCTGAAAGAATGCTTGTGTTCTTTAGCCAAATGGACCGAGCGCCCAAGACAAAAATTTGCTTGAAAAAAAGATAGCCTTTGGCTACATTGCCACACACAATTTGGACACATTTTGGAAAACATTTTAGTATACATATAAAAAGCCATTATAAAATACATGTTTTTCCCTTTTTATACGTGATCACATCCCGTCTGTCCTCAGCTGCTGAAGAGCTGGGGGAAAAGAAGAAGCAGCAGTACACTGAACTTCCCTGTGAATGGTTGTGCAGTGAGGTTGTATCAGGACAAATGTGATCATTGGAGGAGAGTACACAGAGTTCCAAGCATGGCTAGAGAACTGACCACAATGTGCTCTCCTGCTTAGTGTGGTCAGTTTTTACTAGGAAACTATAGGGCCTGGCAGGATCACCAGGGATTTCACACAAAGGAAGCAATACAAAGAACAAGATACTTTCTCATACCAGTACATGGTTCAGCAGGCACATATCAGGAATATTAGGTGTTGGGGTAACAAACGCTTTAAGTTGTCACCTCAACATTTACTGGTGTACAGTAGTTCAAAGTCACAATATCTTCTGTTTCCAGTATACAGTTTCTGAGCTTCTACACACCACCCAAGGTACTTTGTTGAATTACTACTCTGTCCTTTTAAATGGCAGTCTCTAATATATAGACTTTTTCTACAACCAGATATTTTAGATAATAACAGCATTTTCCTTGTATTTACTGTGAACCAATTTTTTGGATCACATGAAGATTTGACAGAAGGTACTCCTCTCCCTAATGAAGCAAATTTTGAATGCATTTTGTTTTTTCCTAGTCAAATTAAGCAAAAATAGGATTTTTTATAACAGCTTACCTGTAAAATCCTTTTCTTTTGATGTACATCACGGGACATAGAGCCTCAGTAATTACTGATGGGTTATGGGTATCACAATGTGATTGGACACTGGTCACACCCTAGACAAGAAGTTTAACCCCCTAAATAACCCCTCCCCTTACTGGGGATACCTCAGTTTTGTAGCACAGAAATATAAGTATTAGAAGAGGGGCGGGACCTGTGTGTCCCGTGATGTACATCAAAAGAAAAGGATTTTACAGGTAAGCAGTTATAAAAAATCCTATTTTCTTTCTCGTACATCACGGGACACAGAGCCTCAGTAATTGATGGGACGTCCCAGAGCAATGCTATTTGAGGGGAGGGGACCACACAAGTAGGGTGTAATCAGAACTGAGGACCTCGCACTGCTGCCTGCAGCACACTACGCTCAAAGGCGATATCCTCATGTCTTCCCACATCCACCTGATAAAATCTGTTGAATGTATGGACTGAAGACCAGGTTGCGGCCTTGCAGATTTGAGCCATAGAGGCCCGGTGATGCACCGCCCAAGAGGCACTAATCGCCCTTGTGGAGTGTGCCCTGATTTGAAAAGGTGGAATTTTTTGTTTCAAACCGTAAGCCTGAATAATCATTTGTCGAATCCATTTTGAAAGGGTAGACTTTGACGCTGCCTATTGGGACCTTCTGGTAGTAGGCCCTGACTGCCCTTACTACATCCAAAGAATGTAGTGACTTTTTTCTCCGTGGAACAGGGATCTGGAAAAAAGAAAGGCAGAACAATATCTTGGTTTAGATGGAAATCTGAAACCACCTTTGGTAGAAAGCTAGGATGAGGGCGCAATACCACGCTATCCTTATGCATGATCAAATAAGGTTCTTTACAGGAAAGGGCTGCTAATTCTGATACTCTTCTAGCAGAAGAAATGGCTACCAGGAAAATTAACTTTCTTGTCAACAAGACCAAGGGAATCTGATGTATGGGTTCAAAAGGCTGTTTCTGTAAAACTGACAGAACCAAATTCAAGTCCCAGGGGTGTAGGGGCGCCTTAACTGGAGGATTAAGACGCGTCACCCCCTGCATAAAGCTTCGGACCAGAGAATGTAAAGCAAGTGGCCGTTGAAATAATACTGATAAGGCCGAGACCTGGCCCTTGATGGTACTCAAGGCCAGCTTCATCTCTAATCCTATTTGTGGAAAGTCAAGAATTCTACCTATGACATATTTTCTGGGATGCCAACCCCTGGCTTCGGACCAGGATACATAAGTCTTCCAAACTCTATGATAAATCACTCTGGAAGCTGGCTTCCTTGCATTGATTAAGGTAGAGATCACAGGACCTGAAAGCCTACGACTCTTCAGAACGTGGGTTTCAATAGCCAAACCGTCAAACTTAGTGTTTGTAAGGCAGGGTGGAACACTGGACCTTGAGATAACAGGTCTGAACGTGACAGTAGGGTCCACGGGGAACCCACTGTCATTCTTACTATCTCTGCATACCAAGCTCTTCTGGGCCACGCTGGGGCCACCAGAAGTACCGACTTCTTCTCCTGCCGGATCCTGCGAAGGAGCCGTGGTAGTAGCATAATAGGAGGAAACGCATAAAATCAGTGAGAACTGATGCCACAGAATCACCAACGCATCTGTCCCGCATGCAAGAGGATCCCTTGTTCTTGCCACAAACTTGTCAACCTTTTTGTTGACTCTGGATGCAAAGAGATCTACATCTGGTACCCCCCATCTTTGGCATATGGCTCAAAAGACATCGAGGTGAAGAGACCATTCCCCCGGGACTAACCGCTGGCGACTTAAATAGTCCGCCTGCCAGTTCTCTATCCCTGGGATGAAAACTGCCGATATGCATGGCACATGCTTTTCTGCCCAGACTAAAATATAGTTCACTTCTCTCTGAGCTGCACGACTCCTGGTGCCTCCTTGATAATTGATATAAGCCACTGCTGTGGCATTGTTGGACTGGATCCTGACAGGGCAACCCTATAGCCTGAGAGTCCAGGCCCTTAGGACTAGATACGCCGCACGGATTTCCAGAATGTTGATGGGTAAGGTCTTCTCGATTTCGGACCATTCCCCCTGGACTGCAGACTGTTCCAGAACTGCTCCCCAACCCGAAAGGCTGGCATCCGTTGTTACCACTGTCCAGGTAACCGGTAAAAAGGATTTCCCTTTCTGCAGGCTTTGACGCACTGTAGGAGACAGGTGCATCAGAAAATCTAATGCCTGTACCTTCTTGTTCCAAGCAGACAGGATACTGTGTTGCAGCAGTCTTGAATGAAACTGAGCATAGGGAACTGCTTCGAATGAAGCCACCATCTTTCCCAGCAGCCTCATACAAAGACGGACAGAAAGACCCTTTTTGGTCCTGACTACCTGAATCATCTCTCTTAAAGGCACTGATCTTTGCCTAAGGTAAAAATATCTTCTCTTGGCTTGTAGCTATGACCAGGCCCAAATACTCTTGTCTTCTTACTGGTTTTAAGAAAGACTTTTCTAAGTTGAGAATCCAACCTAGGTATTCCAAGTAGTTGACTGTAGTCACCAAGTTCCAGCTCAAGCAGGCTACCGACCGGTCTATCAAGAGCAGGTTGTCTAGGTATGCTATGACAGTTATACCTTGGGCCCTTAATCTGGCCAGAGGAGGAGCCAAGATCTTTGTAAACACCCGAGGTGCATTGGCTAGCCCGAAAGGCAGGGCTACAAACTGAAAATGGCATTTCTATTGACGCCAGGAATTCTCCTCCTTGTAGGATGGAGACTACTGACCGAATTGATTCCATGCGAAAAGATCGAATCTTTAAGAATCGGTTTAGATCCAGGATGGGTCTGACATCTCCATTTGGTTTTCGAACCGTGAAAAGGTTGGAATAAAATCCTAATCCCTGTTCTTCTGTGGAAACCACCACGATGACCTTTTGCGACAATAGACGCTCCAATGCTAGAAGGAGCGACTGCTTTTTCTCTGGATCTCTGGGGACATTTGATCTGAGGAAACGAGGAGAAGGGAATTCTTGGAACTCCACTTTAGGTTACAAAGTTACCGTGGAGATTACCCATTTGTCCTGGAAATCTTCCTGCCAGAGCCTTGAGAACTGTAGCAGTCTTCCCCCCACCCGAGCGAGCGGGGGCGCTCCTTCATAAAGAGGCTTTAGCGTCTTGCCTAGTAGGCTTCTTCCCCCAGGACTTCTTTTGTCCCTGGGGTCGACTCTGAAATTTATTTCTTGAGCCTGACGGAGGAGGCCGTCGCGACTGCCTGGAGGCTGATGCTCCTGGCACTGGGGAAAGAGCCTGTTTAAAAGAGGGACGCTTACTCCTTTTCTTAACAGGTAAGAGTGCTTTTCCCACTAGAGATCTTTTGGATATAGTTGTCCAAATCCTCTCCAAACAGCCTAGCACCTCGAAATGGAAATCCAGCCAGAAGCTTCTTACATGGTGCTTCGGCTGACCAATTTTTCAACCATAAGATTCTACGCATATGTACCAACCCAAGCGAAAGGCGAGAGGTTTGGATGATAGAATCTCTGATAGCGTCAATAGCAAAACATAAGGTTGCTGGAAGGTTGGCTAACCCCCGGGCCTGCTGTTCAGGTAGAACTTTGAGGACCTGTTTAACATGGTCTCTCAAGTATTGACAGACCCCAATCGCTGCCACTGCAGGTTGAGCTACTGAACCCGCTAAGGAAAAAATATTTTTTAACAGGGATTCCATCTTTTTATCAATTGGATCCCTAAGCATCTGAGCATTGTCGACAGGACAAGTCAGACTTTTATTTACGGAGGAAATGGCAGCGTCAACTGTCGGTATACCACACATCCTTCTAAACTTTTCCTCCATAGGATAAAGTGTTGAAAACTTTTTAGGCGGAAAAAAACGTTTATCTGGGTGATCCCACTCAGAATAAACAAGCTTTTCTAGCAAAAACTATGAACAGGAAAAGCATGTGTTGTTTGAGGAGGCTTCAGTGAACCCAAAGAAGAGGAGGGTTCTTTAACTGACTCAAATAGGGGCAACTTAAAATGTGGAGCGGACCAACCCAGCAAGAATCTGTACTAACTCCTTCTCATCCTGAGAAGCTGAAGAGGGTCACTCTCCACTTGATTCCTCAGAAGAGGAATCATCAGTCCCATCCCGATCCTCTGAAAGGGATTCCTCTCCTTTTTCCCCCCAGAGTTCCTCTGCTTGAGGGTCCTGGGTAACAGAGTGAAGTGAGTGAGTGAAGATGCGATTAAAGCCATTAGTCTTTCCTCTAGTCCATTAATGGTTGAGGAAAAAACCTCCTGCGTAATGTATATAGGGGCTGAAGTGCCAGAAGCAGATGCAGCCCATGACCCCGACGGCTCTCCCTGGCCAGCCATCCCAGGTCCTTCAGGGGGGGAAGGTGCTGCAGAAGGGAGGTCCTCAGAGCCTGAGGGAGATCCCCTAGAGCCTCTGGTTTTCGGGGTATTTGTACCTCTTCTACCCATAGTGCAAAGCAACAAGGTGGAGGTATCACACAAATGAAACACTGATTGCTGAGCGATGTAGTACAGCAACTACCGCTGCTACCAATGCCCAGTCTAGTGTTTCTAAGTAAATGCTGCCTGGAAGAATGCCTGTGTCCCACCTTACATGCGACCGTCAGCTCTGTGTCCCTCCATAGGCTGTGTGCACCTGGAAAAGTGTGCCCTTTATAGCCTGTGTAGCCGGCGATGTGGGCGTCTAAGCACGCCGGACATTGCGTTAATGCTCCGTCCCCCCTCCTCCGACCACCCCTCCTTGGTTTTTTCAAAAACATGCGCTTTCCCCCGGGAGCCGAGGCTCCGATCCTCGGGACAAGCATGGAGGGGAAGCTGGGGTGGAGGAGAGAAAGAGAGAGGCCGGTAGATGAGGAACCCGCCGATAGTAGCAGCGGCGGTAGCGCAGTATACTACCGCTTTTCAGGCCACCCCGGCCCCCCCTAAACCTCGGGAGGAGATATCTCTGAGGAAAGGGCCCCCCATCCCATCCTACCTGGAGCTCGGCTGGAGGAGCGTACAGCGTGGACACTGAGACAGACAGATCAAGCATAAGAAGGTATGTGCTCTTGGCAGCCCCTGGTGGTGACAATAGGCATAGCATACATTTACTTAAAGGAGAAACCTACTAGAATTAAAAAATTCTGAGGAATCTCCCTTACCTTATCCAGCTGCAGGGTTCTGTTATACAGACCCAATCTTCACCTCTCACGGTGGGCTCCGTTTGGAAAAACCTTCAGAAACAGGGGCCCCCTAGAAAAGGAGGATCCGCAGTTCTGGGCCCGTAAAGCACCCTGCCAGGGATATGGCTAGAAAAACCAAATACTGGATCCCGGGGTCCAGCTCTCTAAAAAGAGAGGCGTTACAGGTAAAACCTTGTTTCTTCGGACACGAGGCCCGGGTACCATCCAATTTGGCCTAAAAAAAGCACTTTGAATGGATCCGGTTGCATGGCTTGCCCCAGTATAGGATATTTTTTTGGAGCTTTAGCACAGCACATCTTATTCGTGACCAACACCTAAGACACTGGCGAAAAAACTGAGGTATCCCCAGTAAGGGAAGGGGTTATATAGGGGGTTGAACTTCCTGTCTAGGGTGTGACCATTGTCCAATCACCTTGCGATACCCATAACCCATCAGTAATTACTGAGGCTCTGTGTCCCCTGATGTACGAGAAATAAACAGCTTTTTTATAGGTTACAACCAGGGAGGTTCTTACATTGTTCCTTTGCAGCACTGTAATCAAAGGTTCTATTTTGAGCAGGGGTTATCTGAAATAGCGTATTCCTTTGTGCATTGCATGAAGATGTTCCGGCCTATGTTGTGGAAGGAATTTCAGACTGAAAATGCAATTTACAGAGTGTACATTACTGCACTAGGATGCTTAGGTTGCATTGAATGAAAAAAAAGGGATGCCCCATGCAGAACACTAAAACCAGTAAAAGGAGATTAGTGGATAAGGTATTTAATGGTGGGCAAATTACATCCAGGCCCCTTGCCATCTTCTTGCATGAGAACTGATTATGTTAAAGGTTTGCCTGTACATAAATCAAGAAATCATAGAAAAAGTATTTTTAAAGAAATCCAAGTTACCATTAAAATTGGTGCATTTTTTTAAAGTGATTGTAAAGTCTCGTCTATAAAAAAATACAAAAAATAACAAACATGTTATACTTGCCTCCTCTGTGCAGTTGGTTTTGCACAGAGCAGCATGGATCATCCTCTTCTCGGGTCCCTCTTCTGTGCTCCTGGCTCCTCCCTCCTATTGAGTGCCCCCTCAGCCAGCAGCTCTCTATGGGGGCACCCGAGCCAAGTCAGAGCTCCATGTAACCATTCAGACACGGAGCCCCGATCTGGCCCCACCCCCACTCTCCCCTGATTGGCTGGCTGACTTTGATTGACAGCTGTGGGAGACAATAGCACCGTGTCTCAGCCAATCAGGAGGAGTGTCCTGGATGGCTGAGGGGATCGTGGACATCGCTGGAGAGAGATGGGGCTCAGGTAAGTAATTGGGGGGTGCTGAGGAGGCTGCGGCATACAGAAGGTTTTTTTATCTTAATGCATAGAATGCATTAAGATTAAAGAAAACTTTCTGCCTTTACAACTCCTTTAAGCTGTGTATCTTATTGTACACCTGTATCACCTCAAAGGGCCCTAAAAGAAAAAGTGTAGCTGTAGAGGAGGCACTACAAGGTAACAGGTTGTTCCTACAACTTTACAGTAACCTTCCACTACCGGATTTAACAAGCTATCTTTTCTGCAGGTTGCATAGTTCTGGCTCCTAGTTTTTAACCCCTTTAATACCGGGCCAATGCTGACACTTCTCACATACAAATAAAAATCTACTTTTTTTATCTAGAAAATCACTTAGAACCTCAAACATTATATACTGTATATATATATATATACACACACACATACATATTATATATATATATATATATATATATATATATATATATATATATATATATATATATATATATATATATATATATATATATATATATATATATATATATATATATATATACCCCGTATTTATCGGCATATAACACGCACTTTTTTCCCCTGAAAATCAGGGGAAAATCGTGGGTGCGTGTTATAGGCCGATCCCCCCCCAATTGTGTGTGATCGGAGCGATCGCGGCAATTGCCGCGATCGCCGCCGACATACACAGCCGTGTGGAAATTCAAATACGGCGCCGAGACTGCAGGGACTCGGCGGAGCGGAGCTACACATAGCCGAGAGTCCTCGGGTTTTCTCGGCGCTGCTTACAGTCCCGCCCATAGGGCGGAACTGGGCGGGACTGTAAGCGGCGCCGAGAAAACCCGAGGACTCTCGGCTATGTGTATCAGCGCTCCGCCGAGTCCCTGCAGTCTCGGCGCCGTATTTAAAATTTACACAGGGCTGTGTATGACGGCAGGGATCGCGGCGATCCCACAAAGCTGCACGGGGGCAAGGCTGCACGGGGGGGCAAGGCTGCACTGGGGCAAGGCTGCATGGGGGCAAAGCTGCATGGGGGCAAAGCTGCATGGGGGCAAAGCTGCACTGGAGAAAAGCTGCACTGACATTGCTGCACTGACAAGGCTGCACTGACAAGGCTGCACTGGGGCAAAGCTGCACTGACAAGGCTGCAATGGACACTGGGGCAAGGCTGCACTGACAATTCTGCACTGGGGCAAAGCTGCACTGACAAGGCTGCACTGACAAAGTTGCAATGGACACTGGGGCAAGTCTGCACTGACACTGACAAGGCTGCAGATGGACACTGATAACGCTGCATTGATGGGCATTTTAATGTAAGTTTTTCTTCCTTAAACTTTACTCCTAAACGTTTTTTTCCTTAAAATTCCCTCCTTAACTTGGGTGCGTGTTATACGCCGGCGCGTGTTAAACGCCGATAAATACGGTATATATATATTATATGGTGGGGCAAAAAAGTATTTAGTCAGCCACCAATTGTGCAAGTTCTCCCACTTAAAAAGATGAGAGAGGCCTGTAATTGTCATCATAGGTATACCTCAACTATGAGAGACAAAATGTGGAACCAAATCCAGACAATCACATTGTCTGATTTTTGAAAGAATTTATTTGCAAATTATGGTGGAAAATAAGTATTTGGTCACCTACAAACAAGCAAGATTTCTGGCTCTCACAGACCTGTATCTTCTTCTTTAAGAGGCTCCTCTATCCTCCACTCATTACCTGTATTTAATGGCACCTGTTTGAACTTGTTATCACTATAAAAGACATCTGTCCACAACCTCAAACAGTCACACTCCAAACTCCACTATGGTGAAGACCAAAAAGCTGTCGAAGGACACCAGAAACAAAATTGTAGACCTGCATCAGGCTGGGAAGACTGAATCTGCAATAGGCAAGCAGCTTGGTGTGAAGAAATCAACTGTGAGAGCAATAATTAGAAAATGCAAGACATACAAGACCACTGACAATCTCCCTCGATCTGGGGCTCCACGCAAGATCTCACCCCGTGGGGTCAAAATGATCACAAGAACGGTGAGCAAAAATCCAAGAACCACACGGGGGGACCTAGTGAATGACCTGCAGAGAGCTGGGACCAACTTAACAAAGGCTACCATCAGTAACACACTACGCCGCCAGGGACTCAGATCCTGCAGTGCCAGACGTGTCCCCCTGCTTAAGCCAGTACATGTCCGGGCCCGTCTGAGGTTTGCTAGAGAGCATTTGGATGATCCAGAAGAGGACTGGGAGAATGTCATATGGTCAGATGAAACCAAAGTAGAACTGTTTGGTAGAAACACAACTCGTCGTGTTTGGAGGAGAGAGAATGCTGAGTTGCAACCAAAGAACACCATACCTACTGTGAAGCATGGGGGTGGCTCTGCAAAGGGAACAGGATGACTGATCCGTGTACATGAAAGAATGAATGGGGGCCATGTATCGTGAGATTTTGAGTGCAGACCTTCTCCCATCAGCAAGGGCATTGAAGATGAAAAGTGGCTGGGTCTTTCAGCATGACAATGATCCCAAACACACTGCCCGGGTAACGAAGGAGTGGCGTTGTAAGAAGCATTTCAAGGTCCTGGAGTGGCCTAGCCATTCTCCAGATCTCAACCCCATAGAAAACCTTTGGAGAGAGTTGAAAGTCTGTGTTGCCCAGCGACAGCCCCAAAACATCACTGCTCTAGAGGAGATCTGCATGGAGGAATGGGCCAACATACCAGCAGCAGTGTGTAACAACCTTATGAAGACTTACAGAAAACGTTTGACCTCTGGACAAAGGATATATAACAAAGTATTGAGACGAACTTTTGATATTGACCAAATACTTATTTTCCACCATAATTTGCAAATACATTTTTCAAAAATCAGACAATGATTGTCTGGATTTGTGTCCACATTTTGTCTCTCATAGTTGAAGTATACCTATGATGACAATTACAGGCCTCTCTCATCTTTTTAAGTGGGAGAACGTGCACAATTGGTGGCTGACTAAATACTTTTTTGCCCCACTATATATTTTTAGCAGAGGCCCTATAGAATAAAATGATGGGTGTTTTCAAACACAATTTTTTGGGAAAAAATACACTTTAACCACGTGCTTACTGGGCACTTAAACCCCCTTCCTGCCCAGGCCAATTTTCAGCTTACAGCGCTGTCACAATTTGAATGACAATTGTGCGGTCATGCAACACTGTACCCAAATTACATTTTTATTATTTTTTTCCCACAAATAGAGCTTTCTTTTGGTGGTATTTAATCACTAGTGGAAAAAAAAAAAGGAAAAAAGAAAAAAGTAAAATTAGAAAAAAAAAAAAAAAAAAAAAAAAGTTTCATAGTTTGTTATAAAATTTTGAAAACAGATAATTTTTCTCCTTCATTAATGTGCGCTGATGAGGTAGCACTGATGGGCACTGGCAGGTGGCACTGGAAGACACTGCATAGCAACAGTGCCTCTCCCTGTTCGGGACCGATGTCCCTCTGTCAGAAGCCAGTAATCGGCTTTTTTTCCCTCACATAAAGGTAAAATAAAAGGAAAAAATAAAGGGGGGGGGGGGCTGATTACCGATCTTCTGTTTACATCACGTGATCAGCTGTCCTTGGATGACAGCTTATCGCATGGTAAGGGGCCGGCAGCTCATTGACTCAGTGATCACAGAGCGCACAGGCAGCTCATGCACGGGAGGACGTCTCTTGACGCCCTCCCGACACTTAAGGCCCGCGCTGTAGCCATCATTTGGCTACAGCGTGGGTGAGTGGTGGTAATGAATTCTATTGCACACAAACACAATACCCAATTTTTTGTAACATTTAAAAGATGTTACAGCAAGTAAATAGATACCTAACATGTCACACTTTAAAATTGCGTCCGCCCATGGAATGGCGCCAAACTACAGTACCTAAAATTCTCCATACTTGACACTTTAAACACCTTTGTACGTTACCAGTGTAGTACACAGGAGGTCTGGTGCTAGAATTATTGCTCTCACTCTGACATTTGCGACAATACCTCACAAATGTGGTGCGATCACCGTTTACATATGCGTGTGGGGCTTACGTATGCGTTTTGTATTTGCACATAAGCACAGGTGGTGGGGCGTTTTTAGTTGTATTAACCTTACTGCTATCACAAGGGATGAACAACATGTGACAGATGCTCTTTATAGAGATTATTAGGTCTATTAGACTCCAAATCCATCCTCTGACCTCCAATGCATCCAATCAGACACAGGTTGGTCTGATCAGCTGCTTTCCTAGGCGCTAACAGCCAGGTAAACAAAGAGCTGAAACCGTAAGTGACAAAATCCTTGTTGCCTGCAGTCTCCGGGCCAAGAGAGGGAGGAACAACGTCAGTTCCTCTGTAAATGTGTAGTGCCGCCATCATTGCCAGTCGCATCGCTCCCAGGATCCATTATCGGATGGCAGAGCCGGGAAAGGCAGCATCATCCCATTTTAACCTAAGGACATCTATGGATGTCCTATGGTATTTAAAGTGGTGTGGCTCCTAGTCAGGGGCTTACTGGCAACTTTTGGCCCAGGAGGAAAGTACAACCCAGAGGCCTATGGTGCAGTGACTAGTGGGAGTGCAAAATCTGGTGCAGCTGTTCATGGTAGCCAATCAGCTTCTAACTTCAGCTTGTTGAATTAAGCTTTGACAATAAAACCTGGAAGGTGATTGGTTTCTATGCAGAGCTGCACCAGATTTTGCACGCTCCAGTTGTAGCAAATCAACTCTATAGCCTGTATTGCCCAAACTACAACACAATAGTTGGTCATGCAGGATAAAGTTATGGGTTAAGAAAGCAGAGCAGTAATGTGGCGCGTGTAGCGAAATGTGGATGGTACTGAATTGCGTTAAAAGAGGGAGGGGCTTTAAGGGGCATGGCAAAACAAAAGCCTTCTTGTACATATGAAATATGCTGAAATTGCTGTCCCACAAGCAAAAGTCTCACAGACATGTACAAACCTCAGAACAATCATTATTTTAAAAAACTAAATACTGCCATTACATATAATTTTGTATACACTGAAAATAGAGAGCTAAGGCCCCTTTCACACTTGTACGACTTGTCCTGCGACCTGGGACTGCTGCAAACTCGCATGAATATATATATATATATATATATATATATATATATATATATATATATATATATATATATATATATATATATATATATATATATACACACACATACACACACATACATATATACACACACTAGGTGGATGGAGGAATCCCAAATAGCCCTCCATAGATCAGTCCCCCAGCACAATTTTCTCCCCCAGGTCAGCCTGCTCACAGTACACTTCCAACACCCTCGGCTCAGTCTTTCCCCCAGTACAATTATTACCCCCCCACAACCCAGCCTGTCCGTCAGCATAATCATTTACACACACACACAGTCAACAAGCCATTGTGGTATGTACTTGTGTGGGACATTCACTTAACTACAGAGGGTATGATGGTATGTGTAGGAAAGGAGTATGGAGTGTATGAGGGTATGTATAGAAGAGGAGTGTTTATGGTGTAATGGTGGCCAGTATGTGTAGCAGAGGGGTGCGGAGGGTATGGAGGCAGGTAGTATGTGCAGGAGAGGGATGCAGAGGGTATGGAGTTGAGTAGTAAGTAAAAAAGAGGTGTTGTAGTGTATGCTGCCGGAGAGGGGTGTGGAGTGTATGGCGGCAGGTAGTATGTGTAAGGAGAGGGGTGCGGAGTGTAAGGCGGTGGGTAGTATGTATAGGGAGAGGGATGCGGAGTGTATGGAGGTGGGTAGTATGTACATGAGAGGGATATGGAGTTTATACTGGCTACTAGTATGTGTAGAAGAGGGGTGTGGCATGTATAGAGGTGGGTAGTATGTGCAGGGAGAGGGGTGCGGAGTGTATTGTGGTGGGTAGTATGTGCAGGAAAGGGGTGTGGAGAATATGGTGGTGGGTAGTATGTGCAGGAGAAGGGTGTGGCATGTATAGAGGTGGGTAGTATGTGTAGGAGAAGGGTGTGGCATGTATAGAGGTGGGTAGTATGTGCAGGGAGAAGGTTGCGGAGTGTATGGCAGAGAGTAGTTTGTGCAGGAGAGAGGTGCGGAGGGTATGGCGGTGGGTAGTATGTACAGGAGAGGGGTATATAGTGTATGCTGGCCGCTAGTATGTGCAGGAGAGGGGGGTGGCATGCATGGATGTGGGTAGTATATGCAGGGAGAGGGGTGCTGAGTGTATGGAGGTGGGTAGTATATGCAGGGAGAGGGGTGCTGAGTGTATGGCGGTGGGTAGTATGTGCAGGACAGGGGTGTGGAGAGAGTATGGTGGTGGATAGTATGTGCAGGAGAGGGGTGTGGCGTGTATGGTGGTGGGTAGTACGTGCAGGGAAAGGGGTGTGAAAAGTATGGTGGCGAGTAGTATGTGCAGGAGAGGGGTGCAGAAGGTATGGCAGTGGATATGTACAGGAGAGGGGTGTAGAGAGCACGGTGGTTATTAGTATGTGCAGGAGAGTGGGGTGGCGTGTATACCTCCCCAACCTATCCAACACACTAGAAAAAGCGCCTGAATACCAAATGGATAATACATGAACCCCAATAAGGGTAAATGAGAGTTTAAATCCACAAGAGCATAATTTAAATAAATGAAATTACAAAGAAAATATATAAACACATGCAAGGCCCTCTAGTCAGCAGGCAGTGAGATAGATGATAATCAAATATATTGATGTAACAATAAATAAAAATAAGAACAATCACAATATCAATAAATCCCAAATAAATGTATAAACAATTAAAACCTGGCTGACCAAATACATATGTGCAAAATATTAAACGAATTATAAATATAGTTAAAAATGAAGTTCAATCAGTGGTGCAAATTCCCCAATGAAGTCATAAATTGCATGACGTAACACATAGGACGGAAGTGTGGCAACGTCACGTCCAGTACGCCGCTGGAAGTTGCCATATTGGCATACCCAGTCTCTGTATTACATGCGGTTTATTTTATGGGTTCTTGGAGCCCTTTTATGTGAGTGTTATTTTATATCCTTTTATCGAGTTATTAAAACATTCTACACTATGGGAAGCTTCTTGTCTTCTATTTTCTGAGCGACCATCTATATCTGAGTGAACAACCTGAAGGGGACATTCGTATATTTCCATGGAAGCATATTGGATATAATGGAATGACCAAGAAGAATACTTGAGCACTTTTTGACCTGTACAGTATATTATATAGGTCTAAAAGAGGAGGTGAATGTGCATGCCTGGTGGTGGATTGCTTTGAAGATTCACTATATGGATTGACATTGCTTAGTAAAGTGGGATCACTCCACAACACGTGAATTTGCACCACTGATTGAACTTTATTTTCACTATATTTATATTCCATTGAATATTTTATACACTTTGCACATATGTACAGTGTTTGATGGTCAGCTGGGTGTTCATTGTTTACACTTTTATTTGGGATTTATTGATATTGTAATTGTTCTTATATTTTTACATCAATCTATTTGATTATCATCTATCTTACTGCCTGCTGACCAGAGGGGCTAGCAGATGTTTATAGATTTTCTTTTTTATTTATTTAAATCTGCACTTGTGGATTTGATATCATTCTCGTTTACCCTTATTATGCTTAATGTATTATCTATTTGGTATTCAGGCACTTTTTCTAGTGTTCAAAACCAAAGACACTATCCCTTGAGTCACTGATTGCCCGGCCATCACACTAACGCACAGGAGTGTTTGTTTGCCATTACTTTTTCTAATGTGTTGGATAGGTTGGGGAGGGTTTGTTGTTTGTTTGCAGCACTTTTTCTTTTTTCATTTACGTTTAGGATTTCAGGCAGAGACTTTACTTTCTTATGTGCAGGAAAGGGGCGCCAAAGCGCATGGCGGTGGGTGGTACATGCAGGAGAGGTGTGTGGAGTGTATGGCCGTAGGTGGTACATGCAGGAGAGGGGTGTGGGGTGTATGGCCGTGGGTGGTATGTGCAGGAGAGGGGTGTGGAGTGTATGGCCGTGGGTGGTATGTGCAGGAGAGGGGTGTATGGCGGTGGGTGGTACGTGCAGGAGAGGGGTGTATGGCGGTGGGTGGTACGTGCAGTAGAGGGGTGCGGAGTATAATCACAGCATCAGTGTATCGCAATTGAGACATTCACGATGCTGCGAGTTGGCTGAATCAATGTCTGGTGACGTCATCCATTGCTCCGTGCGATGCTACATGGTGGATAAAGCCCACTCCCCTTCACTGAAGCAGAAAGTCAGCTGATGAGCTGACAGCCAGTAGAGTGCAGGGGGGAGGAGCTTGAGGAAACCCGACATCAGGAGAGGCCTCACTGGAGGCACCTGAAAATACACTGAGCAGCATGGAGGAGGGGGGACACTGAGAGCAGGCGAGTGCCAGTGTCACTCATCCCATCCCTCCACTACCATCACCCCTCTGTCTGATCCCAGCCACCCCCCTGCCTCTGGAGAAAAATTGAGTTTTCCTGACTGCTTGAATAAAAAGTTTTTAAGCATGCGCACTTGAGCAGTAATTGTGATGCATTGCGGAATTGAATCGTGGACAGGATAATCGCAATCGAATTGTGAGACCAGTGAAGATGCGCATCCCTAGTGCGGAGTGTATGGCGGTTGATGGTATGTGTAGGAGAGGGGTGCAGAGTGTATGGCAGTCGGTGGTACGTGTAGGAGAGGGGTGCAGAGTGTATGGCAGTGGTTGGTACGTGTAGGAGAGGGGTGCAGAGTGTATGGCGGTGGTTGGTACGTGTAGGAGAGGGGTGCAGATGATATAAAAGTATATGGTGTCCTAATTCGTTGCTCCAGCACTGCAGAGGCCACTGGGCAGTGGCATGCATGGAGCAATTGAAGTTAGCTGCACTGCACTAATACTGGCCTCCTACAATGCTGCAGACACTGCTGTCACTGCCCCACCCCCATCTCAAGCCCCTGCACACAAGTCTCAACATCTTGCAAAACCCACCACCTCCCCTCCACACATCTCGCATAATGAACTCCTGCAGGCATGCTCCCAGCAGAAATAAGCTCCGCCTCCACCCCTATAGTCTTTCTGCAAGCAGCGTTGGAGGACACTGAGCGGGGGGGCTGGGGAGTGTTGAGAGAGGCGGAGGAAGGAGACTTTAGGTTGGCACTGCAGTCAGCAGTGCTGTACATTTACTTAGCGTCATTGCCACAGCTGCAGAGGGAAACAGTGCAATCTTTTTACGGCACACTCAAGCCGCCCCTGCTCCTAGTCTTGGATATTTATCAAGGCCTGTAAAAGTTAGACCTGTTGGACTAACTGTCATGATTCTTAATGTTCCCTGCTGATGAAGTAGAAAAGCCAGCATGTTGAAAACGTATTCCGAAAAAACAAGCAATAAACAAATAGATGAGCATGTTGGAGGAACCTTCATAGGCCTGTTTGGAAACAAACTGTTTAAAAGGATACTTTCTTCTGTGGCAATTGTTTTTCCCATTCCACAGAGGCAGGCACTGAGAACAACTCAATAGTCTCTTGCAAAGTGCAATATATTATGAAAACCATGTAAAACATCTATTACACAAACGGACTACAAAACAGTTTTTTGACTTACCATTAAAATCTGTTTCCTGGAGTACAGTGCAGGATACAGGCTTCTTTAAATCATTACAACTGGGTTACATGTAGCTCTCAGGTGACTTGACAATCGCAAATTGTAATCTTTCCCACTCCCAGCTAGCCTTAGTTTTGTAGCAAGCAATAAGGAGACTATAGAAACAGAAGGGAGGGACCTGTGCCTTGTACTGTATTATGTACCTGGCAATTCAAAAATTATTTTTCATTTGTACAGTAAAAGGCACAGGCCTTTTTTATTTTTTTTTCCCCAGAATCATACTTACCTAGGTGGATGCAGCATCGGTCTGATGCTGCATCTGTCCCCCGCCACCTCACCACTGAGAACCGAGCGATCGAACACCGCTAATGCTCGGGTTCTCACAGCTCTGAGCTCTGCCCCTCCCCCACGCTCACTGGAGCGCTGAGATGTGGAGGGGCAGGCTGAGAGGCTGAGAGGCTGAGATGGGTATCAGTCCAGGTACCTGGCGGATCCAGACTTTCTCGTGATGACGCGGTGCCTGGACGGATTCCTGTGATGTCAGCAGAGAGAGGACTTCAGACCACTCTCTGCTGAAAATGGGTCACAGGAGTGCAAAACGAATTGCACTCCAGTGACCTACAGGAGTAGCCCAGCCTAAACGAGCTCAGGCTGGAATTCTCCTTTAAATCTTTAGGAATGGAATGTCCAAAAGCAGCCCAATTTAGGGCTGGGAAACACGGCAAACAAGGCCAACAAGCACACATAAACAGGTCAAGAAGGCTCAACAAATGACACCAAATTTGAAAGGAAGACCTGGTAACCTGCCCTCCGCAATTACTGGTAATCAGTCGATGGCTTCCCTGCACCCTCAAAAGGATTATTTAGACAAGGGCACCTTGGAGTCTGAATGTTTTGAGGACTTCTGCTCTTTGTTACCATCAAGGTTGCAGGAATTAGTCCACCCAAACTTTATTCTTTGTTGAGCCCCCTGATGCTGCCTCCAAAATGCACTGAAAGTTCTTATATGACTTATTTGCCAACCATGAAAATTATCTGGGACTCTTATCCAGTTTTGATTTTTCTGTAGTTCTTTGGATAGGGCTTTGCACCGGGCAGACCAAGGACATAGACCTGTAAAGAAACTTGTGGCTACCTCACAAACTGCACTATGTGCCAAGGGTAGTGCCGACAGCAGGATCCAGTGCATGTCAGCAATGATGCTGGGCTGCCTCACATCTCACCAGACAGGTCTCAATACAGTCTCCCAAGGCTCTGCTGGAAGCTGCATAAAAACAGAGTTAGGTACCTGGTAACTCTTTTTCTAAGAAGTCTTCCAGGGCAGCATCCGAGAGATAGGCTCCTCCTCCCTAAAACAGGAAACACATTAGTCCACCATTATAAATTTCAGTGTCTTACCTGTGTGCCTCAGTTATGTTAAAGCACCGAAGGAATTCCCTGTAAGCTGCAAGCTCCCCCGCTGTACCTGGTTTTTGTCATTTCAAGGGTGGGAACTAGTGCTGCCCTGGAAGACTTCTTAGAAAAAGAGTTACCAGGTACCTAACTCTGTTTTCTCGAATCGTCTTTCAGGGCAGCATCCGAGAGGATGTATCAAGCAATACTTACTAGGGTGGGGTTAGAGACTGGAGCACTTTGCGACCAAAAGCTTGGTCTTGGTCAGACAGCTGGTCTATCCGGTAGTGCTTTGCAAAAGTACTGAAGCTCGACCATGTCGCTGCCCTGCAGATCTGCTCCGGAGTTGCCCCTGCTTTCTCTGCGGCCGAGGTTGCCCAGGCTCTAGTTGTGTGCGCTCTGATTTCACTAGGTGGAGTGAGATTCTGTGCCTTGTAGGTAATCTGTATGGCCATCCTTATCCATCTGCTGATGGTACTTTTTGAAGCTTGTTTCCCTCTGTTGATTCCTGCATAGAGGACGAAGAAGGAGGTCGTTCTACGCCATTCCTTTGTTCTTTCGAGATACGTTATGAGCGTGTTCCTTACATCTAGTTTGCTGTAAATGTCCCTTTTCCTACTATCCATGGTTGTTGGAAGTGAGGGTATGACGATGTTTTGGGTTCTGTGGAATGTAGAAGAGACCTTGGGTAGAAAGGCCGGATCTGGAGAGAGAATTATCTTCTCCGGATGTATTAGACAGTATGGTTCTATTGTTGACAGAGCTTGGATTTCACCCACTCTTCTGGCGGATACTAGGGCCAGAAGGAGCGCAGTTTTTAGCGTGAGGTTTTTGTCTGAGCTATCCTCGATAGGTTCAAACGGAGGGAAAAGAAAGCCCTTAAGTACCGTGCCCATGTCCCAGGTGGGAGTTCTGTACATTTTGGCTGGTTTGGATCTTTTAAGTGCTATGAGGAATCGTCTTATCAGCGGGTCCTCCGCTAGTCTAGTATCCATGATCGAGGAAAGTGCTGCAACTTGTACCTTCAGGGTACTAGGTGATATGTTTTTGTCTGCACCATCTTGTAGGAAGTCCAAAACTATTGGAATTATCCCACCGTTGGAGGTTGGTCTGTCTTTGTACCAAGAAACAAATTTTTTCCTTATTTTCTCATAGATGGCTCTCGTTACTGGCTTTCTGCTGTTTAAGATGGTGTTGATTACTCTGTCTGACAGGCCTTTGTTCTGGAGTTTTATCCTCTCAGTAACCAAGCCGAGAGTTTCAGGATTTTGTGGTTCGGGTGGTTGACTGGGCCTTGTGACAGTAGATCCGGGCGGTCCGTCAGTGTCAGCTGAGGTTGTATGCTGAGGTTTTTCAAGTGACTGAACCATGTTCTCTGGGGCCAGTGTGATGCTATTAGTATCACCGTTGTTTTCTCTGCCTTGATTTTTTGGATTACCTTTGGGATTATGGCAGTGGGAGGGAATGCATAGCACAGATGCCATTTCCAGTTTTGGTTGAAAGCATCCACCCCGCTGTTGCCATCTGTAGGGTCCAGGGAGAAAAATATCGGACATTTTGCATTTGCCCTGGAAGTGAATAGGTCTACTTCGGGTATTCCCCACTTTTGAGTGATTTGAGTGAACATTGTTTGGTTTAGTGACCATTCCGTTTGTTTTATCGTTTTCCGGCTCAGGAAATCTGCCAATGTATTGTCTGTTCCTTTCAGATGAATACCGGATATCGATCTTGTGTTCGTTTCTGCCCATAGTAGGATTGATTGTGTCAGTCTCATCAACTTTTGGGATTTTGTACCACCTTGTCTGTTTAGGTATGTGACGGTCGTGGCGTTGTCGGATTGTATTTTTACATCTCTCCCCTGTAATGCTGGCTTGAAGGCTTTTAGCGCTTCCCCCACAGCTTTCAGCTCTCTCAAGTTTAAGGAGGCTTGTGACCATTTGGATGTCCATTTCCCTTGTGAGTACAGCCCTTCCATGTGGGCTCCCCATCCTAGGGAGCTTGCATCGGTGGTGATCCTGACTGGATTGACTTGAGCCCACCTGCGCCCCTCGATGACCCGAAGTGGGTTGAGCCACCAGTGGAGTGTTTGTTTGACTGTGGCTGGGACGGGAATGGACTTGTCCAGGGATGCTTGCCTGCCATCCCACTGGGACAGAATGTAGTTCTGTAAGGGTCGCATGTGAATTTGTGCCCAGGTAATGGCTGGAATGGAAGATGTCATCAGTCCTAGTATGGACATTCCGTGCCCGATTGTTGTGGAATGATTCCTTAGCAGGGAGATAATTGCTTGTGTAATTTTTTCGTCCTTTTCCTTTGTTAGGAAAATTTTTGACAGTCTGGAGTCCAGTACATATCCCAAGTATACCACTCTCTGGCTTGGGGTCATTTGAGATTTTTCTGCGTTTACTATCCATCCCAGGTTTTGCAGATAGGTCATACTTGTGCGCAGGTTGTTTTCTAAGATTACTGCTGAGTCCGCAAAGAACAGTAGGTCGTCTAAGTATGGTATTATTCCAATACCCTGCTGTCTTAGACCTTTTAGTGCTTCTGCCATTATTTTTGAGAATATTCTTGGTGCCGAAGAGATTCCGAAGGGGAGAGCTGTGTACTGTAGGTGCAGAGTAGCTGCTGGCGCCTGAATTGCGAACCTTAGGAACTTTTGGTGATCCTCCCTTATGGGGACATGTAGGTAGGCATCCTGTAAATCTAGTGTTGCCATGAATGTTTCCCGCGGTAGGATGTTCCTGATCGAATAGATAGATTCCATTCTGAATCTCTTGTATTTTATCCCTCTGTTGAGTGGTTTGAGGTTTAGTATCAGCCTTAGTTTGCCTGATGGTTTTCTTTTTGCGAAGATGTGTGAGTAGAAGCCCTTTTGTTCTTCCTCTTGAGGAACGTGGAGAATCACCTTCTGATCCAGTAGTTTCTGCAGGGATTCTAAAAATACTTTTGCTTGATCGCTGTCCTTTGGTAGCATGGTCGCTAAGTATTTGGTTGGGGGGCGGGTGGAGAATTCTATTGCGTAACCGTCCGCTATGGTGCGCAATATGAATTTGTTTTCTGTTATCTCCTCCCATTGGTGGGAAAAAGCCGCCAATCTGCCCCCCACCTGAAGGCAGTCATTGTTTTTTGTTCTTTTGGGTAGTAGGCTTGAGGATGAATTCACCTTTGCCTGTCTTGTTTTGTTGACCCCAGCGCTTTTTTGCCCCTGGCTTATTGAATTTCTTGAAATGCCGAAAGGGCGCCTTCCCTTGTTTCTTCTTGGTTTGAGGGAACCCCTTATTTTTTGCTGCAGTCCTATCCAGGACTGTTTCTAGTTCAGGACCAAACAGTAAGTCTCCAGTGAATGGGATCCCACATAAACGGTTCTTGGAAGGGGCATCCCCCCCCCCCAAGATTTCAACCACAGAGCTCTGCGGGCCGAGTTCAGTAGTGCCGTGGTCCTAGAGGAAATTCTGACAGTTTCTGCTGAAGCATCTGCTAAGAAGGCTGCCACTCTAGTTAGTGTGGGGATGGTTTTTATTAGTTCTTCCCTGGGCGTGTCATTTTCCAGTAGTTCTTGCAGCTGGGTTAACCAGATTAGCAAGGTTCGGGCTGTGCAGGTGGAAGCAATAGCCGTGTTTAGGTTTGCCTCCCCTGCTTCCCATGCCCTTTTCAGGAGGGTTTCTATTTTCTTGTCCATGGGGTCGCTTAGGGTACCTGCGTCGTCAAATGCCAAGTCAGATTTGTTCGTAATTTTTGCCAGAGAGGCATCCACCTTGGGGCATTTAGCCCAGGTTTTGATGTCTGCTTCCGCAAACAGGTATCTGCGTTTGATTGTGGCGGGTATAAAAAGTTTTTTCTCTGGGTCTTCCCATTCTTTTTTGACTATGTCTTTAAGGGTTTGGTGTATAGGGAACGTTCTTGGCTTCTTGGGCTGTAGCCCCTTGTACATCCTGTCGTGTATAGTGAGTTCTGCGGTTTTCTGTTCTTTAATGCCTAGAGTGTCAGTGATGGCTTTAAGAAGACTGTCTGTATCCTCTGAGGGAAACAGGTTGCAGTCTGTAGTGTCATCTTCTTCCTCTGAGTCTGAACAGATACCGTCTTCTGATTCAGATTGCTCGGATTCATCTGAATCCATCTCTTGTTCTGCCTGTACCTTGTTATCCCTCGGAATGTATGTTCCGCTGGTAGATGGGATACTGGCCTGAGCGGCACTTGATGGTGTTTCTAATTTTTCAATAGCTGAGCGTAGTGGCGCCATGGTGCTCTGAATTTCTTTCTTGAAGGAATTGAGCAGGTCTTTCAAAAATCCCTGTGATTCTTTGGCCACCATTTTGTCTATGCATTTCTGGCACAGGGGCTTTTTCCAATCTGGGGAAAGCCTGTGGCTGCATGAGGCACATGTTTTGCCTTTAACCTTCCTTTCCTCAGGGGTCTTTGCCTAGAAGCAAGCATAGTGAGCAAAAATCCCTGTGAGACAGGTGGTCAAAGACTGCCTGTAGGTAGTCTTGTAGAGAGGTTAAGACAGAGATAATTCAAGAGTATTCTGGCTTACCTTGGAGCTGTCCTGACTTGCAGGATCTGCAGGGCAGGGTGGGGAAGTGTCAGACATGATCAGCCACCAGGATCCTCTGCTTAGGGGGCCTTTTTAACTGCTTCCTGCATAAGCTCCGGCCCCGCCCCCGGCTGACCTCGTGCAGGTTGGTGGACACACCTGCACATGCCGCTGCGTTGTAGTATCCCCATGATACTGGTAGGAAGGGCATTAAAAATTAATTTGTACTCTAATTTTTGTTTTTATTATTTTTCTTTCTCTTTTTTTTTTTAAAAAATTCCCGCCCCTGGGTGTCCTGTGTGTCCCGCTCTATCTCCTCCTGGAGATAGGCTACGGGAAAATGGCCGCCACCCGGAAGCGGAACCTCCTCCCGGCGCCATCTTGGTACACCCCCAGGCTCCATGTAGCGGCCTGCAAGCTCCCCCGCTGCGCCGCCCGGAGAGCAGGTGCCGGATCAGTTGCCTGGCTTGGGGTGTCGGCCGCGGCCACCAGGGACCTGGATGGAAGGTAAAGATCCCCCTACCTGATCCTCTGTCGCTGCGGTGGGGGCAGCGGCGAGGGGGGGGGGGCGGCCATCTGGTGCAACTGATGTATCCTCACTGGCGGGCCCCAGTTTTCCCAGAAAGTCAGTGAGGGGGGTGTTAAAGCAAGCACAGAACCTAGAGCAGCGGCATGGGGGGGATGACGAAGTCCTCCTGCAGCCTGGGGGGATGATTGCAGACCCCTCAGTAGGGGCGAAATCTCAGGCTTGAGCAAAGTTGCTCAGTGCTGCGCCTGCTCGCCCTCCCAAGGCCCATTGGGCTGTATGGGATGCTGGCAGGGGGTCTCCAGCAACAAGCACAGAGACAAGTGAAAAAATAACAAACGTTTTGCAGCTCCTGTGGGTCCGGAGGAAACACAAAACAACTGAGGCACACAGGTAAGACTGTGAAATTTATAATGGTGGACTAATGTGTTTCCTGTTTTAGGGAGGAGGAGCCTATCTCTCGGATGCTGCCCTGGAAGAGGATTCGAGAAAAATTGCAGTGGCTATGTTGCTAAGCTGAGTTTATCTCAGCAAAGAGATGAGGTCCATCACCAAGTAAGAGAGGTTATATGTAAGATGTCTTTCTTTGCTGGTGTCAAATCATCTGAAGGTAGCTGCATATTAATGATTTATTAATGATTTAAAGATGCCGTGTCCTGCACGATCAGGAAATACATATTTTGAGGGACTGACCCTAGAAAATACATGTCAGACTAGAATAATCTGCTGGGTATTTTTTTCTTCTTATTATACAGGATTTATATAGCGGCAACAGTTTATACAGTGCTTTACGACATAAGGGCAGACAGTACAATTACAATACAGTTTAATACAGTAGGAATCAGAGGGCCCTGCTTGTTTTAGATTTTTTAAAAAGAAAAACAAATTGAAATAAAGCTATTTGACAACAAAAAATACATGGTACTTTAATATAATGAGAGCTTGTGATTATTTGCAAGTGTCAGGAGGATCATTTATCATTTTTATTTTACCTTCTTTCATGGCAAAGGCTTGACTATCAGCAATGACCTGTGGTATATCAGGATTGTAGCGTGTTCCTTCTGGGAATATCACAAGGTACATCTGAAAACAGAAAAAAAAAAAATATGTACAATAAGAAACCCAGGGATTGACTTATTTTCATAATCAAGGAAATAAAAAAAAATGTACAAACGATTGGAAGAAGATCTATAGACAAGGATAATCTCTCAGTATGTGATTATTTTACCTGGTGTGATTTTAAAGTGTATGAAAATGTAGAATCATCATATTTTGTGGTGCAATGGATAAATGTGCAATGCAAATGCATTCTTTGGACTGTATCTGAGCCTAAAGGGCAAACAAACCTGCCAAAATAGACTATTTCACAGCATAATAATAGTCTACTTCAATTGTATTAAACAATTTAACCATTCAGATAACAGTGGCTTAACATTACATAGCTAGCCACGTTTAAAGTGTTTTAAAGGTGTTTCAATTAAAAATGGATTTTCATTCAACTGTTTGAAGTGGTGTTGGCGGAATAAGAACCTCATAGAAACAGGACTTGGCTCCAAGTTTACTTTATAATAGTTCATTTTGTAGCTCCTTCTGCCTTGGTATTTTCTTATATATCTGTATCCAACTACTAGATGAGGGCTTAAGTAGCAAGACCCCTACATGTAAGGTTGTAGCTTTGCCATTTTTTACTTTAACCCCTTCACAACCATGTAATACATATATATGTGGTGTCCAGGAAGTGGGCTTTAAACCTGGGCGCTGCATATATGTGTTCTAGTGTTTGTGCTGGGAGCATGCTCGCTCTGTGACAGCTCTGGAATTTGCACCAACGGTTGGGACCCGGGGGAACCAGATTCCAATCACATGAACGCCGTGAAAGCCGGCGATTGGCAATCAGTTATGTTTCACCTTGTAGCCCACCCCAATGTTGTTCCTCCTCTATGAAGGAGAAGTAGACAGATGCATTGTCTCTAGTGCTAGTGCGTCAGTGTGTCAGCATCAGTAAGTTAGTGTCAGTTAATGTCAGTGGGTCAAATAGTGTCAGTAATGCCGCGTACACATGACCGGACTTTACGGCATACTTGGTCCGGCGATCTGGAGTCCGTCGGACAATTGGATCGTGTGTGGGCTCCAGCTGACTTTTTTTTCTCAAAAGTTTGACGGACCTAGAAATGAAACATGGTTAAAATCTGTCCGACGGACTCGAGTCCGGTCGAAAAGTCCGCTCGTCTGTATGCTAGTCCGACGGACAAAAACCGACGCTAGGGCAGATATTGGCTACTGGCTATGAACTTCCTTGTTTTAGTCCGGTGGTACGTCATCACGTACAAATCCGTCGGACTTTGGTTGATTGTGTGTAGGCAAGTCCGTTCATTCGGAAAGTCCGTTGAAAAGTCCGCCGGACAAAGTCTGCCGTAAAGTCCGCTCGTGTGTACGCGGCATTACTGTCAGTGTGTATGTCCGTTAGGGGTAGTATGTTTAAATAGAAATTCTTTTTTTTTCCCCTAGTGTCAGTATAAGTGTTATGGTCAGTGTGTAATACTGTTTATGGACCCTATTACAGGTACAAAAAAACAAATAATGCTTGCATGAGTGGTATCCCTGCAACAGTCCGAAGTGGGAGAATTTATTTTGCAGGATTTCTGGTAGTGAGTCAGGGTAATAGCATAAAAATATAAGGCTACAGCTTGAAAGCCTAATTTGTCCTAAAAAAAAAAAAAAACAACAAAACAAAAAAAACAAACAAGGTATAAGCCACCTGGATACACTAAGTGGTTACGATATGTACAGTTTTACTAACACATGTCAAAGTTGCAAAACTGGATCTGGGTATTAAAGGCCAAGTTCGGCTTTTGGAACATGGAACATGTTCCAGCTCCTACTGCCAGTTCCACCAATCCCTCCCTCAGCGTACAGTGGGCAGGGGATCACCCCCACCCCGGTACCCACTGTTACTTTTTGAAAAGGGTGCAGCTGTGTGGAGCTCCACCCACACAGGTGGGTCATTTATTCACAGTTTCCTATTAATGAACGAACTAGATGTAACATCAGCCACCGCAGCTGATGGCTTGTACTTCTGAATGAACTTCAAGGGTGCTGATAAGGACACTTTCGTAGTTCATTCACAAGCCATGCAGCTTTCAGGCAGTCTTATGAAGGTACGGGTAGAGAGCTGCAGGGCTTGTATGCTGAAGACTGACATCGTAACCTCGATCACTGGTGCAATGCTTTCAAGGCTTCTGCAGGAAAAAATAAATGCACATTTTTTTCTGCAAAAATGTGTGCATTTGTTATTTTTATTAGAAAGATAAACATATCCTAAGGTTTGTTTTAACCCTGGTCATGAAGGGGTTAAACATAGGGGCAAATATTGGCTGTAAGGACAAAGAACATTGGATATTTTTGGTTCCCACTTAGGACAAATTAAATGGACTACAAACAAAGGGTATGTACAAAGTAGTTATTCATTTGCTTAGGCAACAATCTACAAGGCTCAAAACAAAAATGTATTTAGGCCTCATGTACACCTCCAAATATGCTGCCAGAAAAAAAAATAATGTCTCCAATGCCATGTTTTTACATGTGCACACACATTTTATTGGCTAGAATATCAATTTATTCTTGCCACTAGAATACATTTATGTGCATATTTTAGGTGTGTATGAGCGTAAATTACACTGAAAACCTCTTCTATTAATGCAGGTTTAGGACATTTTTTGACCCCTGAATGCAACACTAAAATATACCTGCAAAATGACACAATGTGCATATACACATTAGATGACTAGAGCTGCAGAGGTGTAAATAAATAAATAAAAGCCCAGGCCTAAAACATTAAGTTTGGCATTAAAATAAATAAAGCATCTTCAGATGAAATTGAACATTTTTTGATTCTACAGAAAAGAGGAAAAGGGCACCATACAGCTGAGGCGTAGTAATGTTATGTGACAGAAAAGCAGTTTAGAATGCTTGCACATACCACTTCTTAGCAGAAATCCTGATGGAAATAGGTTTATCCTATAGTAATCTCTGAGAATGGCAGCTCTTTTCATCTGAGGATTAACTTGTTGGCAAAGCTATTGTATAGCCTGAATAAATAGACTTATATACAAGTTTATGAGTATTATACCAGCTTAAAATCACTTAAGTCTGCTTAGACTTTACTTGGCATAATGGAAGGGAATTTATTTAAGTAGGGTTTCAATCAGATGCATGTCCGGATACATTTCCTTCTGCTTAATTTACCTTAATGGTGTGCTGTAGCATTAAAATAGGACCTCAACCCCAAAATAAATTCTGTTTCATGGGCGATAGCAAAACTTTTATGCAAAATGAATGCATCACTTTGCAGCCATGTTGTGAAAATTAGCCTTGTTAAGTTCACCAGATGACCATCATCACCTTATAGAAGGGCTTCCCTTCATCCTATTTTAGTAAACCTAATTTTAGTACTGATGTCAAAGGTAGCAATAAAATCCCGACAAAGGATTTGAAATCCTTACCTCAGAAAAAAACGTAGAAAGTACAGAAGGGTTATGGCTTTAGGGCCTGATCACACCCCGAAAACGCACTCCGGATGTGTTCCAGATGTGTTTTTGCATACAGTTCACCACACAATGTGCATTTTTGATGCTATTTCAAAGTGTTCTAGTAGGTTTTTCTCCTCTTGTTTCTTTTTTCCCAAGGTTTTTGTTGCTGTAATGCATTCTGGTGCGTTTTTGATGTGTTCGGGAGCCGTGTTTCAGTGTAGAGAAAATGCAGCATGGTCCAGTTTTATTAACTGCACTGGAACGCACTGCCCTGGTGTGAACTATGTCATTGAAACACGTAACCTGCTGTCCATGCGTTTTTTTGGATGCAGAAAAAAAGAAAACACACTGGACTGCGTCTGGTGTGAACTGGCCCTTAGATAGACTTTAAATTTGATTATTTTGCAGGGTCTTAAGGATCAACAGTTCTGCATGGCAGGTTAAGGGGACAAAACTGCACTGAAAATTGATATTTGCAAGTCTAACCTTTCAAATGAAAATCTGAGACTTTCTAGGTTGCTGCGACCCACTAGGCTGCCAGGACCAGGGAAGGAAAGCTCTGTGTAAGTAGCAAACTGACTTGTCAGTGCTTGCATCCATGTCCCCATGAGACAGTGCTGGGTCTAATACAGCACTTTGACATGGGAGAGGAGGAGGAGTCATATGCCCATCCATACCCAGAAGTGTCACTTTACTTCTCTGAATGAGGAAAGGAAAAGGAAAAGAAAGGAAAATAAAAAGGGAAAGGTAAAATGGTGAGTTTATAGTGCTGCAGGAAAGGTAGGAGCTCAACTGACCCTTATATTTTGTCCTGTACAGATAATTGAAAGGATCACTTTAAGGTTTTGGCAAACACATATTTATGGCAGTTTTCTAAGATAACCTAAAACTAAAATATTTATTAAATTATGATGCAAAATATTTCTTACTGACACCATAAACCTTAGCACCATAACTTCATAAGATGGGTGCCAGATGTAAAGCCCTTTGCTTTCAAGCCAGATCCCGAGGCCATTGAATAAGTAACATTTCCACGCTTTCCACGACGTTAAGCCTCAGCTACTCTGTGTTGCTCACACACTATTATTAGGGAAATTAAAACAACTGGGATTTATCAAATGCTGTCAAGTGATGCACATAAACCCAGCAAAGCCCACAGATGACTATGAAAAAAACAAACACAAGTAAAATAATGTGAAGACTTCAGTTGCAATCTGTGGGGAAAGTCATGGGAAAAGTCATCTGGCTCAGCAATTCTTCAGCTATCAAAAAATTACTGTAGATTGAGGCTGCATTCACACATGAGCATTTCAAAGTCAGCGTTTTTACTGCCGTTTTACAGCGATTTTGTACAGGTCACCAATGTAAAAGGCAGAAAAAATGCCTGTAATCTGCCCCAAAGAAGCTCATGTTCTTTTTTGAGCTGAGGGCGTTTATTCAGGCGTTTTGCGTCATGTGACAAAACGCTCAGATGTGAACAAGTGCCATTGAAATGAATGGGATTTTGCTTGTTGGGCGTTTTACGATCTGAAAACATTCATGTGTGAATCCAGCCTTATAAGAGAAGGCACAGTCAGCTACAAGTGTTAACTTTAACCACAGCAACAACAACAAAACCATATGTGATTGCTGGGCTATCTTAAATTGTTATCTCTTTTTAAATAGTGGGGCGCAATGGAGAAGATGTTCCATTCATAGTACCTCTAGTACAGGGGTGGACAGATTAATGTACAGTAAACAATGCATATAACAGGAGCTAAAAACCCATCATGACAAATACATAGGATGTCATTACTAAAATCTAAAAATTGCTAACTGCTTGTCTGTTGTATTGGCCCTCTGGGCTTTAATATTACCCAAGTGCTCTTACTTCACTTGATGTATCCTTACCCCCAGTTTGTGATACAGAAGGGGCAGGAGTCGGAGACAAGCAGGAGTATCAGCGATAGCAGCCCCTACATTCTTCTCATTATATAGATTTATTAGCTATAAAAGAGGGGTGTCTATTTGCACTTTACTTTGACATTCACATGGTTGCACAATAATTCTCGGGTGCTCGGAGGCTCTATTGGCATGCAGCAGTGGCAGCCCCACTCATTGATTTGTACAAGTAAAAATCTGACAGCTGCTGCTGTTCACACACACTGCACACAGTGGGGGAGATTTACTAAAATGCTGCACACAGAATCTGGTGTAGCTGCGCATAGTAACCAATCAGCTTCTATCTTCATCTTGTTCAATTATGCTTTAACAATACAACCCAGAAGCTGATCATTGCTGACAATCTACTGGGGAGCCGTCCCTGCTGGGAGAACACACATATATTATTGCTAGCGGCTATAGCTACTGGCAAAAATCACATGAAAAAAATTGAATAGGCTGGTTGTACCAAGTTAATCAATCGGCACTGCGTTTCTTTAACTGACAATTGCGCGGTTGTGCGACGCTGTACCCAAATAAAAAAAATTTGATGTATTTTTTTTCCCCACAAATAGTGTTTTTTTTTGGTTGTATTTGATGACTTCTGCGGTTTTTATTTTTTGTGCTATAAAGCAAAAAAAAGACCGACAATTTAAATAAAAAAAAAAAAAAAAATTTTTTTTACTTTCTGCTATAAAAACACATCCGAAAAAAAAAAAAAAAAAGTCTTCATCAATTTAGGCCAATATGTATTTTGCTACATGTTCTTGGTAAAAAAGAAAAATTCAATAAGCATATATTGATTGGTTTGCGCAAAAGTTTGAGAATCTACAAACTATGGAATATATTTTTGGAATGTTAATTTTTTTTTTACTAGTAATGGCGGCGATCAGTGATTTTTAGCGAGACTGCGATATTGCGGTGGACAAATCTGACACTAAGTTACACTTTTTGGGGACCAGTGCCACCAATACAGTTATCGGTGATAAAAAAAATGCACTGTCACTATACAAATGACACTGACAGGGAGGGGGTTAACAACAGAGGCGATCAAGGGATTAAATGTGTTCCCTGGGGGTGTTTTATAACGGTGTGGAGGGTGCGTTGACTGGGGGAAGACAGAGATCCGTGTTACTGCTTAGCAGAAACACAAGATGTCTATCTTCCCCTCTGACAGAACGGCGATCTGCCTTGTGTACATAGGCAGACCGCTGTTCTGTCTACCTCGGTAATGATCGGCGGGTCCCAGCAGACATCAGGTTCGCTGGACCCGCCGATTGGCTCCCGCTGTGTCCAATCAAAGCGGGTGGCCCTCCGGCAGCACGCTTAAGAGCCGCCCTGCTGCAGTAAATGTACATGGTGCAGTCCTTAAGCGGTTAAGTTTATACTTTGCTTAATTCAGGTTTCAATTGTCTTCTCTTTTGGCACCAAGTAAAAGATCTATTTAGACCTCCTATTTTTGCTGTGGGCCCATTTGACTCATTCCATGTTTTAACAGACCAACATCACTATTTTTATGTCACACAATATTTGCGCAGCAGTTTATCAAATGCAAATTCTCAGGAAAAAATACACTTGAAATTGATTTTAGTTCATACAAGCACAATACCCAATTTTTGGTACAATATAAAAGATGATGTTATGCAGAGTAAAAGGATACCCAACATGTCACTTTTACTTTTAGATTTCTCCTCATCATCGTCTTTCTTTTCCAACTTATCAAGGCAATGGGGCTATATCTGAAAACCTAAGCCGTGTCATAGATGCACATTTGCAACCCCTCGTTCTGGCCTTACCCTCCTTCGTCAAGGACACAATACAATTCTTGCAACTCATCAGCGATCTGAGGCTACCTAAGAATGCGATTCTGGTGACTATAGATGTCGAGGCGCTGTACAGCAGCATTCCCCATTCTAAGGGGCTGGCTGCTGTGCAAAGAGCCTTGCAACAATATTCCCAATATGATCCGGCTTTAGTTAGGTTTATTTTGAATGGTCTGCATTTTATACTGCATCACAACTACTTCTGTTTTGACAACTTCCACTACCTCCAGGTGCAGGGTGTGGCTATGGGGACCTGTTGTGCCCCCTCCTACGCCAACCTGTACCTGGGGGAGTGGGAGAAGTACCTCCTCGGCGACGAGGACCTTGTTGAATACACCAGCCATATAACCAAATGGCTGAGGTATATCGACGACGTCTTCGTCGTCTGGGAGGGACCTGAGACCAAGTTATTTGAATTTTTCAATAGAATCAATGTGAACGATCGAAATCTGAAGTTCACAATGACCCATGATTTCCACAGCGTCACCTTCCTAAATGTCTCAGTTTCAACCACGGCAGAAGGACATCTCTCCAGCACTTTGTTTCGCAAGACAACTGCTGGGAATACGGTCCTTCATTTTGACAGTTTCCATCCGACCCCATTGAAAAACTCGATCCCGTACGGACAGTATCTGCGCCTCCGGCGCAACTGTTCCATCGACACTTTATTCATCAAGGAAGCAGAGGGGCTCCAAAATCGACTGTTAGCAAGGGGCTATAGTAGATCTTGTCTCAAAAAAGCTTACAATCAGGCTATTGGACACTCAAGATCTCAGCTACTTTTCAAATCCAAACCCTTCCCAAGCCCTGGATGCAACCCTACCCGGATTACCATGCGCTATTCCCGTCAACATCAGGCTATCAGAAAGATTATAGAACGTCATTGGAGTATCCTCACCGATGACCCCAAGCTACGTGAATTTGTTCAAGATAGACCCATTATAACGTACAAAAGAGCCATGTCACTGCGGGACCAGCTTGTCCGCAGTGAATATACCAATGATAACAACAGATTTAAACACTGTTCCACAGTGGGTTCCTTCCCCTGTGGACACTGTTCCTATTGCTCACTCATCAAACAGGATAAAATTTTCGTTCTGCCGAACGGTAATACATTTACACCTAAACAGTTTGTAAATTGCCGCACTCGTGGTATCGTATATTTGATGGAATGTGAGTGTGGTGCATACTATGTGGGGAAAACCAGGCAGGAATTCTGGAAACGCATCTCCCAACATGTTTACAGTATGGAGGTGGGGAACCCATACCTCCCTATTGGGAGGCATATAATCTTCACACACAATTACAAAGTTCCCAAAGGTACCTTCGTGGCCCTCTATAGAATAAACATTCCCAATAGAGGTGGCGACTGGAATAAGTCTCTGCTGCAAAAAGAGCAGAGATGGATATTCCAGTTACAAGCCACCTCTCCACCAGGTTTAAATGAATCAATCTCATTTGCCCCCTTTTTGCAGGGATTTTCATCGGGGAAGACACAATGACTTCCCCCTATCCCTTTTTTTTTTTTTTTTTTATTATTATATATTTTATTCATTTACATTTTTTCTTAACACTGCGTCTCCAGACCTGTAGATATCGCTGCCTGGTTTTCCCCACACATAACTGTCAAAGTTATCATGATTACCCTTGTTTTTTACTATGCTCAGATGTACGAGATGCATATTAATGTGCATACTACTGATCAATAAAATGGATCATATGCTTTGTATCGTTCTACCCCTTGTTAAATCTAGCCTTAAATAGTTCGGAGTTTTTTGATTGTTTCAATATTTAAGATTATGCAATTTTGCTCTTCTCTTTGTTTTTGTTCAGATACCATTCTGATTGCGCAGGTTGTATTAAATCATTGCTTTTGTAACTGTGCAATCATGCCAAGGCATACAATACCACGTATGACAGGATGCACCTAAGACAGCCAGTTAGCAGTCAGCCCACGGTACACAGACTATGTATTCATTACCACCAGATGGGGCATATAAATGATTAATGCTATGCCCCATCATTATTATCACTATTTCTGCCCAAGAATATATTGGTGGCAGGATGGCTCCATGTTCCCCCTGTCTCCCTCGGTTTTTGTGTCTCCCCTTCAGGGGCGGGGGTGGACCTCCTTCAGTGTCTTCCTGGCAGGGTGAGATAGGAGACGCTGGGGCCCGCGTCTCCCTACATGCCCACTAGGTGGCCTCACCTGAGTGGGATGTTTCTCTCCCTGCCAGCGGCGTCCCGGATCCCTTCCGGACGCCGCACTCACGAGCGCGCGCCCTAGGGCGCGTGCGTGTGACGTAGCGGCGCCTGCGCAGTTGCGGCGGAAGCGACAGGGACGCCCGGAGGTGTATTCCTTTCCGGAACGCCGAGGGGACCACACTGGGGCGCACTGCTGTGTCGCTTCTTTCCCCCGATGGATGGGGAAGGGGAGGGATGTTGGACATATAAACACCTGAAGGGAGTTAGCCAATTGGCACTCCCTACAAATATGGGAACCACTAGGGAACACTCATTGGACGTTTTTCTAACTGAAGATAGGTCATACAGACTGACAGCAAACACTGGTAAGCACCAATGGAATGAATGTGATACTTTTTCAATGACTTGGTTCCTTTTAAATCATTGTTGACCTTGTCAGATTTATCCATATTCTTAATTAATTAAACTCTTTCAGCATTCAGAATATTCTATTCAGATCAGCCAAATTAGGTAAACAGTCCCGACACCTCCTGTGTATTCTCCCACACTGCATGTCACTCTCACTGTTTGTTCACTTTTGTTGACAGTTTTTTGCACATTTGTTTCACATGGCTTATTCACTTTTTCCCCCACATGTGTGTCTTTCCTTCTTTCCCCCCACCTTCCCCTCCCGCCTCCCCACCCCCCCTCCCCTACTCCCCCCCCTCCTCTCCTTCCCCCCCCCCCCATCCATCCACTCCTCACACCCCATTCTCCACCCCACTTGCACTTTTCTGGTCATCTCCCCCCCCCCTTTTCCCCCCTTCCTCCCTTTCCCCTGTCCCCAACCGCCCCTCACTTTGTTCCCACCTCACCCTCCACCCCCTTTCCCCTTTTTTCCCCCTTTTTTCCTTTCCCCCATTCCTCTCCTTTTTCCACACTATTTATTCCATTCACTCTCCACCACTCCTTCGTGGTTGATTTCCCCTTCCTCTTCCCCCCTCCCCCCTTCATTCCTCCTTGTTCATTCACTGGTGGTTTCGCCGGTGCTTTTACCTACTGCTCTTGGCATACATTTTCTATGGCACATGGGAACCAATTGGCAGTAGGGCATTTGCCATTTTCTACTCATTCTACACACACTTACACTGCGTTGGGTTACTTCCTTTTTTTTTTTTTTTTTCCCACTTCTTTTTCACTGTCTTTCTTACCTTTCTGTGTTGTCCGCTTCCCTATTTCCTCCTACATTTTTCAATTTTTCTTTTCCTTCTTTTTTCCTTTTCCTCTAGCTATGCCCTCTGCACACCCTTGTACCCACCATCCAACACCTCCATAAATTTCCACAGCTGGGAAACCTTCCAATCTGTGTAGAGTGATCTAGTGACTTTTTTGCTCTTCAGCATTTAACACTTTATACCCCTCTTTATTTCTGGTAATAACTTACATTCCCCTTTAGGTGCCTTTCGGGTTGTTCGCTGCCCCTCCTTCCCCGCCCTACACGGGGGTTATCAGATGTGATCCCTCGCAAGACACACTTGGCCCACCGCCCGCTCTCCTGGGAGCTGCTCTGACGCGGGGGAGACAGGGGAGCTAAAGAGAAACTGCACCACCTAAAAACATAACAACTCACAATACCTAAACTGCACGTGGAAACGTCATAATTTCTACAATAGGTAACTGTATGATTTAGACAACTCTAATACGATGGTGCAAGTACATAAGTCTGGTACTATTGGTCTTGATGCTATGTCTGACACATGTTGACCTTTTTCATAGGGGGCAACTATCCTCTGAAGAGGACCCGGGAAGGGTCGAAACGCATCAGGATTAACGTATACAACTTCTGTTACCCCACACACATGTATGGTATCACAGGCAATATCTGTTGCTACTGCTTTTAAGAATTTACTTCAAAGATAACTTTGGTCGCCATTTAACGCATTGTGCCTAGTGCTTGGTTTAATTGTATGCTTTGTCTACTATAATGGTATGCCATACTCAGATCATGTCATGACTCGACTAGTCAGTACCTATCCTCAGTGATTTTTATATTATGTTACTTAGATACTTTTTGTATTAATAAAATTGAATTTTTTCAACCATGAATATTGCTTTTTTCTGGCTGCTTTAAAGCCCCGTTAGGGGGTTCTCGTATAGTCTTTTCCAACTTATTTACATCATCTTTGCGATGTTCCCACCTATGATGGGGGATTTCATATGAAAATTCCCATCAGTACATTTGATGACCTGACAAATGATGGTCGGAAGTACTTGTGTTCTAAATTCCACATCAGATGTGCTCTGTTATCCACCACCTTGAGAATTGCTTACTCACCAGATGGGGTGGACCTCAAATTATAACAATCAGATGCTTTTCACCATTATCTCTAGAGCCCTCATTAGGGAAAAAAAAAGTCTCTATCATTATTCCCCTGGGGACAAAATCCCCTGTACTAAGAGGGCATACAGGACTACGCTCAAGTAAGAAAACAGAGGGATGAACCTTAGGAGTAGAAATCCTACTAGTGGAGGCACAAACTTTTTTCTTTTAGGAGAGAAGAGTACACTTGCCCTCTAATATCTGCTTGATGTACCCATCCAAGAAAGGATCAACAGGTGCTCGCCATCAGAGAATAACCACTCAAGGCATTTCTTGTATGGGAGCTAAGCTGACCAGCATTTAAGCCAAAGAATTCTGTGCACAGAGAGAGAAAACGGATCTTGGAGATTGAATGAAGTGTGACCGCCAAGCCATTTATGCAGTGACGCAAGGCTGAAGGTATTTAGTCTAAATGACTGGACTGATGTATCGGTTAGGATGGAACTAGGATTTTCGGCCATTTGCAGTTAGTCCAGACAGCAATCATCTGATAGACTGCCAAAAAAGCATACAGTATCGAAAAAGTGAGTACATCGCTCATATTTTTTAAAATATTTTATTATGTCTTTTTATGTGACAACACTGAAGAAATGACACTTGGCTACAATGTAAAGTAGTGAGTGTACATCTTGTATAACAGTGTAAATTTGCTGTCCCCTCAAAATAACTCAACACACAGCCATTAATGTCTAAACTGCTGGCAACAAAAGTGAGTACACCCCTAAGTGAAAATGTCCAAATTAGGCCCAATTAGCCATTTTCTCTCCCCGGTGTCATGTGACTCGTTAGTGTTACAAGGTCTCAGGTGTGAATGGGGAGCAGGTGTGTTAAATTTGGTGTTATCGCTCTCACTCTCTCTTACTGGTAGTTCCACATGGCGCCTCATGGCAAAGTACTCGGAGGACCTGAAAAAAAAAAATTGTTGCTCTACATAAAGATGGCCTCGGCTATTCGGCTATAAGAAGATTGCCAAGACCCTGAAACTGAGCTGCAGCACGGTGGCCAAGACCATACAGCGGTTTAACAGGACAGGTTTCGCTCAGAACAGGCCTCGCTATGGTCGACCAAAGAAGTCGAGTGCATGTGCTCAGCGTCATATCCAGAGACCTTCCCTTGGTGGGGCCAGTCTCCATACATGACAGGCTCTACCCGTAAGCAGACCAGGAAAGTTTCAGGGGCCTTTGACACTTCTGTTTCAACTTTACGTGACGTGTACCAAGTGACACTTCATTCAAGTCACTGCACAGCTCGCTGCGCTTGCTGTGTGGTGACTGGCAGGGCCATCCAGAGAGGTGCAATATTATGCAAACATGTTGTATATTATTACAGCTCTGGAACACAGTGAAACATTGCGCTCTGATGAAAACATTACACACACAGAAAACTATTGTTTTCTGTGCGTTATTGCAGTCACCCACATTTATCCATGAAAAAAAAAGCACCGGTAACTGCACATATGGTGTTAGTGGGCCCTTAGCTGGTGTACACAACTATGAATGCCCATGCTGGATACCTTAGGGAAAGTAGACTTAGCTACACAAAGTAAGAGTGTACAGTGTCAGTAGGTATGGTGTCCTTAAAGCGGTGTTCCACTGTATAAATTTTTTTTTTTTTTTTTTTGGCTACAATGTAATGCGATGTAATAAAAAATGTATTACTCACTTTTTTTGTTTGACAAGGATCATGATGTCAGTTTTCTTATAAAAAAAGAAACTTAGAAATTTTCATCTTGAACGTTTTCATCTTGCCTGTGGGCATGTGAAGCCCACAGGCATCCTCTTCCTGGATACGGTGCTGCTGATTGACCAGCATGCACCGCCCGTTCTATCCCCGATCTCATGCATGCGCAATAATCTTTCATCAGAGCGCTGTCAACTGCTCAGGTTGCCATCACAATGGGCAGTGTCGTCGGAAGTGCCCGCCCCCTGTTGTGATGGCAACAAAGCTCTTGGCGCTGCCCACTGACTCCTGGGAAATGATGACACATCTCCCAGGAGCAGTAGCGAGCGGAGGCACCGAGGGAAGTGACGTCAGGAGCCCAGGCACTGATGGAGGCAGATTTCGTGGGACCACATAGCAACAGGGAAAAAAAGGTAAGTAAAAAAAAATTTTTCCCCAATTTATTTTTTTTAATTGATTTCATGCACATTTATGAATTTTTGTTTTTTGGGGTGGACCACCACTTTAAAGTGGTAGTAAAGCCCCAATTGTTTACTTGCATCTAAAATAAGGCTGCAGGTACAGTTAAAATCTCATAAACGTGCACCGTTTAAGATATATTTACAATAGTAGCAGCCAGTGATGTCAAGAGCGCACGTTCACTGCGCTCTCAATGGACCTCTTGCCATCCATTGAGAGAGTCAAACCATGGTCCTGGGAAGCGTGCGAAGGACATCATCACAGCTCGGCCAGTCAAACAGTCGAAGCCCGGAAGACCGGGTGAAGATGGAAGCCTTGTTCGCGGTGACAGCGTGCCACTGGAGAGCTTCGTTCTAAGGCAAGTCTTTCATAATGCGATGCATACTAGCACACGCTATTATTATTATAATAAATACAGGATTTATATAGCGCCAACGGTTTGTGCAGCGCTTTACAACATGAGGGCAGACAGTACAGTTACAATACAATTCAATATAGGTGGCATCAGAGGGCCCTGCTCGTTAGAGCTTACAATCAAAAAGGGAGGGTCAAGTGATACAAAAGGTAATAACTGTGGGGGATGAGCTAATGGAGAAAATAAAAGTAAAGTTGTTAGGTGGAGGCAGTATAGGCGTCTCTAATGTAAAATGTTTTCAGGGATCGCCTAATAGTGGATAGAGTTGGCATGTCATCCTGATCCAATTCCTCAGAAAGAGAGGTGGTATTCTCAAACACCAAAAGGTAACTTGTCTGGTACAAGGGTAGGGTTGCACCAATATCACTTAAAGACCGAGCACAAGTACCGTTACTTTTTTTCCAAGTACTCGACGTTACCAATGCTTTTTTTTTTTTTATGTGATGTGACAGTAGCACTAATATGCAGCACTGATGGCAGACGGGGTCTGTGTTTCTTTCTTTACAATTTAACCTTTTAAATATTTGTTTATTATAATTCTTTATTTTATCAGCCCTGTTGGGGGGGGGGGGGGGGGGGGGGATGCTGTGGCGAGATATATCAGGGGTCTAAACAGACCCCTGACATCTCGCCTTTTGAGACAGGGAAAGGGACTGAGGACAGAGATTCCACAGTCCCTTTCTCTGCAGTCCCTTGGCTGCACTGAAGATGAATGGAGAGGAGACAGAGGCTCCTCGCCATTCATAAACTGAGCACAGTTTACAATGCAGTCATGAATGGACCGTAAGTGATCACTGCCTGTGTTCATTCAGAAAAGGAAGGAGCTGGTAAATTACATATTTACCGGCTCCTTCCTCCGCTCTCCATCCTTACAGAGTGGGACCAGAGCAGACCCGGGGAGCCACAGGAGGACGGGGGGGGGGGGGGACCAGAGGAGCACAGAGGGGGATCAGAGCAGACCAGGGGAGCCAGCGGAGGAGTTGTAGGACACGGGACTGTCGGGACGATTGGTGCGGGCAGTTACAAGCACCAATCTCCCTGTATAGCTTTTAATAAAGCAGCTGAAAGCTGCGGGAGGGAGAGGAGGAGCAGCGGCTGTCAGCTGCTTTATTAAACGATATACAAGGAGATTGGTGAGTGTAACTGCCCGCACCGATAATTTGCGAGGCTGCCTGAATCCCCCCCGCTACTCTGAGGACGCAAGTATTGGGTCAAGTATCGGAGCATTTGCACGAGTACAAGTGGTTGGTATCGGCACCGATACTAGTATCCCTATACAATGGCAAAAAAAAAGAAAAACAGACTGAGGGTTGACCATGAGATTCAAAACAGTGGCAAGAGAGGAGAAGGCCACTGTAGGGCAGTAACAGCTTCTATACTGTGCCACAGGAGAGAGACAGGAGATGTGGCCAGTTCAAGCCACACCCAGAAAGAAGCACCCAGAAGAAAAGACATGCCGCTGCACTACACTCCAGAAGGAGGATCAGAAAAACAAAAAAGGGACAACCTGAGCATGAATTTTTAAAGGGCTTTCACCCTTCAGTGTTTTTTTTTTTTTTTTTTTTTAGGGACAGGGCTAAGCCACTGGCAGACTGAGACCCTGGGCCTGTAAAGCACACTGCGGCCAACTCCATGAGTTGCACTAGGTACTAAAGGATGCCTACATCAGAATTCAGCGCATGTCGGCAACATTACAGGCCAGTCCCACTTCCACCATCTGGAGGGGTCCAGGTACGGTCCCCCTAAAGCTCTGCTGAGGAATCAACTGATACGGAAGCTGCAGTAGGAGCCACAGTGACTATGGTGCAGCAGGAATCTTGATAGAAGAATCAGCTTAGTGAAAGAGGGTAATCTTGTCTATGTAGAGAGATGAGGTTCATCACCTAAAGTACACTAGCAGAAAACTGAGGCTAGCTGGGAGTGGAAGGAATTATATAGCAGGGTTGTTCCTCTGCAGCCCTCTATTTTGCTATTTTGTCCAATTATGTGAAGGTATCTGTGTATAATCCAGTTGATATGATTAAAACAGACTGTGTCTGTATTGTACAACTAAGAAATATAATTTTACAAACATACATTCAGGGAATGAGGACCAATTATTATATTCAGAATTCATCTGTATGTATTTTGTAGCTAAAAGGTGGAAGAAGATAGCAGAGTGGTATTCAAGTCACGCCTTTGCCTGAAACTTCCCTGTGGCATTGCTACACAGCTATAAAAGGTCTTCCCAGTGTCATACGTGTAGATTAGAGAGGAAACTGCTTTGACAGTATCACTTTACATTCACATTATACAAAACATTTACCCCAGGAGCCACTTGCAGGCTAATTCACACTTCTCTGACTAGAATAATGATGTATGAGTATTGCATATGCATTACACAGTAAACATTAGCAGTAATTGCGGGGGGGAATTGAACCCTTAAGCACTACAGAACATTACATTACTCAGCTATAAAGCTATTTTTCATGACATTTCATTTAGGATTAAAACATGCACCAAAAAAGAAAAACACATGTTCCTTCTCTGTAGCAATCATATGGACAAAAATAAATAGTTGGTTTGCGGCCTAGTAGTTGGTGGAGGCGATTAATAAATAAACAGATGTCTTTAATCACTTCACCTCCGGAAGATTTACCCCCATCATGACCAGGCCATTTTTTGCGACACGGCACTGCGTTATTTTAACGGACAATTATGTGGTCATGCGACACTGTACCCAAATAAACCTTGTCATTGTTTTCCCACAAATAGAGCATTCTTTTGGTTGTATTTGATCCCCACTGCGTTTGTTTATTTTTTACGCTGTAAACAAAAAAAGACTGACAATTTTGGAAAAAAAATATTTTTTACTTTCTACTATAAAACATATTCAATATATAAAAAAAAAATAATAATAATAATCAAATTTCTTCATAAATTTAGGCCAATATGTTATTCTGCTACATATTTTTGGTAAAAAAATGCCAATAAGCATATATTGATTGGTTTGCGCAAACGTTATAGTATCTACAAACTATGGTATGTACTTTTTTTATACTGGTAATGGTGGCGATCAGCGACCTATAGCGGGACTTTGATATTGCGGCGGACTTTGCGGGAACCAGTGTCACTATTACAGTAATCAGTGCTGAAAATTTGCACTGTCACTGTACTGACACTGGCTGGGAAGGGGTTAAACATCTAGGGTAATCTAACGGTTAACCGTGTGCTTAGCCAGTGTTTTTGTGTACTACGTTAGGTGCTTTTACTAGGGGAAGTGATGGAATTTTTTCCCTGCTTTACAGGAACACAAAATCCATCCCTTCTCCCCTGTCAAAACGGAGATCTGCCTTGTTTACACAGGCAGATCTCCGTTCTGTGCTTCCCCCCCCCCCCCCCGATGATCGGCGGGTGCCGGAGGACATACAGAGCCTATACATGCAGATCGCCTTCTGCTGTGATTATGCGCGCGCCCTGTGGGCAGAAGTGCAAAATCACGTATACAGTGCCCTGAAAAAGTATTCATACCCCTTGAAATTTTCCACATTTTGTCATGTTACAACCAAAAAATATAAATGTATTTTATTGGGATTTTATGTGATAGTAGGGCTGGGGAAAAAAATCGATTTAAAATTTAAGCAAATCGATTTCTTTTTTTTTTCACCGCACCGGTCCTGAAGAGCTGCGGGCAGGAGTTTTTGGGCGAGGCCGCGGACTAGGCCGAAGCCGCGGCCTCGCCTCAAAACTCCTGCCCGCAGCTCTTCAGGACCGGTGCGGTGTCCAAAAAAAAAAAACTCGATTCGAATCGTGAATCGAGTTTTTTTTAAGAAAATCGCAGATTTTTTTTTTTTTTGGAAAATCTCCTAGCCCTATGTGATAACTGAAGTGGAAGGACCACTAACTAAAATCTAGTGGAACCAATTGCTTTCAGAAGTCACCTAATTAGTAAACAGAGTTAACCTGTGTGTAATTTAATCTCAATAGAAATACAGCTGTCCCGTCAAGCCCTCAGATTTTTTAGAGAACCTTAGTGAACAAACAGCATTATGAAGGCCAATGAACACACCAGACAGGTCAGGGATAAAGTTGTGGAGAAGTTTAAAGCAGGGTTAGGTTATAAAAAAAATATCCTACGCTTTGAACATCTCACAGAGCACTGTTCAATCCATCATCCGAAAATGGAAAGCGTATGGCACAACTGCAAACCCACCAAGACATGACCATCCACCTAAACTGACAGGCGGGGCAAGGAGAGCATCAGAGAAGCAGCCAAGAGGCCCATGGTAACTCTGGAGGAGCTGCAGAGATCCACAGCTCAGGTGGAAGAATCTGTCCACAGGACAACTAATACTCGTGCAACCTGGCCTTTATAGAAGAGTGGCAAAAAGAAAGCCATTGTTGAAGGAAAGCCATAAGAAGTCCCATTTGCAGTTTGCAAGAAGCCATGTGGGGGACACAGCAAACAGGAAGAAGGTGCTCTGGTCAGATGAGACAAAAATTGAACTTTTTGGCCTAAAAGCAAAACGTTACGTGTGGCCAAAAATGAACACTGCACATCACTCTGAACACACCATCCCCACTGTGAAACATGGTGGGGGCGGCATCATGTTGTGGGGATGCTTTTCCTCAGCAGGGACAGGTCTGACTCATCAGAGTTGATGGGAAGATGGATCCAAATACAGGGCAATCTTAGAAGAAAACCTGTTAGAGTCTGCAAAAGACTTGAGACTGAGGCAGAGGTTCACCTTCCAGCAGGGCAATGACCCTAAACATACAGCCAGAGCTACAATGGAATGGTTTGGATCAAAGCATATTCATGTGTTCGAATGGCCCAGTCAAAGTCCAGACCTAAATCCAATTGAGAATCTGTGTCAAGACTTGAAAATTGCTGTTCACAGACGCTCTCCATCCAATCTGACAGAGCTTGAGCTATTTTACAAAGACTGGACAAAAATTTCACTCTCTAGATGTGCAAAGCTGGTAGAGACATCCCCAAAAAACACTTGCATCTGTAATTGCAGCAAAAAGGTGGTTCTACAAGTTATTGACCCAGGGGGACCGAATACAAATGCACGCCACATTTTTCACATATTTGTAAAAAAACCTGAAAACAATTTAATCATTTTCCTTCCACTTCACAATTGTGCCGCTTTGTGTTGGTCTATCACATAAAATCCCAATAAAATACATTTACGTTTTCGGTTGTACATGACAAAATGTGGAAAATTTCATGGGGTATGAATACTTTTTCAAGGCACTGTATATACACACACAGGTGATCCGGCACAGGAGAGCCGCCCCTTAGCAGTAAATCTGCTATGGGGTGGTCCTGAAGCAGTTAAACGTGGTAGCCATTTCATGAAGATTTCTTCAAAACATAGATATTTCTAGTCTACATCAGGTAATGTTTACTTCAAGTAACAACAAATTGATGATGTGCACATATTTGTATTCATTACCTTAGTCTGAGCCTTCATTTGGGATTTCAACTTGTTCCTCATATTCTTCTCGTTAAACTTGGCACTCCTCTTAACGTAAATTCCACCATGCTGTGAAGAAATTAGGAATAAATATATAATTAAAAGACAGCTATTATACAGTCCTCAACACTGACACTGCAGGACATAAATTACACATTTGTAATTTTTAGTTAGGTTTAGAAGTCAACCTTCAATTACCATCAAATCATTATTCAAGTGCTGTTTCATTAAAATAAATTGAACATTAGAAAAAAGAAATAAATGTCACATCTAAATCTCTTCTCCCCAATTACCTGACAAAACAGACAATTTCAGGAATGGCTAAAGGTCTTTGTAGATGGGTATCAACTACACCTAATGGATTAGCTATAGGAATAGATAGAGCACCAGAACTTAAAGTTAGGCTGAATTACTAAAGTAATAATATGGACTGCCTACCAAAACAGGTGCAGAAGAATTTAAAATACAAAATTTCCACCAAATCCTGCCTGGGTATTTGAAATGAACACAAGTTTGGATAACATTGCCTTTTTTTTTAATCAAATCAGCCCCAGGGACATTGCCAGCTGAGCCAACATGAAGTAGAGCTCTTTCCAACTGAGTCCCAACACGTTTAAAAAAAAGAAATAGTAAGAAATTGAACACTAGCCCTCTCCTCTGATGAAAGAAAAAAAAAATTGGTGTAGTCTTTGATTAAAGAACACGAATAGAATTTGAAGGTCAGTGTGGGTAAAGGTGAAATACAGGCACAAATACTTTTATTGAATCTACTCCTCAATAGCCCCCCAAAAAAATCCGCTTTGTGAGCATCAAATTACTTTAGAAACCCTGATATCATCCATTTGCTGCACATCAGCTATGCAGGGAACAGAGCTGGAGGAGGAACTCAGCAGCTCAACCTGCTACAGGCTGCCTGCATAAAACTACAGGAGAGGGCGGAGACAAGACCAGTCACCCTTCACATGAAGAGCGAGCAGCAATGACTGGTCTTTGCTACAGGAAGCTTCTGCACAGAGGCAAAGTTTCACACTATTATGGTACAGATCTGGAAGAAATACACAAAGCACACCAAGATGCAGGTAATAATACACATCTCTTGTATTTAGATAATATTTGCTTTTCCCAGAGATTAGCTTTAACATACAAGTATCAATTCAACACAAGTGGACCAATACCTGAATGTTAGCTATAATGCCCAACTACAAGAAAAAGGGATATCTTTTGCAGCAAATTAACCACCTGTCCCTCTGTTCTGGGAGAAATGAAACCGCTTTCTGTATGGCCAGGGTGTCAAGAAGCCTCTTTTCCCCAGGAGCAGGTCATCAGCCACCCTTGACCCAGAAAAAAATGCTAGATAGATTATTCAAGTCACTGGTACCTAGACTGTCTGCTCATCCTTGCAGGCCTCATAAGTTTACATACCCTGGCAGAATTTATGATATCTTGGCCATTTTTCAGAGAATATGAACACCACAAAAACTTTTTTCACTCGTGGTTAGTGTTTGGCTGAAGCCATTTAAGTCAAGTGTGTTTACTCTTTTTAAATCATAATGACAACAGAAACTACCAAAATTATTAGAAGTTTACATACCCTGGTGATTTTGGCCTGATAACATGCACACAAGTTGACACAAAGGGGTTTGAATGGCTATTAAAGGTAACCATCCTCACCTGTGATCTGTTTGCTTGTAGTGTGTGTGTGTGTGTGTGTGTGTGTGTGTGTGTGTGTGTGTGTGTGTGTGTGTAAAAGTTCAATGAGTTTCTAGACTCCTTGCATCCTTCATCCAGTGCTGCACTGACGTTTCTTGATTCTAAATCATGGGGAAAGCAAAAGAATTGTCAAAGGATCTGCGGGAAAAGGTAGTTGAACTGTATAAAACAGGAAAGGGATATAATAAGCTATCCAAGGAATTGAGAATGCCAATTAGCAGTATTCAAATTCTAATCAAGAAGTGGAAAATGAGGGGTTCTGTTGAAACCAAACCACGGTCAGGTAGACCAACTAAAATTTCAGCCACAACTGCCAGGAAAATTGTTTGGGATGCAAAGAAAAACCCACAAATAACTTCAGGTGAAATACAGGACTCTCTGAAAACATATAAGAAGGCACTTGAAGAAAGATGGGCTGCATGGTCGAGTTGCCAGAAGAAAGCCATTACTACGCAAATGCTGCAAAGTATCCCGCTTACAATACACCAAACAGCAGAGACAAGCCTCAAACCTTCTGGCACAAAGTCATTTGGAGTGATGAGACCAACATTGAGCTTTTTGGCCACAACCATAAACACTACATTTGGAGAGGAGTCAACAAGGCCTATGATGAAAGGTACACCATTCCTACTGTGAAACATGGAGGTGGATCGCTGATGTTTTAGGGATGTGTGAGCTACAAAGACACAGGAAATATGGTCAAAATTGATGGCAAGATGAATGCAGTATGTTATCAAAAAATACTGGAGGAACATTTGCATTCATCAGCCAGGAAGCTGCGCTTGGGACGTACTTGGACATTCCAACATGACAATACTTCAAAACCCCAGGGCAAGTCGACCTGTCATTGGCTACATTCGAATAAATTGAAGGTTCTGGAGTGGCAATCTCAGTCTCCTGACCTCAATATCATTGAGCCACTCTGGGGACATCGGAAACGTGCAGTTCATGCAAGACAGCCCAAGAATTTACAGGAACTGGGAGGATTTTTGCCAAGAGGAATGAGCAGCTTTACCATCTGAGAAGATAAAGAGCCTCATCCACAAATATCACAAAAGACTTAAAGCTGTCATTGATGTTAAAACACGGTATTAAGAACTGGGGTATGTAAACTTTTGATCAGGGTCATTTGGCTAGTTTCTGTTGTCATTATGATTTAAAAAGAGTAAGCACAGTTGTTTGATAATAAATTGCTCTAGCCAAAAAATAAACCATGAGTAAAAGAAAAGTTTGTGTTATCATTCATATTCTCTGAAAAAATGGCCAAGAAATCAGAAAATTCTGCCAGGTTATGTAAACGTATGAGCACAACTGTATATTCAAAGACAAATATAAAACTGGAAGAGTGAAACAAGGCAAAGCACACCAGGTAGTGCCGATGAAACACCCTATAATTAATAAAGTGTAAACAAATAACATACAAAGCAGCAACTTGGTTAGAGCATTTAAGTAGTGGGTATCACTCTCGCCTAGCAGTAAGAAGGGTCGCTGGTTCAAATCCTAACCATGACACTACCTGCCTGGAGTTTGCATGTTCTCCCTGTGCCTGCATGGGTTTCCTCCGGGTACTCCGGTTCCTCCCACACTCCAAAGACATGCTAGTAGGTTAATTGGATCCTGTCTAAATTGTCCCTAGTATGTATGAATGTGAGTTAGGGACCTTAGACTGTAAGCTCCTTGAGGGTAGGGACTGATGTGAATGTACAATGTATATGTAAAGCGCTACGTAAATTGACGGCGCTATATAAGTAACTGAAATAAATAAATAAACTAGTATGAGGGGGAGGCTTTTTAAAACGGTTTCTGGATTGTGTTTCCTGTAGAGGGCAGAGCCGGTGTTTCTCATGTAGCCGTTCTGGAAGACGCTTTGGAAAAATAAGATTTTTGTACTTACGGTAAAATGTTTTTCTTCAAGTTAATTGAGGAACACGGGAAGGTGGTAATTCTTAGATATTTGGGATATACCACCGCTTTCAGAAACTTAGGTCTGAAACAGTCATGCTCTAGTTTGTGAGCAAGCAGTAGAAAAGGCCCTACCACTGAGAAGCAAAGCCTGTATTCCTCAATTACCTATATAAAAAGATTGTATCTGTACATACAGATGGACAATTAAGAAAATAATCTACTGAGGTATACAGGAAGGTAGAAATTGTTGGGACTGTTTTTGGATGTCCCAAATGTGTAAATGAGGGGTGGGCAACAGTTAGTGAGAGATCCAACAGATGTGGAACTACTGATAATAGGAGGAGATCTGAAGGAATTAAGGCCTGAACAAAAGGCTGGAAAATGCCACGACCAAAGAAAAGCGTTAAAAGAATGACCTGGTGTCCAAGGCATGTAAGCACCACTGAGGGTAAACTGCTACCTGGAAGAATGATGTACCTAAACACACAATGTGGAGGACAAGCAATCGTTTGCTATAAAGTAAACATGGGAAACAACTACATGAACAGGAAAGCAAAAAGTACACCAACAGCTAAGGAGGGCAACAGTATAGGATGCTTAAAGACCAAAGTCTAGTATAGCTAACCCTTGACTTCAGGGAAGGAAAGTTTTAAAGAGCAAAACAAAAAAAGTCCAACCAGTTAACAGCTGAAGACTTAAAGTGATACTAAACACACGCCGTTTAAGTTATAGTGTCCCTTCTATTTCTGTATATGGATGATGGCACTGTAATTATTTTAATAAAAGGAACATCCAAGTCCCTTTTTTCCTAATCGATATACAACTGTCACATGAACCAGATCTCTCCCAGCCTGTCTGCAGGGAAACATAAGCAGGAGGAGCTTCTTAGTCCTCTGCTGCTGGTCACATGTTCGGGAAAAAAAAAAAAAAACAGCCTTTGGTATACAGAGTAAAAATAAATAATATCAATAAACCATTTTAAATCGTCATACAAATAAATATTTGAAAAATATCTTTATTATTTCACGCCCGATCCAGCCTGTATCTTAAAACAGGGAGGTGAAGCCTTCATCAAGATATAATATCTCACCCCCATTGTGTTTACCTGATTAGTAGGCATGGAGGAAGAGCGAGGGAGTGGGCTATCATTTACCACTGTGTATACACCCACATGTGTGACTATATTAACATGGGCTGCTCAGATGCGATAGGGAGGAAATGCTCAGCATAGAAACTCACTAAAAACTTAGCATGTGCAGAGCTGCCAACACTGCTCTGCAAAATCCCTAGCTGCATTGGGGAAATCATCAGAAGGGGGAGATAGATAACAGCAGGATCAACCAGTTTTTTTTTTTTCAGAATACAGAAAACGAATCCCATAGTGACTGAGTATGAACAGCATGTAATACAGCATTTATTGATATTTTTTTTATGATGTGGGTTTAGTGACACTTTAAGTGGAACATCCTTAACTTCAGGACAAAAAAGGTTGAATAAGCATGGTATAGCCAAACAAAGAAGGTTGAATAAGCATGGTATAGCCAAACAAAGATCAACTAGTTCACAGCCAGGGACTTCAAATAAGACACCTTTAATCCTTGAGTTTAGGGAAAGGATAGTCTGTGATATGAACGATGTAAATGAAAAAGTAATCTCTCAAGAGACATACATGGATATGACAACCATCACAAGTAAATGGAGACCAATGAAATAGTAAGAAGGGTAGTAATCCTAAATACCTTCAAAAGAAAGGGTAAGGAGATCCTCGGCACCTATAAAAAACATCAGGCAGGGCAGATACACTGTAATGCAAATTGGCATACAAGAACATTAGGACCAAAAAAGGCAAGAACTTCTAAAATCCACCCCATTGTGAACCAAGTGTGTGGTAGACATAATACAGTCTGCATGACCATTTATTAAATGCACAAATCTAGCAATCATAAAACTGAGCCCTGTAAGGGACAAAATCAGTGGCGTATCATCCATGGGTGCAGGGTGTTCACTGTACACGGTGCTCTGACCCACCCTGCACCTATGGATGAGCTGTCCCTGGCTGACAGCCGGGGCGATCGGTGCGGGCAGTTACAGGCACCGATCTCCCTGTATACGGCAGCTAACAGCCACTGGATCTCCACTTCTCATCCCCACAGCTGTCAGCTGCTTATTTGAAAGGTATACAGGGAGATTGGTGCTTGTAACTGCCTACACCGATTGTCCCGAGTGTCCTTCTCCGGCCCTCCCGCTTCCCCCGCAGGATGGAGAGCAGAGGAAGGAGCCAGTAAACATGTCATTTACCAGCCCCTTCTTTTTCTGAATGAACAGAGTCAGTGTATCCCTGACTCTGTCCATTCATAACTGAAGCATCGTGTTGCAACAGAACTAAACTCAAGGAATAGGAAGAATCCACCCAAAACGAGCCAAAATGGGAAAGAGAATAACCCCCACCTTTACTACAGCTTAGCAAATAGCAAAACTGATTGGTCTGGAGGCCTAGTTTTGTGTGCTGCCCAAATGTCAGATTCTACAACATTGCAGGAGAAATGAAAAGCACCAGGACAACACAGGAAGGAGAGCAGAGTTAAAAAAAAAATCCCCCACAAACCCACAATTACCTAAAAGGGTACATAAAAAAGGATTTGATACACTCAAAAAAGGGATAATGTAATCTTTGGCTTAACAGGAACTGTGAGAATCTAGGACACCTCCATGGGTGAGCTAGGAAATAGGTCACTATACAATGACATGGATAACATAGGTAGAGCATAAAAACTACAGGAATAGACTGAAGAGCAAGGCTCTCATAGGCAAGGGAAAGTCAAAACTATCCCTATTGATCTAGCAAGATACGAAATCCTTCCAGAGAGAGAGTAGGGCTTGAAGGGAGGTAAGTGTCAAAATAGGATGCAATCAAGTCAGGAGGAGCATCCAAATAAGGATGTCTGATCCAAAGATTTAAGAGTGGAGCTACAGGGAGAGAGCCTGAGCAGCCAAATTGCTAGGAGAGAACTACTGGTGCACCAAACTGAAAATTCTGGTGACAATACTGAAACTGAAAAGTTAGGATGCACTTGGCCAAAAACTGAAAACGGACAGTTTTTTTTTTTTTTTAAAAAAAGGAAAATTTCATTAAATGTGGCTGGCATTTTTACATTGACGTCAATGGGACGCAGCATGCCATTAATTGGCACTTTTTTTTTTCTTCCATCGGCAAAACGCCAATAACCCCATTTTCGTCCAACAATTTTGGCGGACGATATATTGGTGCATCCCTAGGGATAACCCATTAAAGGGAAACCAGCAAGATAAGCCAACAAATGACAACTTATATGGAGAGTTGAGCAATTGAGACAGGGAACTTTTGGCCTTTATATTTGCGGCATGAGTGGGAGGTTGACTGAGAAAGTCTATGAGCTACTAATATATACGAGTCATAAAACAGTGCAGTGCTGTTTTGTGACTATATATACAGATTTATTGCATTTTGTACAGGTTGCACTTGGATGCATAGTGGTGCTAGCTCCCTCCTATAGAGTTGCATAATATGTGGTTTATACACAGAGATAGTGCGGACAGTTTTTTTCGCATTTATATGAGCTACTACTGTAGCAGTATAGGAACAACAGGTTTCCTTTATCCTATCCCAAGATATCCTGTGCTGAGGCAGGTGCACATCCAGAGCACTAAAAGCAAGGGCAGAACCAAAGTGATACCTACCCTTAAAAAGGGAGAGTAAATCAAATATTCTTTAACATGCCAGACATGTACCAAAGCACCCAAAGTATCCAAATAGACATGTCAACAGTGAGCAGAGATCATTTATCAGTACATTCCCTTTCAAAAGAAAAAAAGAAAAGCTCCTTCACACTGTCAAGAAGAAGCCATGATTCCACCCGTTGTTTCCAAGCCCCATAATTTTACGTACTGAATGTATTAGGAAGGTATTTGTGGCAACGGCTCTTAAAGTCTTATCCTCCAACTACAAGGTAGAATACACTACCTCAATGAATCAAAAACGCCTTTTAAACTATTTTCTGAATACAGGTTTCCTTTACATCTATGTTTATACAGTATTCTGTTTAAGCAGTAAATTTATAAGCAATGGAAGAATGAAAATTTCTTGCCTATCATTAAGAAAAAAATCCTCTGGCTCTGTCAAATGCAGGTCACCAAAGGCTTGGACCTTTAGTTATGTACACTTCTGAATGGGAGATCTGTAACAGTCTAAACCTTGGGCCTCTGCTTCAACAGAGGTCAAATAAGCACACAGCTAGGCTTGTAGTTAGGGAAGAAGTGCCAGATGAAGCCTAAGAACCCCTTTACACTGAGGGAGAGGCTGCATTCGCGGTAAAGTGCCGCTTGTTTTAGTGGCGCTTTACTGCTGTGTTAACCACTTCAGCCCCGGAAGATTTTACCCCCTTCCTGACCAGAGCGCTTTTTACAATTTGGCACTGTGTCGCTTTAACTGACAATTGCGCAGTCATGCGACACGGTACCCAAACTAAATTTGCGTCCTTTTTTTTCCCCACAAATAGAGCTTTCGTTTGGTGGTATTTAATTACCTCTGTGGTTTTTATTTTTTGCACTATAAACAAAACAAGGAGCGACAATTTTTGGGGAAAAAAAAAACAATAAATATCCCCAATTTTTTTTTTTTAAACTAATTTCTTCATCAGTTTAGGCCAATATGTATTCTTCTACATATTTTTGGTAAAAAAAAAAAAAAAATTGCAATAAGCATATATTGATTGGTTTGCACAAAAGTGATAGCGTCTACAAACTATGGGAAAGATTTATGGCATTTTTATTTTTTTTTTACTTGTAATGGCGGTGATCTGCGATTTTTAGTGGTACTGGGACATTGCGGCGGACAGATCAGACACTTTTGACACATTTTTGGGACCATTGACATTCATACAGCGATTAGTGCTATAAACATACACTGATCACTGTATAAATGTCACTGGCAGGGAAGGGGTTAACACTAGGGGGTGATCAAGGGGTTAAATGTGTATTCCCTAGGCCTGTTCTAACTGTATGAGGATAATGACTAGGGGAGGAAACATATTATTCCTACTTAGTAGGCACAAATGACATGTCTCCTCTCCCGACAGAACAGGGATTTGGGTGTTTACACACCCAAATCCCCCTGCTGGCACTCGCGCACGAGACTGCTGGCCATGCGCATCGGGTCCCCCACCGTGCAGCGGGAGTGCGCCCTCTGGCGGCTCTTAAAGGGCGCTCCGTACCCATATAGGGTTTCGCGCAGCAGTGCCATTGTGCCACAGTATATGTGCATGAGCCAGTCGGAGACCAGTTAAGCGGCACTTTGAGGATACTTTTAACCCCAAAGAAGGAGTTTAAATCTCCTGTGTTGCGGCGCTTCCAAATCGCTTTTCAGGTGCTTCAGAAGCGCTGCCTATTCATTCCAATGGGCAGGGCGTTTTGGGAGCGCTAAATACAGCGCTCCCAACCTGCCCCAAAGATGCTGCTTGCAGGACTTTTGGGAACGACCCGAAAGCGCACCGCCCGAGTGTGAAAAGTCACACTTGGATGAATGGGAGGCGGTTTTCAGGCGCTTAGCAGAGGCTATATTCATACACTTTTTTTAGATATTGAAACCATTTTCAAGTAGCTTTGAAATTGCCAAAACTATCAAATTGAGGCCTTCTACCACCAAGTTTATTCAGTATATGTACATAGCAGTGGTGCTAGGCAACCTTGCCTTTGTTCAAACGCCTTTGAGATTTTCTAGCTAAAAGGTTGTTGAAATTGTAACAAACTAAAGGTTTGTAAGTTACTATTATATAAAACTTTTTCCCATCCAGACATATTAACATAACCTAATTTGAACATATCCGAATAAGGCCAACATGAATTTGTTTTCTGTAAAATTAAGGACAATGAATTAAGAGGATTTTTACATCCTACGCCTCTATCCCACTAGGGAGGTTTCCTTCATTGGCTGTTTTGGATATTCAAGAGGAAATAAGAGGAATTGTCTACAAAGTAAAGAGAAATTCCTTTTTAGACAGCTGTAAACAGAAGAGTTGTCACCAATTGAGGTATTTCCTTCACCTCCTGTTCCAGTCACAAATGTAGTTTTGAACTGCCCATTACTCTTTGTCCTGGCGACAGTGGTCACTAGGAAATATAAAGGACAAATCTCCCTAGTGGGGACAGACACAAATCTGGCAGAGGTTCTAAATGTGTCCTAATCTATTTGAAAATAAATCAAAAGGTGAAAACAGAAGATGAAAAGAAAAAAAGGTGACAAGAAAAGGAAAAGGAAAAAAAGGATAGGTGAAAAGAAAGAAAAAAGATAGAAAAAAAAAAAAAGAGAAGAAAAAAAGTTTGGCTTTAGGTACACATTTATTTGTAAACATGAAATAGTTAGTTAAAAAAAAAAAAAAAAAAAAAGTACCTGTGAAAAATACCAGCCATAGAGAGGAAGAAATTTCAGACCATCCTTCAGAACATATCGAACATGACCCAAGGCATTCTGCTGCACAGCCATCATGTCTGCAATAATCCAATCAACTAGGGGCAAAAAACAAAATTTGTAAATTTTGAACAAAACTTTACTCAATATTGTGATAGCATATTTAATTATATATATATATATACACACATATACACACACACACATACACAGTGGGGACAGAAAGTATTCAGACCCCCTTAAATCTTTCACTCTTTGTTATATTGCAGCCATTTGCTAAAATCATTTAAGTTCATTTTTTTCCTCATTAATGTACACACAGCACCCCATATTGACAGAAAAACACAGAATTGTTGACACTTTTGCAGATTTATTAAAAAAGAGAAACTGAAATATCACATGGTCCTAAGGCCCCTTTCACACTGGGGCGGTGGGGGCGTTGGCGGTAAAACGGCGCTTTACCGTCGTTTTAGCGGCGGTATTCGGCCGCAGCGGGGCGGTTTTAACCCCTGCTAGCGGCCAAAAAAAGCATTAAAACCGCCCGCTACAGCGGCGCTATGCCCCCGGTATAGCTGCGCTGCCCCATTGATTTCAATGTGCAGGAGCGGTGTATACATCGCTCCTTCACCGCTCCAAAGAGGCTGTTTGCAGGAGTTTTTTTTCCCTCCTGCCAGCGCACCGCGCCAGTGTGAAAGCCCTCGGGCTTTCACACTTGAGACACAGCAGCGGCAGTTTCAGGTCGGTTTGCAGGCACTGTTGCAAACCGCCCCAGTGTGAAAGGGGCCCAAGTATTCAGACCCTTTGCTGTGACACTCATGTATTTAACTCAGGTGCTGTCCTAACTCAGGTGCTGTCCATTTCTTCTGATCATCCTTGAGATGGTTCTACACCTTCATTTGAGTCCAGCTGTGTTTGATTATACTGATTGGACTTGATTAGGAAAGCCACACACCTGTCTATATAAGACCTTACAGCTCACAGTGCATGTCAGAGCAAATGAGAATCATGAGGTCAAAGGAACTGCCTGAAGAGCTCAGAGACAGAATTGTGGCAAGGCACAGATCTGGCCAAGGTTACAAAAAAATTTCTGCTGCACTTAAGGTTCCTAAGAGCACAGTGGCTTCCATAATTCTTAAATGGAAGACGTTTGGGATGACCAGAACCCTTCCTAGAGCTGGCCGTCCGGCCAAACTGAGCTATCGGGGGAGAAGAGCTTTGGTGAGAGAGGTAAAGAAGAACCCAAAGATCACTGTGGCTGAACTCCAGAGATGCAGTCGGGAGATGGGAGAAAGTTGTAGAAAGTCAACCATCACTGCAGCCCTCCATCCGTCGGGGCTTTATGGCAGAGTGGCCCGACGGAAGCCTCTCCTCAGTGCAAGACACATGAAAGCCCACATGGAGTTTGCTAAAAAAACACCTGAAGGACTCTAAGATGGTGAGAAATAAGATTCTCTGGTCTGATGAGACCAAGATAGAACTTTTTGGCCTTCATTCTAAGCGGTATGTGTGGAGAAAACAAGGCACTGCTCATCACCTGTCCAATACAGTCCCAACAGTGAAGCATGGTGGTGGCAGCATCATGCTGTGGGGGGGGTTTCAGCTGCAGGGACAGGACGACTGGTTGCAATCGAGGGAAAGATGAATGGGGCCAAGTACAGAGATATCCTGGATGAAAACCTTCTCCAGAGTGCTCAGGACCACAGACTGGGCCGAAGGTTTACCTTCCAACAAGACAATGACCCTAAGCACACAGCTAAAATAATGGAGTGGCTTCACAACAACTCCATGACTGTTCTTGAATGGCCCGGCCAGAGCCCTGACTTAAACCCAATTGAGCATCTCTGGAGAAACCTAAAAATGGCTGTCCACCAACGTTTACCATCCAACCTGACAGAACTGGAGAGGATCTGCAAGGAGGAATGGCAGAGGATCCTCAAATCCAGGTGTGAAAAAACTTGTTGCATCTTTCCCAAAAAGACTCATGGCTGTATTAGATCAAAAGGGTGCTTCTACTAAATACTGAGCAAAGGGTCTGAATACTTAGGACCATGTGATATTTCAGTTTTTCTTTTTTAATAAATCTGCAAAAATGTCAACAATTCTGTGTTTTTCTGTCAATATGGGGTGCTGTGTGTACATTAATGAGGAAAAACATGAACTTAAATGATTTTAACAAATGGCTGAAATATAACAAAGAGTGAAATATTTAAGGGGGTCTGAATACTTTCCGTCCCCACTGTGTGTGTATATTATATATATAAAAACACATACATTATATATGTAAACATATATACATACACACACACACACACACACACACACACACACACACACACACATACATATAGATATAGAGAGAGAACATGGCATTTGGATATCAATTACAAATGGTCTATTAAAGTAGCATACTAACCTGTAGATTGATGATTGGCCAAATATAAAATATTCTCCTTCTGTGGCAAGTCTCCATATATCACTATCTAGGATTTTAAAAAATAGAAATAAAAAAAATAAAAAAATAAATAAAATAAAAAATAAAAACTTTGTTTTATCTCATGGTTACTATGAAATTGTGTGAATGTATCAATGCAGTGCATGTTATCTCAGCTTGCAGAGCTTGGATTCATTGAATGAGTTTAGCAAAAATGTAAATATTGCAGAATATACAGCCTCGTGCTACATAATTAAGCTCCATTTCATGCAGAATAAACTAAATTATTAATTTATCTTAAATTGAAGGCGGTCTTTAGATAGATTTTTACTCCAAAAGCATTTTATTAAAATACATTTGATAAAAATTTTAAAAAAAATCAAATTTTTTTAAATCATTGTTTTTTTATCCACCCTGTTGTGTTCAGATGTGCTGAGACCATTAAACCTTGCGGCATTTAACTGGAAATAAAGCCCTACTCTTGATTGCTGTTAAATTAACCCTTGCAATGGGGTTCACCTTTGCACTACATAGGTTAAATGTTCACTTGACTAGAGGGGGGAAGGTATAGATACGAATATCATATTCCTCGCTCCCTTGTTTTGCAAAACTTTTTAGCAAACACTATGATACATATTGTCCCTCAATGAACCTCATTTTCTCTATACATAGGTTAAAGTAAAAAAAATCCTGAGAACTGTTCCCTGAATAGTGCACAAATGCAGCACCTACATGTCCTTGGGCAGAGAAAAATAATGAGTAGCTTAGAGGTTTCTATTATTGAAATGATGCTGCTAGCCTGGGGGCATGTTCCAGCATTTTCAGGGAGAGACAACAAGTTATTCTCTTATGGGTTTTTACTTGTATCTGATTTTTATATTCTGTACTAAGCCATGCAACTGAAGTTTACAGCATCTCATTCTTAAAAGAAACTCCTAAGATGCCTGGTTAAAACACATACAGCATGAGCCTTAATAAGGGTTTTGTAAGAAGCTATCAAAAAAAAATCCTATGTTGCAGGAAGTAAATAGTACAGAACATTTAGGCCTCGTTCACAAAGATGAATACTTGCGTGCCCTGTGCAGGGTTGTGTTTTGCTGACATAGGGATATGTAGTGGCCTTATGAACACTGCCACAAACCATCATATAAGATTAAAAGCATGCACCACAACAATTCTGAAATATTATGCACCCAAAGGCAGGTGAAGTTTTCCAGAAAATTTTAAAACAAACGTTAGTAAATCCTCCCTGGCTCCTAAACTAGCGAAGAACCCTCCTACCCAACTGCGTGCTTACTTCAGCATGCCATGTGTGCCCTCCTCTATTTGTTTATCTCAGCAGGACTGAAACCTTCATGCTAGAAACACCCACATACAGTGGGGAAAATAATTGTTTAATCCCCTGCAGATTTTTTAAGTTTGCCCACTTAACTTTTATAGACCCTCCATTTCATTGTATCATAGGTGCATTTTAAAATGATAGAGATAGAATATCAACCAAAAATCCAGAAAAACACAGATGATACAAATGTTATAAATTGAGTTGCAGTTCAGCAAGTAAAATAGGTATTTGATCCCCTACCAGCCAACAATAATTCTGTCTCCCACAGACTGGCTACAGTATGTGCTCATGTGGTACACAGATTAGTCCTGTCAGTTTAAGAAGGTACTTATAATGACAACTTGTTATGTGTATAAAAGACACCTGTCCACAGAATCTCTTTCTTCCATTCAAACCTCACGACCATGGGCAAGACCAAAGAGCTGCCAAAGGACAACAGGGACAAGATTGTAGACCTGCACAAGGCTGGAATGGGCTACAAGACCATCAGTAAGAAGCTTGGCGAGAAGGAGACAGCTGTTGTAATGATTCTTCGCAAATGAAAGAAATACAAAATAACCATCAATCATCCTTGGTCTGGAGCTCCATGCAAGATTTCAGCTCATGGGGTAAGGATGATCGCGAGAAAAGTAAAGGATCAGCCCAAAACTACACAGGAGGAGCTTGTGAATGATTGGTAACACAATATGCCGCCATGGATTGAAATTGCCCGCAGCAACCGCAAGGTCCCCCTCCTCAAGAAGGCACATGTACAGGCCCAACTGAAGTTTGCCAATGAACATCTAAATGACTTGGAAAAGGATTGGGAGAAAGTGCTGTGGTCAGATGAGGCCAAAATTAAGCTCTTTGGCATTAACTCGACTCAGCATGTTTGGAGGATGAAAAATGCTGACTATGACCCTAAGAACACCATCTTTACAGTAAAGCATGCAGGTGGAAACATGCTTTGGGTGGTTTCTCTGCTAAAGGTACAGGCTGAATTTGCCACATTTAGGGGCCAATGGACAGGGCCATGTATTGTAAAATCTTGGATGGGAACCCTCTTCCCTCAGCCAGAACACTGAAGATGGGTCGTGGATGGGTCTTCCAGCATGGCAATGACCCAAAACATACCGCCAAGGCAACAAAGGAGTGGCTCAAGAAGAAGCACATTAAGGTCATGGAGTGGCCTAGCCAGGCTCCAGACATTAATTCTATAGAAAATTTATGGAGGGAGCTGAGACTTTGAATTGCTGAGCGACAGCCAAGAAACCTTTAGGATTTATAGAAGATCTGTAAAGGAGAGTAGACCAAAAGCCCTCCTGCCATGTGTGGAAACCTGGTAACCAGCTACAAGAAATGTCTCATCTCTGTGCTTGCCAACAAGGGTTTCTCCACCAAGTACCAAGTCATGTTTTGCCTGGGGAACAAATACTTATTTTATTTACTGAACTGCAACTCAATTTATAGCATTTGTATCATATGTTTTTTTTTTTCTGGATTTTTGGTTGTTATTCTGTCTCTATCATTTAAAATACATATTAATATATATAGCCCCTTCATTTTTTTGTAAGTGGGCAAACTTACAAAATCTGCAGGGGATCAAATAATTATTTTCTCTACTGTAACGAGCCGAGGACTTGAATAAGGGCAGTTCTCCGACTGTCTCATGGTTGACTACAGCTGTATAAGTCTATGGAGGGATAACTGGACAGAATCAGCCAACTCTGAAGGAGATTTTGGCCCAGAGTGTAAACAGCAAAGCAGGTTGCCGCTGTTGTCCTATACCTAGAAGTAAAATTGATTAAAAAGGAATTATTGCTATTAAACACCTTGATAACTTTAATAATTATGTAATCACTGAAATTATATCATTAGCAGTTACCTTTTTTTTTTTTTTCTTTAAACATAATAAAAGAAAAAAAAAAAAAAAAAAAAAAAAACAACAACAGTACACACTATGAATACAGAGTATGTTTGTAAAAGCACAGGTATGTACAGTGGGTATAGAAAAGAATCACTGCCCTTTAAAATAACCACATTTTGTTGCTTTGCAGCCTGAAATGAAGAGAGACAAGGTTTTTGTTTTATTCAGCTGTATTTACGCAGGGCAACGTATAACATCAATACAGTACCTGGTACAATACCAGAAATCTGATTAGCCACCATTTTGTACATCAGTACTGCTCTTCTTATTGTGGTAATGATATAGTTATTTGTGTCAAATTATATCCAAGTATAAAACCATTATCTTTTTAAATACCATCCTCATTTAGAAGCATTTCATAAAAAATTCCTTTGAAGCCCTTTTTACGTCAATTCAATAGAGTGTATAGATTGGCTTGAGACTTAAAAGACCATTCCATTTCATATTGATTTTACATTCTTATATTGTAGTTTCCCTTAAAGTCTCTTTAATTATATAGTTAATCAATATTAGCAGGTGAAATATTACAGCAGATCCTGCACATAAAATAACATATGCCATGTCTTGAGTCAAGTTAAACAAGTGGTAAAATCAAAATACTGTTCTAATTGCAAACTGGGAAGTAAAACAAGATACGGATTATAACAAAAGTGACATTTCTACTCTATTAGTAAAATGAAATAAACCGTCAAAACCGTATCCTGTGCAGTATTTCTCCAAACCAACATGGAGTAAACAAATGGCTGCTTTAATAGGCAAGGCTAGGTTTACACTTGTGTCAGTGGTTGCCGATACAGGTCCACACCTGTTCCCGCAGCTGCAACCACCCACATTAGGAAAACGCAGCAGATGCGGGAAGGTACCATTAATCCTAATGGCACCAACACACACTGGAAAATGCAGCACGATTTCCCCACACTTGGAACTACGCTGCACCTGCGATCTCAGTGCAGGATGCAATTTCTGAAGGCGCAAAATGTGGCTCACAGAGCCGCACGTGAACTTAGCCGAATTGTTTTTCTTTGTGACAGAGCACCATAAAACTCAAACTAAACATTGCCGAATATGTAATGAGCAACTTTGCAAAATGGAAAGGTTTACACAGTTGCCTAGCAAACACAGGACCTACAACCAGCACCTGATTTGCTTATGTAAAGTATATCAGTGATATACCTGCAGCGTTGCACAAAGCTATCAGCAACTTCTAAACTTGAAAGAGCAGCACTGCATTTTGCTTTTCTAGAACCAAAATTAGAAGGCAGGATTTTAATGCTTTGTCTATTCTGCATTAAAATTACCTACCTGCCTGTCCACCCCTGTACAGTGGGCTCCGCATGCACAGTTCACTGTAGAAATTTGGCAATGCCGAAGCTGATGGAACTCCCACACATGACATCTTTCCTTACCAACTAATGAAAGCAGCCGGCGTTCGATACTCGGAAGCTGCCTGCTCCAGGACATTACATTACTGGAGCTAAGGAGAGTACAGTTCCACTTTAACAAAAACTGCAGAATACGCTGACAACATAATGGCTTCCTCTCTTGTTTTAAGGACATTCTCAGTATATGATCTGTCATTTATCCATTTAGGATAAGATGTCAGGGTCTCTTGTTCTCGAATCACAGTGTCTGTGCTTTCTCAGACTCAATAGGAATTATTCTGAAATTGGTTTGCACAGCAGGTATTTAGCAAAGGGTGCCAACTATGCTTGTCTGATATCAACTGTCAACAGTAGGAGCATCTAGTGCATGCAACCACCCTCAAGAGAAGAATCCAAACACTTTAATAAGAAAAAAAAAAAAAGAAATAAGTACAGTTTACATATAAAATTTCCCTCAGACTTCAAACAAAGAACATAAGCACCTTTTATCTGCTCTGGTGCCATTAGGAGCAAAGAAAATACCCTGGACCTCTGGGTATAGAGGAGCATGTGATATCTAAGCTCCATCTGTATTGACATAAAACTTTTATGCTGGCTGACTTTCCTTGCTCCTGGCAGCTGAATGCAGTGACGAGGATACATAGGAAAGCTGAATAATGTGCTGCTCAAGGAGGGGTCATAAAGCCCTTCCATAAACATGTATGTCTGGCATGTATGTTCTGCATGGGCTTGTATTGGAGATGGTATCAGATTATAATTTCCCATAAGTATCAGCTGGCAATTGTAGTGATGATTATTATTATAATTCAAGTTATTCCTTCAGCAGTTAGGTTCATCCAGAGAAATGCATTTATTTAGACTTCAGAACAGTCAACAGAGGTACAGACAAAGTATATGACAGGATACTTGGAATATTCATGCAACATTCAGGCACCTTCAGAGGACCAAGTTCCCCAGTCCACAATCTATCCAAAAAAGAACCTGCCCTAATGTACACATCTTTCCAATTCAGCAAGCAATCTGATTGGCCAGTTATAATAGCCACTTTAATCTACTTCTGTTTGTCTGGGTGACAGATTATGCCTCTTGGCCATGGTCATAAAAATCTAATCAAAGTTGTCTAGCTTGCATTCTTTTACTACTTATTAGATGAACAGGTTACCATTTGACGAAAGCTATTTACCATAAACAATAAATACTTACGATCCCCTTTGAGGTTCAGTTATCATAATTAAATACTTGCATTCATTGTTAATAGCCTAAATGTATCCTTACCAAATTACGTTCACAACTCCCATGGACGTTTTACTATTCCTTTCAAGTCTGAGGCCGGGTTCACACTGCTCTGACATAGAAGTCAGACAACTTTGATCCGACTTTACCCCACAACTTCATGTCTGACTTCCATTTGACTTCAATGGACGAGATCCCACTTTAATCTGACCATACCAGGCCCTTTGAGTCATCCCCCCCCCAGGACCATACTAGACCCTTCGGTGTGTTATGGATTTTAAGAGGAACCCCCACGCCAAAAAAAAAAAAAAAAAGTCCTCCCCAATCCATACCAGACCCTTATCTGAGCATGCAGCCCGGCAAGTCAGGAAAGGGGGGGGGGGGGCCACGACGAGCGAGCACCCCTACTGGACCATACCAGGACACATGCCCTCAAAATGGGGGGGGGTGCTTTCGGGCTGCCCCCCCACCCGCCCCAAATCACCTGGTCCCCACATGACAACCCTGAACGGTTGTTGTGGGGGTCTGCGGGTAGGGGGCTTATCAGAATCTGGAAGTCATTTTAACAAGGGGCCCCCACCTACGTGAATGAGTATGGATGTACCCCTACCCATTCACCAAAAAAGTGTCAAAAATTAAAAAAAAAAAAAAAAAAACAGTACACAGGTTTTCGACAAAGTCCTGTAGTAAAAATGAAGAATGTCCCCCGTCGTAGCTTCAATATGTCTTTTTTTTTTTTCCTCTGGTGATGTCTTCTCCCTCCGGTTCTTCCCCCACCGCTGCTGATGTCTTCTTCCTGCCCTTTGTCGTCCTTAATTTTCATACTTTCCCTAGAGCTTTTTTATGTACAGTGCGGGCAGATCCTGGTATTTTGGGCTACAAGGCCTCTGGGGTACACAAGGTGGCCGCTTTCACGGACGACTTGATCTTCTTGACGAACCCACTGGTATCTTTGCCCAAACTGCTTCAATCATTGCATACGTATGGTAAACTTTCCTATTTTCAAATTAACCTGTAACCCATAAGTCCTCTGCTCTATTTTGTTAGACCAGGCAGTGGTTGCTGGTCTCCGCCCCTCTTCCGCCTTCCATTGGGCGTCTGATGCTATTCGTTATTTGGGAGTTAATAGCAGCCGGGTCCTGCGTGATCTTTATGCAGCCAATTTTGATCCTTTGCTTCTTCGACTGCTGTCTGACCTGCTCCATTGGCATACTCTCACCTTGAGCTGGTTCGGCCGCTGTAGTGCCCTCAAGATGATGTTGCTGCCTAGGATCATGTATCTGATGCAGGCTCTCCTCATCCGCTTACCCCCTTCTTTCTTCAAGTGTATAAACTCCCTATCCTATTCCGAGGGTTTATATGGTCCCATTGGCAACCGTACCTTAGATTCCAGCTTCTTCATTTCCCCAAAATACGGGGGGTGGGGGGAGTGGGCCTCTAGGATGTGTGGGCATATTATAGAGCGGCTCACCTCACTAGGCTAGTTGACTGGCATTGTCACGCTGAGGCGCAGCATTGGGTGGCCATGGAGATGGAGGACTCAGGTCGTACGGCGAAGAGTCGGCCATGGATTGCCCTCTCCACTGCCGAAGGTTCTTCGTGACCATCCCACTCTAGGTAGCACTTTGCAAGTATCTAGGGACACCTTCCGTGGCTCAACAATTTCTCTGCTGCTTTCCCCCATGGTTCCTATTTTGGGTAATCATGGGGGGGGTGGACTCAAAGGGCCTGATATGGTCGGATCAAAGTCGGATCCCGTCCATTGAAGTCACATGGAAATCAGACATGAAGTTGTGGGGTAAAGTCGGATCGAAGTCGTCCGACTTCCATGTCTGAGCAGTGTGAACCCGGCCTCAGACTTGAAAGGAATAGTAAAAGGTCCATGGGGATTGTGAACGCAATTTGGCAAAGATACATTTAGGCCATTAACAATGAATGCAAGTATTTAATTATAACTGAACCTCAAAAGGGATTGTAAGTATTTATTGTTTATGGTAAATAGCATTCATCAAATGGTAACCTGTTCATCCAATTAGTAGTAAAAGAATGCAAGCTAGACAACTTTGATTAGATTTTTATGATCATGGTCAAGAGGTATTATCTGTCACCCAGACGAACATAAGTAGATTAAAGGGGCTATAATAACTGGCCAATCAGATTGCTTGCGGAATTGGGAAGATGTGTAAATTAGGGCAGGTTCTTTTTTAGAAAAATTGTGGACAGGGGAACTTGGTCCTCCGAAGACGTCTGAATGTTCTTAAGTCTAAATACATGCATATCTCTGGATGAACCTAATTGCTGAGGGAATAACTCGAATTATAATAATAATCATCACCCCACTACTATGTCACTACAACTGCCAGCTGATACTTATGGGAAATTGGGATCTGTTACCATCTCCAATACAAGCCCATGCAGAACATGCATGCTTATGGAAGGGCTTTACGGCCCTTCCTTTTGCAGCACATTATTCAGCTTTCCTATGTATCCTCGCCACTGCATTCAGCTGCCAGGAGCAAGGAAAGACAGCCAGCATAAAAGTTTTATGTCAATACAGATGGAGCTTGGATGGTATCACATGCTCCTCCATACCCAGAGGTCCTGGGTATTTTCTCTGCTCCTAATGGCACTAGAGCAAATGAAAAGGTGCTTATGTTCTTTGTTTGAAGTCTGAGGGAAATTTTATATGTAAATTGTACTTTTTTTTTTTTTTTTATTAAAGTGATTGGATTCTTCGCTTTAGGGATTGGTCAAGCACCCATAATGTTTGTAGGTTCATCTATTACCAAAACTGTAAAAAGCTAATTTCTATACGGTCAACACAATATTTCAAAGGTTTTTAAAAGAAAAACTATTTCCATGGCTGGAAATGCTTATAAAGACCAAGTTCTGCCTTACGCTGGTCATACACTATGCAATATGATTGCAAAATCGCTTTAGATTTACCAACACTAAACCATTCACTTTGTATCAAATCAGGCAAGTCGTTGCACTACACAGTGGTAGATCAAAAGGAGATTATACAATCAGACTTTATAAACGTATGAAACAGTGGATGGTTGGGCAGATAGAATCGTCACCTTAGGCTCCATTCACACCTGTGTGACAGCTGCTGCAGATTCATTTTTTTCTGCCTTTTTTGTTTTTTAGTGAAGTGTATTTGGAGCTGCAAGATTCATTTGAATGGGCCTCCCTCCGCTCCAAAGAAGCTCGGGTGCCAAACCTTGGCACAGAGATAGGTGCATTTGTGATTTTTGCCGTGACTGTAGCGCGATTTGTCGCTCGACAAACGCCACAAAAAAATAGCCCCGCATTTGGGATGCCATTAAGAAATAATGGCATTGCAAACGCTCAGGTGTGAACGGAGCTTTAGTTTCCATTAACATGCTTGGCTCAGCCTGTTAATTCTATGGACCAAGAGAGGAAGAGTCATTGCAAGCCTAATCTTAGACCCTACTTAGGCTTCCATTCACATTTAGCGCTTTGGGATCTCGGGCAGAATCGCTACGTTTCTGCCTGTGATCTCAAAACGCACTACAATTTCAAAATGAAGGTTCAAGTGCCATTATTCTGCAGCAAATTGCATTGAGTAAAGCTTGTCGCCCAAAAAGGAACAGGATCTTCTTTTGAGCGACAAAATAAAGGCACTTGTACCCACATTTTGCCATTGTAGTGCATTTTGAGATCACGGGCAGAAAAGCAGCAATTCTGCCTGGGATCCCAAAATGCCAAATGTAAACAGGGTCATTGCTCAATCTAACCAAATTACATTTTCAAAACAGAGCCACCAGTCATACACATACGCAAAGGTCAAATACTATGAAAGAGCAAAAAATCTGAATACTGAATTAACCACTTGACCCCCAGGCTAATTCTGACTTTTTCATATCACTATTTAATGTTTACACATTATCTTTGGTTTATATATAGCCATTATATAAATATCTTCTCACTGTAGATTTTATATTAAGGTACACAGGTATTAGCGCAACCCCTTATTTTTTCCTATGTTAATTCTGACACACCTCTCCTACATGCAGTGGTGTATTTAGGTTTTGTGCTGCCCTAGGCCTGACTGAACTCGTGCACCCCCCAATTTAAATATGCCCCGCCCATTTCTGTAACAGCCACACCCCTTTCTGTTTAAGACCCACCGGTCATCTGTAAACCACACCCCTTCCTCTTTAGGGTCCACCTCTTCCTCTCTGTACATTAAAAGTGGGTACCAAGTGCCTACTTGTAAGCTCCTTGAGGGCAGGGACCGATGTGAATGTACAATGCAGGCCTCAAAATTTGAAGTCATGAGCCATTAGCCAGGCCTTAAGACCCCTTTCACACTGAGGCGTTTTTCAGGCGCTTTTGGGCTAAAAATAGCACCTGTAAAGTGCCTGAAAAACGCCTCCCCTGCAGTCTCAGTGTGAAAGCTGAGGGCTTTTACACTGATGCAATGCGCTGGCAGGACGTTAAAAAAACTCCTGCAAGCAGCATACACTGCTCCTAAAGCGCCCCTGCCCACTGAAATGAATGGGCAGCACTGCTGAATCGCTGGCAAAGCGCCACTGTAGTGGCGCTTTGCGGGTCGTTTTAACCCTTTTTCGGCCGCTAGCGGGGGTTAAAAGCACCCCGCTAGCGGCCGAAAACCTCTGCAAAAACGACGCTTTACCGCAGACGCCCCAGTGTGAAAGCAGCCTAATAGTTACTCACTACCACTTTTCCCACCCAACCCCTCCCCTGCCCCTAAACACACTCTCATAAATTATCTCATGAGGCGACACTGTAAGGTCCCTTTTACATGGGGTCGATCTGTTTTGACGGACACCGCTAGCTCAGTGGGGGATCGCTCCATTGATCGCTGCTGAGCAGGTGGATAGCAGGTCCGTCTCCGCTCACTGTGCTGAGACAGACCTGTCAGAGCCCCGCTCTCCTCTATGGGGAGATCGGATATCAAATGGTGCGGTAAAACATGGTGCCACCCCCCTCAGTCCCTGGGATCAGTAATGCATAATGGCCGATAGGCCATCTTACCAGATCCAGCGAAACAGCAGCAGCGATCCCTCTGGCTGGATGTTCCCTCACCCTGTGTTGTGTAGCGCTCTCTCTGGTGGCGCTGGGCAGCGTGGCGCTCTCCCTGGTGGCGCTGGGCAGCGTGGCGCTCTCCCTGGTGGCGCTGGGCAGCGTGGCGCTCTCCCTGGTGGCGCTGGGCAGCGTGGCGCTCTCCCTGGTGGCGCTGGGCAGCGTGGCGCTCTCTCTTGAATAATTTAATGATAAGCACATACACCAATCCTGTTTTAAATGCAAGAGGAGATGGGGTGAAATGAAAGGGAAAGTAAATGGCTTAATCTTCTGGGACTACATTTTCCATGATGCTTTTGATTGGCCTCTGCTGTGGCCAATGGGGAGGGGAAAAAAAAACGGGCAGGAAGCTGGGTGGCAAATCTGAAAAGAGCCCCCTCCTCTCTTATGCTGCGCGGCTGACAGAAAAAAAGGAGGGGGGTGAACGGGGGGGAAATGGTCTGACAGCCTGCCTCTTCCTTGTCACAGTGCCAGTACCTTCAGTCGCAGTCACCGCTTCACAGCTGGAGGGGGTTTGACAGCACCCCCTTCCTGAAGGGTGTCACTGGGTGTGTTCCGCCTCCCCCTGCCTGGGGGCTCCCCATGTCCTCCTCGCTCTCCTTCCTCGGACACAGATGCGCCCCGCAATATGTAGGGATGCCAGTGAAGGAGAGTGGGCGGAGCATTAAGCTCCGCCAGTTGCATGGCCAGTCACCGCCTGCTCTATGGGGGTACTAGTCCCCCCCCTCACCTGGCCAAGTATGCTCAATACACTTGTACTGCACATAAGTGCCGCAGTAAAGCAAGTCGCCGGCCACCGGGAATTGTATATGTGCGAGAGGCGGCCATGCAAGACTCGGGAGGACGGCCCCCGCAAAGTGCCGCCCTAGGCCTGGGCCTTGTTGGCCTAGGCCAAGAGACAGCACTGCCTACATGTAAAAAAAATACCAGTTACATGTACAGTGTTTTTAGGAAAACTTCCAGGACGGCACACCTGAGAGATGACTGGTCTCACCTGACAGGAAACACAACCAACAATAGAGATGTGAAGGCCCGGAAATGTGAAGGCTTTTTTGGTTATTTCCAAAAAAATTGGAAAAATTAAAAAAAGAAAAAAAAAAAAAAAAAATTGAAAAAAGAAAAAAAAAAAAAAAAAAAAAGTGGAATTTATTTTAACATGAATAAAATATTTTAAGACAGGGTGTTCAAATATTTTCCAAATCATTTCTAAAAAAAATGTATGATATCAGATTATTCTAATTTCTGTGCACTGAGTGAGGACAAGCAAGTCCTCGGTAACAAACTGAACCCTCCAATGCAAGAACATTATGCATTTCTTCCTTTAGGAGGTGCTGTGCTGCTATTGTAACAAGAACCGGTCCGGTCAAACCTTAAAGTGGGGTTCCACCCAAAAAACAAAAATACCTGGAAAAATTCTAAAAAAAAAAAAAAAAAAACATTTGGATATTTTTTTTTTTTTTCACTTACCTCTAAATGCCTGTTGCTAGGTGGTCCCTCGTAGTCTGCCTGTTACTTTGCCTGGGCTGGTGACATCACTTCCCCCCCAGGCACAGGAAGGGCTCCGCTCTGCACCCTCCCTCCTGTCAATCATCTGGGACCCATTACAGGTCCCAGGTGATTGAGCGGCCAATCACGGCGCGCGGCGCCGCTCGCGCATGCGCAGTGGGTGCCAGGCTGTGAAGCCACAGCCCGGCGCCCACATTTGAAATGCCGGCGCCGACGAGCGGAGGGGGGGGGGGGACGAGCAGGGCTTCGATCCCCCGCATCGCTGGACCCAGGGATAGGCGAGTGCCCAATTAAAAGTCAGCAGCTGCAGTATTTGTAGCTGCTGACTTTTAATTTTTTTTTTTTTTTTTTTTGACGGCCCCCCTGGGTGGAACTCCTCTTTAAGTTTTTAGAAGTTCCTAATTGTGATGATGGACAAAAAAAAAAAAAAAAAAAAAAGAAGGAGTAGCTGCAGAGACGGTTACTGACAATTTCAGCTCAGAAAATGATTCTGATTAAATGTCCATTGAAACTTAGTCCCACTCTCTTCTTAACACTTCCCCCATCTTCAATTCTTTTTATGAGAATGGGGTTTTTATTTTTATTTAATACTGTGGAGAGGGGGGGCGTGGCCTGACGCATGGAGTGAGAGGACGTGCTGTTCCACAGCTCCCGAGTCCCGCGGCTCTACAGGACGTTTCTGAACCGAACCAGGCTGTCTAAACTACTCCGATGGGGAAAGCTAAGTACCGGGACCAACAGGGAACAGGGGGTTCTCGTCCAGGAGGGGATTTGGGGAACTTTTTCACCCGATCTTCGGCCGCGGCCCAGCGCCAGCCGAGATCCAAGATGGCACCGGCGCCTCCGTCCCCGGCCCGCTCCGAGTCAGCCCTGGACACTATGGCCTGCTCACAGGCATCTCACACTACCCCTGTGCCCCCAGCTTCTCCTCCCAGCCTCTCCAGGTGCTGATCCACCGCATCCATAGGATCCGAAGATGGATGGGATCTAGAATCCCAGATGAGATCCCTGCACAACTATATGCGATCTCTCCCTACCAAGGCTGATTTTGAGCAGTGTGTACACCGCATAGAAAAAACCTACAAACAGGAGATTTCTGAACTTAAAAGGGACATTGGTGTTCGTTTTGAGGACATTGAAGCCACAACAGAGACACTCCATGCCTCTGTTCAGAAACATGAGGAAATACTTAACTCCCACACAACCATGCTGCAGCACCTTGCGTTTCAACAGGATGACATCGAGAACAGAAACAGGCGTAATAATATTCGCATACGCGGCATCCCTGAATCTGTGGAACCCAAAGAATTGAGGACAGCGGTGACAGCCATCTTCAATCAGCTCTTACAATTACCCAAAGATAACCCACTTGAGCTAGACCGGGTCCACAGGACCTCAGGCCCCAAGAATCCTGACCCCTCATTCGTTTGAGATACGCTATGCAGAGTGCACTTTTACAACATTAAGGAATCCATCATGCGGGCAGCCAGCATACAGGACTCTATCCTTTTCAATACCACCCCCGTGATGCTATTACCTGACCTTTCACGTTTAACCTTGACCATGCGGAAGGCCCTGAAGCCTCTCACACAGCTTCTCCAATCACGTCAAATAAATAACCAATGGCGCTTTCCCTTTCAGTTACGGGTGCACCATGAGGGTAAAACTGCCACATTCCGCATGCTGGGTGACCTCCCTGCATTCCTGGGCACCCTGGAGTTGCCACAGGTGTCTTTGCCAGATTGGCCTTTCTCTCCAACTACACCAGGACTGCCGTACATCCCCCAGTGGCAGAAACACAGACGCAAACGCCGCCCTGGATCCTCACCCCGCATAGATCCTGATGACTGATGCTATACGGTCCGGCTGGTCTCCTATTGTTTTTTTTCCCCCTACCTGAGTAGGGATACCTACTACACCACCTTGGATCTTTAAGGAATTCCATCTCTCGAGCCTCTACAGATAGCCTTCACTTTTCCACACCTCTTCCAGCAAGCAGTTCCTGTTACTGGTTTTTTTTTTTTTTTTTTTTTTTCAGTTGGAAGACAGAAACCCTTTCCTTAATGTTATGGTTACCCACGTTCAGGGCCCTTATGCCTTAGAAGATACCAGGTTTCTCTTCTAAAAATGGCTCAAAGGCTCATAAGCTGCTTCAGGAAGATCCTCTTTGGCCTCATGGGACTGCTGCGGTCCTCACCCGTTGTGAAGCTGATCCCACTGCTCTTCCAGTCTCGTCAAGCCGGAGATTCCTGACTACTACTGTTGAACTACCTTTTTTCCTTTTTCCCTGGGACTGGTGTACCTGTTTGCACTCTACTGTTGCTCTCATGGCACACTCAATTGTTTAGAATGTTGTATTAACCCATGCTTTTCCCCCCATTGTATCTCTGATTTTGAAACCTTACTATCTATACCTATATATGATAATTACGTTTGCAAGTACAGCCCAGAATAATCCACATATTATTGGCCCTGTGGTTCCCGGGGCTCCGGGAGCTCCCTCCATGCTAAACACTAACCCCCCCTTAGAAATACTCGGTGCCCCCACTTGGCACCGTTCCATGGTTTACAGATACTCTATACCTTACAGTTCTCTGTTTTGTTTTCTATCTTCTTTATTTTCTTTCTCCCAACTTCTGTTTAACTGGTGCCACCTAGTGGCCTACCTTATCACAACCAGTACACTGTTTAATTTGCTAGGATTGGAGTTCCGGGTTCCCTCTTCTGATCTTTTCAGGTCAGACTGTAATATCGTTTGGACAACCACGGATACCGGGACCCTTTTCCGTCCTCCGTTCTCTCTCCTCTTTCTCTCTTCTCTCTTGCTCCTTCCTGATATCTCTCTCATTCCTCCTCTACCTTTTCCTCCTCTCTCCCCCACGTCTATCCCCTTCCTTCACAGGTTCCCTTCCACTCCCCCGCTGGCTGGGGCGGCTTTTCGAGGGACTCTCGTTGTTTCTTTTTTCTCCCCCTTCCCTTCATACCCACCTTGATATGACCGCTACTCCACCACTTAATCTAGCTTCTTACAATTGTAGAGGCTTTAATACCCCAGAAAAACGTAGCCAGATCCTCTATCACTTCCATAAACAGAAAACTAATATTCTCTTATTACAAGAAACCCACTTTAGGACTGATTCTATACCCATGATGCGCAATCGATTCTATACCACTTGGTTTCACAGTACCAACCCCGCTGCAAAGTCCAAGGGGGTTTCGATCGCGTTTCATAGGTCTTTTCACCCTGAGGTTATTGACTCATATTGATGATCATGGTCGTTTTATATTTCTCAAACTAAAAATTAATAACTTTCTCTTTACAGTCGCCAACATCTACGCTCCAAACACGGATCAGGCGCGCTTCCTATCATCCACCCTTGCCAGACTGACCTCCTTTGGAGGTTCTAGTGTTATCGTTGGAGGAGACATCAATGTGGCCCTTTCCCCGTCTGCCGACACCTCTACTGGTAAGTCTTCCATGCCCACGACCTCACTATCACACATAAAATCTCTTTTACATTCTTGTCAGTTAGTAGACGTGTGGCGCATACATCATCCTACTGACAGAGATTTCACATACTTCTCTATAGCACACAACTCATATAGCAGACTGGACTATTTTCTCATCTCCCAATCCCTCCTAGACACACCCTTACTAACCTCTATAGGACATGCTCTTTGGTCTGACCATGCCCCTGTATATCTATCTTTCGCCCGACCCCCACAGTTACGTAGGGGGCATTCCTGGCGCCTCAATGATAATATCTTACGAGACTCAGTATGCATCACTGAAGTTACTAAAGCAATTCACAACTTTAAAATCGACCACATGGCAGACACAACTTCCCCACTCAACCAATGGGAGGCGCTGAAGTGTGTGGTCAGGGGCGTCCTACTTCAGAACGGCTCACGTTTGAAAAAGATTAGGACTGACGACATCAAGCGCCTCCTGACCAACATTTCAGATCTTGAATCCCTACACAAATCAAATCTGGACCCCTCTATTTTTGTGGCCCTTTCCAACTCCCGCCGAGATTTACTCCAATTACTAGACTCTCACTCTCTCATAGCTAGAGATCGCGCCCAAAAATCTTACTACTCTATAGCCAATAAATGCGGCCAACATCTGGCACGGGTTATTCATCCCAGGGCCCCACGTCTTCCCATTCCCTTCATCACCAAACCAGACTAAAGTTTTTGGTTGCAAAGACATATCCACCACATTTAAAAACTATTATGCCCAGTTATATTATCTGCCGCAACCCTCCCCACCGAGTTCTCTGCCCCCATCCCAAGACCCAATGTGGACCTATATAATGGAAACGGCACTACCTGTGATCGACCCTCAGACGTCCGCGGACTTAGATGATCCCCTGTTGGAACCGGAATTCCTCGGCGCCATCAAGGAATTAAAACCGGGCAAATGTCCAGGCCCCGATGGCTGCACTCCGAGGTTTTACAAAACCTTCGCACCCTTATTGGTACCGTTTCTCACTAAGGCCTTTAATTCCATAGATGATACCACCCTCCCTTCCAAAACACTTCTCTCAGCCAATGTCTCCATAATACCAAAACCCAATAAAGATCCTTCCCAATGCAGCAGCTATCGCCCGATATCGCTTTTAAACATTGACCTTAAGCTCTTTGCCAAAATCCTCGCCAATCGTCTCTCTCCTTCTCTCCCCGGGATCATACATAGAGACCAGATGGGCTTCGTCCCGGGTAGAGAGGCACGAGACAACACCACCAGAACTATTAACCTCATCTCCTATGCCCAACGCCACCATCAACAGATATGCCTTCTCTCCTTTGATGCCGAGAAGGCTTTCGATCGGGTTAACTGGCGCTTTCTAAAACTTTCCCTTGAGCAAATTGGGTTGGGATCCCATTTCATCTCCAAAATCATGTCACTCTACTCCAATCCCTCTGCCTCGGTCCTGGTTAATGGTACTCCTTCAGCTGCATTTGACATCTCCAATGGGACTCGCCAGGGATGCCCCCTCTCACCCCTTCTTTTTGCTATAGTAATGGAACATCTAGCATGTGCCATTCGCCAAAATGATTCCATACAAGGCATACACACGCCTTCCGCACACCATAAACTTGCACTTTACGCCGACGGAAGTTTGAGCAACTTTAAACTCAATATCTCCAAGACTGATGCGCTTAATATCTCTCTCTCTGCTCCCACATTGTCCTCCCTCAAATCTAATTATACCTTTCACTGGCAGACCAAGGGCATTAAGTATTTAGGCGTAACCATACCGGCTAACCTATCACTTCTCTATACACTGAATTACATCCCCCTCCTCTCTCAACTCCGTAAAGACCTTGCCTCCTGGGGAGACAAACCAATACCCTGGTTTGGACGCATAAACACCCTTAAGATGGACACCTTACCCAAATTGCTCTACCTATTTCAGACCATCCCGATCATGGTACACAAACCCTTTTTCTCCACTCTACGCTCTCTCTCCATCCGCTTCCTGTGGAATAAAGGGTTATCGAGAATCAAATTTAAGTTACTCACCCGACCAAAACTGCAAGGAGGTACAGGTCTACCTGACTTTGAGCTATATTACAAAGCCTCAGTGATGGCACGTATCCTCGATTGGTTCCCGCGACCTTCCCAAAAAGCGTCAGTTATGGTTGAACAGGATATGTCCCCCGTTGACCTTAGGGCTTTACTATGGGGCTATAAACGTAACTTATCAGTTTTAGCGGATTCATCACCCCTTACCACAGCTGCCCTCACACTTTGGTATAAGAGAGGTCTGTGCGAGATTCTATCTTCAGACCCATCGCCCTTATCATCACTTTTCGATAATCCCGCCTTTCAACAAGGCATAGGGGCTCATGCTATTGGCTCTCTCTCTCGCTCCTCTTGGCCCCAAGCACACTCCTTTATTCGGGCTGACAATGGCACACCAAACATCCCTCTAGGGCAGGGGTCTCAAACTGGCGGCCCCCCAGCTGTTGCGGAACTACAAGTCCCATCATGCCTCTGCCTATCAGAGTCATGCTTGTAACTGTCAGCCTTGCAATGCCTCATGGGAATTGTAGTTCTGCAACAGCTGGAGGGCCACCAGTTTGAGACCCCTGCTCTAGGGAATCGAGACTGGCTCACTTCCATACACCTTTCTACCTTCACCAAACATCTTTTCACTTCCTCTCAGACCCATCGCCCCTTGACTGACTTTGAACACCTCAGCTCTATGCAAGAGTTACCTAGACATCTACTCTCACATATCTACAGTCTTATTCATTCTCTTACACAGAAAGACCTCCCCACCTACACTAGAGTATGGTCGGCAGACCTGGGAAAGACCTTCTCCAGAGCGGATTGGCAAACTGCGTTCCATTTCGCACATAAGTCCTCAATCTCATGTTACTCACAAGAAAAAAATTTTAAGGTCATGGCGAGGTGGTATAGGGACCCCGCCTCCCTACGGAAAATCTTCCCCTCCACTTCAAATCTGTGTTGGCGTTGTTCTCTTACGACAGGGTCGTACCTCCATATCTGGTGGGAATGTGATCGGATCCGGCCCTTCTGGAATCAGGTATCCCAGGTTTATGAAAAAATTTACGATGATCCTCTGCACTTGACCCCTGAGATAGCCCTCCTATCTATTCTGCCAGGTTCAATAGCTTCTCAAAAGCGCAATCTTTTACGTTTTTTTTTTGTCGGCAGCTCGCCAACTCATACCCCTTTTCTGGAAGACAGCGACTATCCCCCCATTGTCTCTCTGGACCTCCACCATGAATTATATCATGCGAATGGAGGAGATGCTAGCGCTTGACAATGACACCTACGAGAAATTCACAATTTTATGGTCGGTTTGGCAGCGCTTCTCCGCCTCAGATACGCTGTCTTCCTTGCTCCCTGCCCCCTAGATTACAGCTTCCCCTATAAAGTTAAACACAAGCTGATCCCCTGACCATGTCTAGGGATCTGGAGTCCTTCCTTCTCAACCCCAGGCAGCGGAACCCCCTCTCCCTACTCTTCCCTCCTTTTCCCCCCCTCTTTTCTTTTCTGTTCTTCTTCCCCCCTATTCTTTTCCTAATTATTCTGCTCTCCTTCTTCCTGACCTTTTATCCTGATACTTGACATGATCCACTTATGTTAAAATTTACATAATAATTATCAGCTTAGCTGTGGGCGATAGCCGTTTTGCTCGCTGATTGATTTCTCAATATGCTTCCCTTTATGTCAAATGTATTAACTCTTTGTTGTTTGATAACAATAAAAATATTTTCAACCCTAATACTGTGGAGAGGAAATATGAAAAATTGTTACTTTTGGTTTTGAAAATTGTTTTGTGGAGGCTTTTTGGCTGTTCCACATAAACTAGTAAGCAGTTCAGGAGATTGTTGCTGCCTTTGTTACAAATAAATATTATAAAAAAGTAAATTCTGTTTGTGATAATTGTTTAAATGCTAGTTGTGATAATTTTATGCCAAGTCAAATTGTCCATAGTCATATTTTATGTTCCTAAAGTAAAAGAATGACTTTCAATCTTAAAAAGAAAAAAAAGTGCTAATGTAGCATTTTTTCAATTTTTTTTTCTGAAAATTTCCGTTCCCCCCCCCCCCCCCCCCCAAAAAAAAACGTTTTTTTTTCCGAGCTTCAAAATTTCCGGAAATTTTACATCTCTAATCAACAACAGAGTTTAAAAGGCCCCACCCTTCCCTCTGTTCCTCAGTTATGACAAAGTATTAGCCCACACCAGTGCCAGAGGGTACATTCTGTGGGAATTAAACATCACCAACAATTAAGGGTAGGAAAGTAGGCCTGCCGTCCTGGAAGATTTCCTAGAAACACTGTTACCGGAAAGTGTAACTGGTAATTTTCTCCAGTCAGTCATTTTCCAAGACGGCACACCTGAGACGATGAACAAGAAGCTCAGGCCTACTTTAGGGTGGGACCACCGCCTGTAGGACTTTTCTGCTTAACTCCAGGTCCTGAGGCGACAACAGCTCCACCCTATAGTGCCTCAGAAATGTATTTTGGCTCGTGCATGTGGCTGCCCTGCAGATCTGGTCAACTGATGCGCCTGCCCTCTCTATCCAGGAGGTCGCCAGTGATCTAGTCGAGTGAGCTCTAAGGTGAGCTGGGATTGGCTGAAAAAAAATGAGGGAAATACAATCTCCTGTGACCTGTGGAAATTCGAGGTCACTTTAGGTAGGTACAGGGGATGAGTATTACCCTATCCTCAAGGGGCAACAAAAAAGGCTCTTTAATTGTCAGAGCCTGTAAGTCACCAACCCTCCTGGCTGTCGTAATTGCCAGAAGGAGGACCATTTTAAGGGAAAGGAATTTAACTGAAGTCTGAGCCACCGGCTCAAAAGGCCCTCTAGTTAGGGCATCCAGTACCAGGGACAGGTCCCCAGGTCTTTACCGGGGTTACTCTTTCCCTGGCTAACAAATTTTTTTTAATGAGAGGGTTCAGAGCGAGTCTACTATCCAAAAACACGGATAGGGCCGCGACCCGAACCCTGAGAGTATTGACTGCCAAGCCCTGATCAACCCACTCCTGGAGGAAGTCCAGGAATGTCGGTATCGTTTGGAGAGGGCCTTCTCTAGCTTGTATCCAACAAGAAAAGACCTTCCAAACCTTAGCATAGATCTGCCTGGTGACAGGCTTCCTACTTAGCAGGAGGGTATCAATCACCCTTTCCGAGCACACCCTATTCCTGAGGATCTCCCTCTCAAGTACCAGACCTTTAGGGAAAGAAACCCTGGGTCAGATGTAGAACTGGCCCCTGAGAGAGGAGATCGCGTCTGGACAGGAGATGCAACGGAGGGGCGATCGGCCACCTCACTAGGGAGAGGAACCACACCCTCCTTGGCTACCAGGGTGCGATTAGAATGAGACAACAGTCTGTCTGAGACAACTTTTGTAACACTCAGAGAATGAGTACCAAGGGAGGGAATGCGTATGCCAGATCGAACCTCCAGCTCTGGGCTAAAGCGTCCACACCCTGGGAGCCCTGTTCCCTGGCGAGAGAGAATAACTTCTGGACCTTTCTGTTCTTCCTGCAAGCAAACAGATCAATCTCCAGTCTGCCTAAGTGGTCGCTTACCAGCGAAAACACCTCGCTGTTTAGCTTTCACTCGCCCTGATGAATGGGCTGCCTGCTGAGGAAGTCCGCCTGTATATTGAGGGTCCCTCTTATATGGAACACTGAAATTGAGGAGATTCTCCTCTCTGCCTCCGCCAGGATCTCCTGGGTTAAACTCATTAGTCTCCGGGACCTTGTTCCTCCCTGGTGGTTTAAGTAGGACACTGCCACTGCGTTGTCCGAGAAGACCTGTACTTCTCTCCCCCGGATCTGGTCCCTGAAAGCCTCTAAGACTTTCCTGACCGCCAGGAGTCTGAAATTCGAAGAGGCTCTGCTCTGACTTTGGTCCCAAGGACCTGGGCGCAAAGATCTCCTATGTGAGCTCCCCATCCCCAGGCACTCGCGTCAGTTGTCACGCTCAACGAGTCCTGCTGTGCCCAGGACCGACCCCCCAACAGGTTGCTCGGACTGAGCCACCAGTCCAGAGAGACTATTACCTCCCGTGGGAGAGATTCCCTTCTCCCATCCCAAGAGGAGAGAAGGAATCCCTGGAGAACCTGAGAATGGAGTTGGGCCCAGGGTACCGCTGGAATGCATGATTTCATTACCCCCAGTATTCTCATGATGGATCTCAGGAGAGACCCTCCCGGGTTCCTGGAGAGAGGAGACTGCCCCCCACACCCTTATGATCTTTTCCTGGGGAAGGAAAATCTTTTGAGCTACTTGAGTCCACTAGGTATCCTAAGAACACTTTGGACTGCAAGGGGTCTAGGGAGGACTTCTCCAGGCTGATCATACAACCTAGGGATTCTAAGGTGGCCAACACCTTGTCCCGATCTGACCAGAGCTGTTGAAGGACCGGATTGTAAATTAGCATATCGCCCAAATTAGGAATCAAGGCTACTCCCTGGAGGTGAAGGAATGAACTACCTCGGCGAGAACCTTCGTAAAGACTATCGGGCTGGCCGCAAGGCCGAAGGGGAGTGCCCTGAATTGCCAGTGTTGGACGCCCTGCCCTGACAGAACTGTGAATTGAAGAAACTTCTGGTGTTTCTGGGCAATGGGGAAATGGAGATACGCATCTTTCAGGTCTAGCATGACCATGAAGATCCCCACTTGGAGATGTCTCCTGAGCGTGTAAATGCTTTCCATAAGGAACTTCTTGTACTGTAAGTACCTGTTCAGTCTCCGTAAGTTTATAATCAGTCGAAATTTGCTTGTGGGTTTCAGAACCACAAATATGTGGGAATAAAACCCCCTGCCAACAGGGATGATGACCTCCTGTTGTGCTAACTCCCGGACACTTTCCAACAGGCTCCTTGCTTTTTGTGGTTCTTTGGAAAGATAAGAAAGTACAAAATTCGGAGGAGGGATGGCCAGGAATCCCAACCTGTAACCCTCCTTTAGGAGGTTTAACCACTTAAGGACCAGCCTCGTTTTGAGATTTTGGTGTTTACAACAGTTTTTTTTCTAGAAAATGACCCCCAAACAATATATATTGTTTTTTTTCCCTAACACCCTAGAGAATAAAATGGTGGTCATTGCAATACTTTTTTTCACACCGTGTTTGCGCAGCGGTCTAACAAGCGCATTTTTGGAAAAAATTCACTTTTTTGAATTAAAAAAATAAGACAAACAGTAAAGTTTGTCCAATTTTTTTTATATTGTGAAAGATAACGTTACGCTAAGTAAATTGATACCCAACACCCAACATTCAAAATTGTGCCTGCTCATGGAATGACTTCAAACTTTTACCCTCAAAAATCTCCATAGGCGACGTTTAAAAAAAATTCTACAGGTTGCATGTTTTGCGTTACAGAGGAGGTCTAGGGCTAGAATTATTGTTCTCGCTCTAACGATTGCGGCGACACCTCACAGGTGTGGTTTGACCACCGTTTTCATATGTGGGCGCTACTCACGTATACGTTCGCTTCTGCGCACGAGCTCGTCGGGACGGGGCGTTTTAAAAAAATTATTTTTTTTTCATTTTTTATTTTACTTGATTCCTCAAAAAGTCCTCAGATGTCATATTTGGACTTAAATGCAATTAAAAAAAATAATAAATAAATAAAAAATTTGTCATCTGCAAAAATGACAACAGAAAAATGTGTCCTTAAGACGTATGGGCGGAAGTGACGTTTTGACATCGCTTCCGCCCTGCTATGAAGACGGGTGGGGGCCATCTTCCCCTCACTCATCTCCATACCCAGCAAGGGGACAGACGCGATCGCCTCTGCCGCTGCCAACGGCTCCGGTAAGCAGCGGAGGGCACTGGATCGCGGCCGGAGGGGGCCCCTCTCCCGCAACCAATAAAAGTGATCTCGCGGCGCCGCAGAGACCACTTATATCTTGTAGCTGACCGCCGGCCGAACACGGGGGTACTTGGGGTTATGACAGCTAGCTGCTGCCATAACAACGATATCCGTCCCCAAAGTAGGGACGTACATTGGCGTGCGGTGATCGGCAAGTGGTTAAAATGTATGGGCTCTGAGTGATCCTTTCCCATTGCGGAAGAAACCACAAGAGTCTTCCACCAACCTTTAGGCTGGCATCATTTTGCTTCTTTGTTGGAATGTCCAGGTCCGGAAAAAAGGATTTCACCCTTTTGTTTGCCCTTCCAGAACCCCCACTTCCTACCCGTCTCTTTCTTACCCTTAAAACGGTCTTTTGAAGGGGGGACTCGAAAAAAATCTTTTAACCTTATCCTTCTTGGGAACTTGGGAAGCCACTTGGGAACCCTTCTCTGTCGACTAGGATAGGACCTGCTCCAAGCCGGTTCCGATTAGGAGAGAGCCCTCAAAGGGTATACCGCAAAGACATGACTTAGAGGTATAATCACCATGCCACGTTTTTACCCAAAGAGCTCTCCTAGCAGAATTCATGAAGACTGCAGATAGTGTCTCTACCGCTGCATCCACCAGATAGTATACCGCCTTTCCAATTACCTCCAGGGAATCCACTTCCTTGGATTTGGACCCACACGAGACATGGTCTATCAACTTACTGACCCATGCGTCCGCATTCCTGGCAACACAGGCGGAAGCCAATGCAGGCCCCATAGCTGCTGCATTGACGTCCCAGGCCCTGCGGAGCAGGGTTTCTGACCTCCTATCCATTTAGTCCTGGATGTTGCCAGAATCTTCAAAGGAGAGGTCCGAGAGCTTGGATAACTGAGCTAGGGAAGCATCCAGCCATGGTACCTTCCTCTTCCTCCTCTCTGAAGGGACATCTACGCTTCCACGTCTTGAGCTTAAGTACCTTTCCTTCCACTCTCTCAGGATTATATCCTTGAGAGATTGGTGGACCGGAAAGGACTTAGCCTGAGTTCTGCCAGGCCCCCTATACAATCTGTCCTGAGTCGAGACCTGCGTGGATGGCTGTTGAAAATCCTCAGACGCATATATTGCTCTGAGGAGGCCCTCCATGTCATCATCGGCAGAGAAGAGGTGCCTTCCTCCCTGCATTACTCGTTGAGATTCCCTCCTGAGAGGGGGAGTCCTCTCTACAGGGAGGGGCCTCCGCCTGCCAACTGGTCCCGACTGTAGACTTAAACGACTGGAGAGTTGCTAACACCTCCGATTGCAGAGCAAGGCACTCTTTCATGGCCTGTGTTGTTTCCTTGCCCGCTAATTTATAAATGCACTTCAAACAAAAAGGGCTTGGTGTGGTCCTGCGGGAGTTTCTCATTGCAGTACCCACATCGTTTTTACCTAGAGGGGCCCTTGGACTTGGATCTACCTGCAGACCCCTGGGCAGGGCATTGTTTCTGTGGAAACACAAGGAATAATTACCCATTAGCCCCTTTAAGGTGTTCTGCGGGGGAGAGGGAATAGGGCCACCCCTAACCTTACCCCCACAACAGCCGGATAGACTCACCCCCTGTGGTCTCCTCAAGCGCTGCGGCCGCACTCGGCCCATCTTCCTTCTACATCCCTCCTAGGCTTCTCCGCGGGGAAGTAGCGCCTTAGGCGGCTTTAGAAGGCACCAGGACCTAGGACCCCCCCGCTCCACTGCCTGTTTAGCGCTCGTTTTACCAGCGCCGATCGCCGCTATCTTGCCAGAGCCTCCGTCCCCAGAAATGACTTATCAGAAGTGACGCCGAGCTAACGCTCCGCTCGACATCCAGACCTGTGCAGTAGTGCCAGCAGACGCGGAGCATGCCATGCCAGGGGTCCCGCATGTCCAGGAGCTTCTCGCCCCCACGGGCAGAGGGGGTGTGCAGATCTACTCCACCATTCCATCCACCACTATAAAGGTAGGAGGAGAATGGTAGGTGGGAATGTGGTCCCTGGAGTTCCGGACACACCTTCACTGTGTCCAGGGGCCTCCAGCTCTCAGGGAGACTCTTTTTCACCTGTTGCTCCCCCTGAGTACTCTTTGGGGACAATATCCCCCCTGGAAAAGGAAAAAACCTTACCAGACCCTGCATCCACCACTGGTCTGCCTAGGGTCTGATGCCCACGGAGGGAACCTCAGCCCCAGGCCTCGGTCCAGAGGAAAACAAAAAGGTTTTGCTGCATCTTGTGGGAAACACAATCAAGAACTGAGGGACAGAGGGAATATTGGACAATAGGTTTATCAAATGCCACCTGTAAAAAGTGATCAAGCAGCTGTATAGACACTTGGATCATTTTTACAGTGTAAAGAATTGCCTCCTGAGAAAAACAGTACCAGGATCATGGTTGTAGCCTCAACCATGATCCCAGTGTAACCACATCAATATGAGGCCATATAAATACGCAAGTCAGACTTGAGGTTAAAGTGGAGCTAATACTGCATCTGAGCACCACAAACCAAAAGTGCTATTTCATCTTAAATACTCAAAGCAAACTCATTCATCCATCCATGTCTCCATGCATTATTTTGTTGAGAAATCGCTTTGAAAGACACCACCCCAGCATTTTTTGCTGCAACCATGTTTAGTAAGGACAGATGATTCTTGTATTTCCTTACTGGATATCCGTCTGCCCTTAGCTCAGGCATGCAGGCAGGAGGGTGTGTTTAGCAGAGAAAGACCCTCCCACCCCTCCTCCAGACAAAAAAAAAATGCCTATAAAGACGCTCGGGATGTATGACATCAATTTGGCCTAGGCCAGAAACCAGGAAGCAACATAAGAAATATAATTAAAAAAAATAAAAAACGCCACATTTTAAAACAAATATTAAATATGACATACCTTCCTATCTATTTACTAATGCTAGAAGCATAAAGGATTAAAAATAGTTCATGCTGATTGAGAGAGTTTAGTTCCACTTTAATGAATAAAGCAAGGTATACATATGCAGGAACAAGAGCAGGGCATGACAACAAAACTAAACCACATAGTCACCAGTAACCAACAATAAAAGCAAACCAATATGTGGCAAACACTTGCTATATAAAAGTTAATCTTTGTTATCAGCACAAAGATAAAGAAATGCACACCCAAATAAAACAAGCAAATGAACAGGGACTGCACCCTGAAGCACTCATAGATTGTTATAGGTCAGCAGTCACACATCAGACATTTGCTTTAAATTTCTAGAAAGTGAATGGAAATGGCAGGATGCCTGAATATAAAAAGACAGTCAAATCACTAGTGCTGATCTGTCTTTGGATAAAGAACTACATTTGTTAAAAGAGATCAACTTTACGGATTAAAATAGGAGGATTCTAATATACAATGTACAAGTTATTAAAAGGTGAGTTTCTCCCCCCCCAGCAAGATATTAAGTCAGCAGCTACACATATTGTAGCTGCTGACTTTTAATATTAGGACACTTATCTGTCCAGGAATCCAGCGATGTCTGCACCCCAGCCAATGTTTCCATCAGCTCTCAGGTGCCATTGCCGCTATTACCTGTAAGGGAAACTGGCAGTGAAGCCTTGCAGCTTTACAGCCGGTCCATTAATGCGCATATGCAAAGCACATTGCGCTTTCTGTATGGCCTAGCTGCAGGGAAAGGAGGAGGGCGGCCAAACTTTCGAGTGATCTCGTCACGGCAAGATCTCTCAGAAGTGGGGACTGGGTACCTGTCAAATGAAGCAGATACCCCAACATAAATTCATGCGTGAGCCCCTAACTGCTCCCTATATATGATGAATTGAAAACACTGAAATATTTAGGTTTAAAGGGGTTGTAAAGGTAAAAGTTTTTTCACCTTAATGCATTCTATGCATTAAGGTGAAAAAACATCTGACAATACCACCCCCCCCCCCCAGCCCCCCCGTTTTACTTACCTGCCCCCTCAAAAGTCCCGCGCTCGCCCCCGACATCCTCTTCGCTGCTCAGCCTGGCCGTTGATTGGCTAGAGTGGATGGATTGAAAGCAGCGCAGCCTTTGGCTCGCGCTGCTGTCAATCACATCCAATAACACGGCGGTATGGGGGCGATCCGAGTGATACAGTGAGCGGCTATATCACGGGAGTGCGCCCGCAAGCACTCAACACCATTTGAGGGAGCTTGCATGAAAGTGTTAAGTCCTTACGGGGAAGCTGAGAAAGCCACCGAGGGACCCCAGAAGACCAGGTTCGGGGCCACTCTGTGCAAAACAAGCTGCACAGTGGAAGTAACATGTTTGTTATTTAAAAAAAAAAAAATTATCTTTAGTGATCCTTTAATATATAGTAGTTGTTTTACGAGTGTATTAAACTATTAATTATCTTACTGGTGAATCAATTACGTCCACCAGCATCCTCTGAAAATGTTTGCACTGATCCAGGCCTGGCCACAGATAGTCATGGCCATCCCAAGCACATGTGCCAAGTCAGCCAGCTATTATTTTCTAAAGGCCCATGCGAGTATTTAAAAGGATGCTGGAGAACATAAACACAGCTCTGGTCCTGGATAGCCAAGCTTTGATTTGTGTGAATCTGAGGTCAGTTCCCAAATAAACTGTTAAAGGGAGGGTTCTACCCAAAAGTGGAACTTCCGCTTTAAGGGGTCCTAACCCCCTGACATGCCACATTTGGCATGTCATTTTTTGGTGGGGGTACCTAGTCTTAACAGGTACCCAGCTCCCACTTTCGCCCACGGCGCCAAGGCGACGACTTCCCCCTCCCTGCAATCTTCTGAGACATGCCACAGGTCCCATAAGAGTGCTCGGCCATTCAGGACAGCGCAGCACGTCTTGTGCATGCGCAGTGCACACCTGGCTGTGAAGCCGCAAGCTGTCACAACCGGGTGCCCTCACTAGTGAGGCCGGCGCCACAGAGAGGTGTGGGAGAGAACCGAGGCTTTGGGTGGCCGCATCACTGGACTATGGGACAGGTGAGTGTCTGTTTATTAGAAGTCAGTAGCTATACCTTCTGTAGCTGCTGACTTTTATTAAACTGAAAAATGACAAACTCCGCTTTAAGTAGATAACTTCTCCGCATCCAATTCACATGACAGGAGACTGCGTCCAGCTCTCAATGGAGCCGGTTCACACAACTCTGGGGTGGTCGCAGTCCACACTGGAAAAGGGTCCTGTGCATCTTTGGCTCCGTTCAGGTGCGAATTCAGGCAAAAATTCAGACCTGATTCATACCTGAAATGGTGAATAGGGACGCACCGGACCCCCTGCTGTGAGCTGCAGCTAGTGTGAACCTGGCATAAGGCCTTAGTGCAGCCAAAATAAAATAAATTTGCAGTGACTTTGAAAAGATGCCTGCACTACTTTGATCTGATGGATTCAGAGTAAAGTCGGATCAAAGTCGCAAAACTTTGAAGTCAAACTAGTGGAACTGTAGACCAATTATCATTTATGTCTCTTTCTTTGTATCTTTGCTATCAGCAATCACTTCTGATGAGTTTTCCTGACACCGAGAGAAAAATGGTGACGGGGAGGGACCTACAGCTGATTGACAGCCTCAGTTCTGTTCCTTTGTGCTCTCTGGAGGAGGAGTGTGTCTCTTCCCTCCAATCAGCTCTCTGAGCTCTCCTCACTGAGATCTGCAGAGTGTAATTTCATCTCTCCATCCACCATTTTCTGAACTCTCAGACAAGCTTTAAAATTCAGCACTTTGAAGGGATGTAAAGAAGAGAAGACTGCAGATAAACATGTACAACTTACAGTGCCTTGAAAAAAGTATTCATACTCCTGGAAATGTTCCATATTTTATCATGTTAGTTACAAGTATGACCAAAAAACGTAAATGTATTTTATTGGGATTTTATGTGATAGATCAACACAAAGTGGTACATAATTGTGAAGTAGAAGGAAAATTATAAATGGTTTTCAAAAGTTTGTACAAAGAAATATGTGAAAAGTGTGGCATGCATTTGTATTCAGCCCCCTTTACTCTGATACCCCTAACTAAAATCTAGTGGGAACAATTGCCTTCAGAAGTCATCTAATTAGTAATTAGAGTCCACCTGTGTGTAATTTAATCTCAGTAGAAATACAGCTGTTCTGTGAAGCCGAGGTTTGCTAGAGCACCTTAGTGAACAAACAGCATCATGAAGGCCAAGGAACACACCAGACAGGTCAGAGATAAAGTTCTGGAGAAGTGTAAAGCAGGGTTAGGTTATAAGAAAAAGCTCAATCTTTGAACATCTCACGAAGCATGGTTCAATCCATCATCCGAAAATGGAAAGAGTATGGCACAACTGCAAACCTACCAAGAAATGGCGTCCATCTAAACTGACAGGCCGGGCAAGGACAGCATTAAATCAGAGAAGCAGCCAAGAGGCCCATGATAACTGTGGAGGAGCTGAAGAGATCCACAGCTCAGGTGGGAGAATCTGTCCACAGGACAACTATTAGTCGTGGACTCCACAAATCTGGTCTTTATGGAAGAGTGGCAAGAAGAAAGCCATTGTTGAAAGACCATAAGAAGTCTAATTTGCAGTTTGTGAGAAGCCATGTGGGGGACACAGCAAACATGTGGAAGAAGGTGCTCTGGTCAGATGAGACCAATATTTAACTTTTTGACCTAAAAGCAAAATGCTATGTGTGGTGGAAAACAACCACTGCACATCACCCTGAAACATGGTGGTGGTAGCATTATGTTGTGGGGATGCTTTTCTTCAGCAGGGACAGGGAAGCTGGTCAGTTGATGGGAAGATGGATGCAGCCAAATACAGGGCAATAAGAAAACCTGTTAACCACTTGAGCCCCGGACCATTATGCTGCCTAAGGACCAGAGGTCTTTTTCCAATTTGGCACTGCGTCGCTTTAACTGCTAATTGCGCGGTTATGCAATGCTGTACCCAAACGAAATTTGCGTCCTTTTCTTCCCACAAATAGAGCTTTCTTTTGATGGTATTTGATCACTTCTGCAGTTTTTATTTTTTGCGCTATAAACGGAAAAAGACCGAAAATTTTGAAAAAAAAATGATATTTTCTACTTTTTGTTATAAAAAAAATCCAATAAACTCAATTTTAGTCATACATTTAGGCCAAAATGTATTCGGCCACATGTCTTTGGTAAAAAAAATGTCAATAAGCGTATATTTATTGGTTTGCGCAAAAGTTATAGCGTCTACAAACTAGGGTACATTTTCTGGAATTTACACAGCTTTTAGTTTATGACTGCCTATGTCATTTCTTGAGGTGCTAAAATGGCAGGGCAGTACAAAACCCCCCCAAATGACCCCATTTTGGAAAGTAGACACCCCAAGGAAATTGCTGATAGGCATGTTGAACCCATTGAATATTTATTTTTTTTGTCCCAAGTGATTGAATAATGACAAAAAAAAAAAAAAATATTTACAAAAAGTTGTCACTAAATGATATATTGCTCACACAGGCCATGGGCCTATGTGGAATTGCACCCCAAAATATATTCAGCTACTTCTCCTGAGTACGGGGATACCACATGTGTGGGACTTTTTGGGAGCCTAGCCGCGTATGGGACCCCGAAAACCAATCACCGCCTTCAGGATTTCTAAGGGTGTAACTTTTTGATTTCACTCTTCACTGCCTATCACAGTTTCGGAGGCCATGGAATGCCCAGGTGGCACAACCCCCCCCCAAATGACCCCATTTTGGAAAGTAGACACCCCAAGCTATTTGCTGAGAGGCATATTGAGTCCATGGAATATTTTATATTTTGACACAAGTTGCGGGAAAGTGACACTTTTTTTTTTTTTTTTTTTTTTTTTTTTGCACAAAGTTGTCACTAAATGATATATTGCTCACACAGGCCATGGGCCTATGTGGAATTGCACCCCAAAATACATTTAGCTGCTTCTCCTGAGTATGGGGATACCACATGTGTGGGACTTTTTGGGAGCCTAGCCGCGTACGGGGCCCCGAAAACCAATCACCGCCTTCAGCGTTTTTAAGGGCGTGAATTTTTGATTTTACTCTTCACTGCCTAACACCGTTTCGGAGGCCATGGAATGCCCAGGTGGCACAAACCCCCCCCAAATGACCCCATTTTGGAAAGTAGACACCCCAAGCTATTTGCTGAGAGGCATGGTGAGTATTTTGCAGCTCTCATTTGTTTTTGAAAATGAAGAAAGACAAGAAAAAACTTTTTTTTTTTTTCTTTTTTCAAATTTCAAAACTTTGTGACAAAAAGTGAGGTCTGCAAAATACTCACTATACCTCTCAGCAAATAGCTTGGGGTGTCTACTTTCCAAAATGGGGTCATTTGGGGGGGTTTTGTGCCACCTGGGCATTCCATGGCCTCCGAAACTGTGATAGGCAGTGAAGAGTGAAATCAAAAATTCACGCCCCTTAGAAAGCCTGAAGGCGGTGCTTGGTTTTCGGGGTCCCGTACACGGCTAGGCTCCCAAAAAGTCTCACACATATGGTATCCCCGTACTCAGGAGAAGCAGCAGAATGTATTTTGGGGTGTAATTTCACATATTCCCATGGCATGTTTGAGCAATATATCATTTAGTGACAACTTTGTGCAAAAAAAAAAAAAAAAAAAAAAAAAAAATTTGTCTCTTTCCCGCAACTTGTGTCGCAATATAAAATATTCCATGGACTCGACATGCCTCTCAGCAAATAGCTTGGGGTGTCTACTTTCCAAAATGGGGTCATTTGGGGGGGTTTTGAACTGTCCTGGCATTTTATGCACAACATTTAGAAGCTTATGTCACACATCACCCACTCTTCTAACCACTTGAAGACAAAGCCCTTTCTGACACTTATTTTTTACATGAAAAAGTTTTTTTTTTTTTGCAAGAAAATTACTTTGAACCCCCAAACATTATATATTTTTTTAAAGCAAATGCCCTACAGATTAAAATGGTGGGTGTTTCATTTTTTTTTTTCACACAGTATTTGCGCAGCGATTTTTCAAACGCATTTTTTGGGGAAAAAACACACTTTTTTAAATTTTAATGCACTAAAACACACTATATTGCCCAAATGTTTGATGAAATAAAAAAGATGATCTTAGACCGAGTACATGGATACCAAACATGACATGCTTTACAATTGCGCACAAACGTGCAGTGGCAACAAAATAAATACATTTTTAAAAGCCTTTAAAAGCCTTTACAGGTTACCACTTTAGATCTACAGAGGAGGTCTACTGCAAAAATTACTGCCCTCGATCTGACCTTCGCGGCGATACCTCACATGCATGGTGCAATTGCTGTTTACGTTTGACGACAGACCGCCGCTTGCGTTCGCCTTAGCGCAAGAGCAGGGGGCGACAGGGGTGCTTTTTTTTTTTTTTTTTTTTTTTTTTTTTCTTTATTATTTTTTTGCTTTTTTATCTTATTTTTAAACTGTTCCTTTCATTTTTTTTTTTTTAAATCATTTTTATTGTTATCTCGGGGAATGTAAATATCCCCTATGATAGCAATAGGTAGTGACAGGTACTCTTTTTTGAAAAAATTGGGGTCTATTAGACCCTAGATCTCTCCTCTGCCCTCAAAGCATCTGACCACACCAAGATCGGTGTGATAAAATGCTTCCCCAATTTCCCAATGGCGCTATTTACATCCGGCGAAATCTAAGTCATAAAATGCTCGTAGCTTCCAGTTTCTTAGGCCATAGAGATGTTTGGAGCCACTCTTGTCTCTGATCAGCTCTATGGTCAGCTGGCTGAATCACCGGCTGCATTCTCAGGTTCCCTGTTGAGACAGGAGAGCCAGAGAAAAACACGGAAGACGGTGGGGGGGGGGGGGCATTCCCTCCCACGGCTTGTAAAGGCAGTCTAGAGGCTAATTAGCCGCTAGGATTGCTTTTACATGAAAGCCGACCGCTGGCTGAAAAGAATGATACCAAGATGATACCTAAACCTGCAGGCATCATTCTGGTATAACCACTCAAAGTTGTGAATGGCGTACCTGAAGACAAAAAAATGGTTAACAATAAAGCACAGTAAACAATAAAGTATAAATAATTACATACCTGAAAAACAAACATGATAAAACATAATAACAATAACAATAACAATAAAACACTGCAGAATAGAATACAGTAAAAAAAGAGCAGAACAATAGAGAGAGAGAATAGAGAGAGAGAACAATAAAACGACAACTATTTTTTTTTATTTTATATATATTTTTTTTTTTTTTACACTTTTTTTGTAACTAACTTTTATAACTGTAACCGGTTCCAGGTTCGGGTCTCTCAAAATGCGATGGCATCTTGGGAGACCCTGTGAAAGTGTGCCTAGTCTGTGCAATGCTGTACCCTACGCTAATACTCAACTAGTGTATGGTAGCGTTCAAAACATTCACCAATGCAAAGACCAGGATTGTCAGGACAGGAGGGACAATAATAGCGGGTGTCACGCCTATATCCGCGTTTGCTGCAGACACAACATCTTTTTGGGGGGGTTCGTTGGGTAGGGGTACTCGGGAGCACATAAAAATGCCTCTCATGCAGCCGACTGCATTTCGTTGGGGGATGTGAATGGGGGAAGTACGGGCGCTGCAGAAGTGGTGGGTTCCCAATTAGGATTGGCGAATGCAGCAGGAAGGGCACTATGGGCACGACGGGCCTGTGTTTGTCTTTTTGGTGGCAGCGGGACACTACTTGTGCTTGTCACCTCACCAGCTTGAACTGCACTTATGGGACTCGCCACGTCACCAAGTGTTACTGCAGTGCTGGTTTGACTACGACCGGGGTGTACTAGGCCGCTGGTGCTTGCCAGTTCAATAAAAAGCTTCCAAAAAAACTGTTAGCGATCGCAGGGATCAGGCCTGACTCTGCGAACGCTGCAGTTATGCGTTTAGTGTTTTGTAAGTGACAGTGATCGATCGATACTGCACTTGGGTGGGCTGGACTGGGCCGGGCGGAGGGGCAAAACGCAGGTGCTAGCAGGTATCTGGGCTGATCCCGCTAACACTGCGTTTTTGGGAACCCTAAACTGCTGGGGACGCTAGTATAGATCTGATCTGATCGGATCAGATATTGATCCGTTCAGATACTATACCACTAAAGGAGGTGTATGCTGCGTGCGTGGGTGTTAGCGGTACTGGCGCTAACCTGACGCTGCCTGGGGCCGGTGCTTGCTAGTTCACCAAAATGCTACCAAAAAAACTGTTAGCGATCGCAGGGATCAGGCCTGACTCTGCGAACGCTGCAGTTATGCGTTTAGTGCCTTGTAAGTGTCAGTGATCGATCGATACTGCACTTGGGTGGGCTGGGCTGGGCGGAGGGGCACAACGCAGGTGCTAGCAGGTATCTGGGCTGATCCCACTAACACTGCGTTTTTGGGAACCCTAAACTGCTGGGGACGCTAGTATAGATCTGATCGGATCAGATATTGATCCGATCAGATACTATACCACTAAGGGAGGTGTACGGTGCGTGCGTGGGTGTTAGCGGTACTGGCGCTAACCTGACGCTGCCTGGTGCTTGCTTGCCAGTTCACCAAAATGCTACCAAAAAAACTGTTAGCGATCGCAGGGATCAGGCCTGACTCTGTGAACGCTGCAGTTATGCGTTTAGTGTTTTGTAAGTGACAGTGATCGATCGATACTGCACTTGGGTGGGCTGGGCGGAGGGGCAAAACGCAGGTGCTAGCGGGTATCTGGGCTGATCCCGCTAACACTGTGTTTTTGGGAACCCTAAACTGCTGGGGACGCTAGTATAGATCTGATCAGATCAGATATTGATCCGTTCAGATACTATACCACTAAGGGAGGCGCATGCTGCGTGCGTGGGTGTTAGCGGTACTGGCGCTAATCTGACGCTGCCTGGGGCGACGCATATCACCGCCGGGCGATCAGGGGGCTAAACCTTTATTAGGTAATAAACGGCGGGTGCCCTGACACTATAAAAAATAAACGAACTAACCTGCGTCACCCGTAACGGTTATACGGTGATCAGTGGTGAAAGGGTTAACTAGGGGGCAATCAAGGGGTTAAAACATTTATTAGGTAGTATATGGGGGTCCCTGTCACTATAAAACGCTGACGGCGAACCTAAATATTTACCTCACTAACTAGCGTCACCAGCGACACTAATACAGCGATCAGAAAAATGATCGCTTAGCAACACTGGTGACAGGGGGTGATCAAGGGGTTAAAACTTTATTAGGGGGGGTTAGGGGGGTACCCTAGACCTAAAGGGGGGTAATACTCACTGTCCCAACACTGTAACTGTCACAAACTGACACTATGCAGTAATCAGAAAAAAAAAAAAAAAAAAAAAAAAAAAAAAAACCTGCTGGTGTCAGTTTGTGACAGGGGGGGGGGGTGATTGGGGGGGGATCGGGGGGCGATCGGGGGGGGGATCGGGGTGTTTTGTATGCCTGGCATGTTCTACTGTGTTGTGTAGTGTGTTTTCACTCACATTGATGTCTTCTCCCCTCGGCGCTGGAACGGAAAATACCGAGCCGAGGGGAGATGACATCATTTCCTTTGCTGCTGTTTAGCATACAGCAGCAAAGGAGTGTTCCCATTGGCCGGCGGCGATCGCGAGGGGGGGGCCACGAACGGATGGCCTCCCCCTCATCTCGGATCGCCGGGGAACAGAACGGGACCGCTTCGGGCACCGGGGGGGGGGTCCGATCGGACCCCCCACCCGCGAGAGGCAAATCACGTACATGTACGTGATTTTGCCTGCCCGTGCCGCCTTGCCGACGTAAATCGGCGTTAGGCGGTCCTTAAGTGGTTAAGAGTCTACAAAAGACTTGAGACTGGGGTGGAGGTTCACTTTCCAGCAGGACAACGATTCTAAACATACAGCCAGAACTACAATGGAATGGTTTAGATTAAAGCATATTCATGTGTTAGAATGGCCCAGTCAAAGTCTAGATCTAAATCCAATTGAGTTCCTACCTTCCCACTATGATAGCGGCAAAAAAACAGGTTTATTAAACTGAAGTTCCTTCATAGGGCGTACTACACCCCACAGAGACTGTCCCACATATATCCTAGTCATGTTAATCCAGGGTGCACTAGATGTGCTCTGGGAGACGGATATACCCTTAAGCATATGGTCTTTTGAAAAGAAGAATGGGCAAAAATGTCACTCTCTAGATGTGCAAACATCTAAAAGACTTGCAGCTGTAATTGCAGTGAAAGGTGGTTCTACAAAGTATTGACTGAGGGGGACTGAATACAAATGCACAACACACTTTTCACATATTTATTTGTAAACCATTTTGAAAACCATTTATCATTTTCTTTCCACTTCACAATTATGTGACACTTTGTGTTGGTCTATCACATAAAATCCCAATAAAATACATTTATATTTTTGGCTGTAACATGACAAAATGTGGAAAATGTCAAGGGGTATGAATACTTTTTCAAGGCACTGTATGTATTAGGATTTGTTTCCTCTCTGTGTATCACTAACTGACTGTAGGTTACATCCCTTGTGTTGTTTTTTTTTTTTTGTAATTCTTACTTTGGCTACAGTTAGGCTTTTACTTACATTTTTACTGAGTGCAGGGAGCAGAGCTTTCGCTATTATTCTGCAGCCCCAATGCTGGACCTTCTAGTCTCAGTTGCATGCAGCCGCTCTACCCACCCCTTCTTTCCTCATGCCCAATCACAGAGCATTTTGTATTATGTGAACCCATTCACAAAATACAAAGTCTTCTGTGAATGGACAGCATAGGCTAGGGGCTGGCAGAGATACTAATAAGAAAACAATCTCCCCTGTCAGAGCGCCAGTTATATAGCTATACGCCTAAGGCCTCAGTATAACTGTCTGTGGACTTAAAGTGGTAGTAAAATCATTTAAAATCCACTGACAGGCAGGGTTTTTATAACAGAAGAGACCCTAGTGGTCTCTTCTGTTATAAATGTCACGCCTGCCTGTCAGCGAGTGATGTGATATGAGTTGCACATGCGTGGCTCAGACCACATTTATGGCCCACTCTGTGCAGCTGCGATGCAACTCCCGTGCGCATGCGTGGGAGCGAAGCGCTGGGGAAGCTGTGACAGAGCTGTGCTGGAGAGCTCAGTTTACAGGCAAGTCTTTCATAATGTGCTAGTATATGGTGGATACTACTAGTACACTATGACTTAAACCTGCTGTGGAGCAGCTTTTTTTTTTAAAGATGACTTTACTACCACTTTAAGGGCCAGTTCACACCACAGAAATGCAGTCTGGAAGCGTTCCAGATGCTTTTCTGCATGCACGTTTTTTAATGCATTTTTGAAGCGTTCCAGATACAGTCCAGTGCATCCCCCCCCCTTTTTCTTACCCTTAAATAAGGACGTGTGTGTTTCGGCGCATTTTTGATGCGTTTTACAACAGTCCAGTGCAGGAAAAATGCAGCATGTTCAACTTTTTTTCTGGAACTGCAAGCATTGGTGTGAACTACGCAATTAAAAAACATATAACATATTTTCCATGTTTTGATGCAGAAAAAAAAAAAAAAATGCACTGGACTGCATGTGGTGCGAACTGGCTTAAGCAGCATTAAACCCAAAAACAAAATGTAATATGTTGTATTTTTTTTTTGGAATGACCTATGCACACTACAGATCCCCCTTTTTATGTTTTTATTTTTTTTTTAAACCAGAGGTTAGTGCAATCTTAAAGTAGAACTAAAGGCAAACCTTTTCTTTTCATTTTGAATAGAACAAGGGAGGGTTATAACCCCTGTCAGATTTTTTTTTTTTGCCACCTGTGTCCCATTGCTGAGCTTTCCCTTCACTTCCTGTCTCTTAGCCAAACAGGAAGTGGGAAGAACTCCCTGCAAATTAGGGGAATTCCTTGGGGACCCCCAGGGCACCAGAACGTGTGTCCCCATTGGAAGATATCCGCCCTATTACTTTTCTGGGTACGATCCGAAATTTGGGCTCACACTATTACGAATTGGATGCAGGTTCGCCACATCCAATTCGCAATAGCAGAAGATTTTGAGCGGCTCTCTATGGATCTGGTTCACACATCTCCGCTGCGGCTCTGGTGCAAATTTGCACAGGAGCCCTGTGCGTCTTTTGGTCCATTTCAGCCAAAAATTTCAGGCTGACATTGGACCTGAAACGGTGACGCCCTCTGTGAGCCGCATGCGAAAATAGTGTGGACCCAGCCTTACTTTCAATGATAATGGTAAACAGGACCAATAGAGAGGGTGAATCTCCCTAACGGGCACAGACAGCATTAAAAACTGACAAGTGTTCTAATCTATCTGTACTCTAATCAAAATCGAGAGAAAAGAGAGAGAGAAAAAAAGAGAGATTTTACCTTTAGTTATACTTGAAGCTCGATATACACATTACAATTGAACTCTGTACAATCAGTTTTATTACTATGAGGACTTAAATTGAACCTAGATCCTAAACTACGCAATCAGTTTGTAGCCAATCAAGAAGGTGCTTGCACTACATACTTTCTGGTAGATTTAAAGCCTCATTCATGGCCATGTGGGTGGTAAAAGTAAGCATCTAAGCCACAGTTTTACAGCTGCGCCCCCCTCCCCAGACTACCCATCTATACAACACCATGTAGCCGCTCCGGGCTGTACACATCCTGCAGCCATGATGCTTTGAGGCCAATAGAAACCAATGGCATTCGGTGACCAGTACTGCTGCCGAACGCAAACACATTTAACAATGCACAAGGTTGCATCATGGCAATTTGACCTTCTCAGGGTTAAAACAGGCACCTACAGCTGCCCTCTGAAAAGCAATTCACCGCAGACCACATTTAAAGTAGGCGGCAAGGGCTACCACCTGTCTGAAGCCTAAAGCTGGGTATACACTCATACTGTGCAATCTCCATACAAAGTTATTTAGATTTACCATAGCTAAGGACAGACTTAAAGTGGAAGTCCATGGAAAATCTAAAATCCGTGCATCTATAGACACCAGGGATCTAACACTAAGCTCTCTATCCCTGTAAAGAAAAAAACGAGTATACAAACCTTTCTTGGAAGCCGATCTGACCGGATCCCATGTTCAGCCGCAGCTTCTCTGCACAGAGGAGACGGAGGACAACGGAAGCCCCATTGTAACTCTATGGGTGACGTCACTTCCCATTCATTTCACAGCCGATGTCCTTCATGTCCTCTGCAGAGCTTCCGGCGCTGGAGATCAGGTCGGAGCGGGTCAGGTCAGCTTCCAAAAAAAAAATGTATACTCATCTTTTCTTTACAGGGATAGAGAGCTTAGTGTTAGATCCCTGGTGTCTATAGATGCACGGATTTTAGATTTTGCATGGACTTCCACTTTACAGGGTTGCGGACCAGCCGCCGCAGTTTTACTGTGGCAGGTTGGCTTTGCTGCACAAAATCATGTTATTGTACGTGATCTCGCGAGGTCTGGATAGCAGCCGCCGCTAGCACCTGAGTGTGATTGCGGGTCCCGCGGATTCCATTTCTGAGGGGATACCCGCGATCGTCACATGGAGAGGAAGGACGGGGAAATGCTGATGTAAACAAGCATTTTCCCATTCTTCCTAGTGACGGAACACTGATCACAGCTCCCTGTAATCAGAAGCAGTGATCAGTGTCATGTCACACGTAGCCCACCCCCCAGTTAGAATCACTCCCTAGGACACACTTAACCCCTGCAGCGCCCCCTCCTGGTTAACCGCTTCACCGCCAGTCACATTTACACAGTACTCAATGCATTTTTAATCACACTGATCGCTGTAAAAATGTGAATGGTCCCAAAATAGCGCCAAGAGTGTCCGATGTGTCTGCCATAATGTCGCAGTCACGATAAAAATTGATGATCGCCGCCATTACTAGTAAAAAAAAAAGAATTAATAAAATGCCATAAAACTATCCCCTATTTTGTAGATGCTATAACTTTTGCGCAAACCAATCAATATATGCTTATTGCGATTTTTTTTTTACCAAAAATATGTAAAAGAATACATATCAGCCTAAACTGAGGAATACATTTTTTTTTTTTTATATATCTATATATTTTTTGGGGATATTTATTATAGCAAAAAGTAAAAAAATATTGTTTTTTTTTCAAAATGGTCGCTCTTTTTTTGTTTATAGCGCAAAAAATAAAAACAGCAGAGGTGATCAAATACCACCAAAAGAAAGCTTTACTTGTGGGGAAAAAAAGGACATCAATTTTGTTTGTGTACAATGTCGCACGACCGCGCAATCGTCAGTTAAAGAGACGCAGTGCCGTTTCACAAAAAAGTGCTCTGGTAAGGAAGGGGGTAAATTCTTCCGGGGCTGAACAACCCATTCCAGGTCCTGTCACTACATAGCGGACGGTAGATCTAAAAGAGATTGTACAATCAGATTGTATTGTGTATGGTCAGCTTAAAGTAGATTGTGGTGCATGTTGAGAATACTGTGTGTATAGGATAAAGGAGGCTAGAGAATGAAAGGTTACAGAAGTGATGAGTGTGTCCCCCATCCAGTGGTGAAGGTGAGTGGTGGCAGAGGTCAGACATGGTGCTGGTCACAACCCGGAAGTAGTCATGTTCTCCACACACACACGTGCCCCCTTCCCCCCAGACAGAGCCTGACCTGCACCCCGGTGTAGTGCTGGAAGAAGAAGAGCACCATGCTCTGGTAGACGGTATAGAGCCGGTCGTCCCCCCTCCTGTACACTCTCTCCGGTAGTAGGAAGCTCAGGGCCTTCCAGCAGCCCCAGGCCAGCAGATAGGTGGGCGCCGTGCCCAGCATGAGGGCGGCAGGCAGCATGTAGCGCAGGGAATAGGTGTGTAGCACGGCGGAGAGCAGCATGGTGGAGCCCCGTTCATTCACTGCCAGGTGAGAGGAGAAAGGCACACACTGCACCTACTGATACCCGGCAACACGTGAGAGGGGCGTGGGCGGGGCGAGCCTGACACATGGGACACAATGGACAGCTGCATGGAGGAGAATGGCTGCGGTGACATCGCTCACATGTCTGCACATAGCAATGACAGCTGACTACATGCCCCCGGATCAATAGCCTTTCATTGCCTTCTCTACCCACTGCAGACAGGGAACACAGTCTACCAGGCACAGGCAACTCGGACGTCACTAGGAAGAGCAGGAGCCGTGCCGCCATCTTTGTACCTGGCAAGGAACTTTTCAGAAAAGTCTGATATGAGAGTTGGACGGGGACTGCTACTTGTTACCCGTCACACAGGGACATTAAACATGATCGCTTGTTCTATTCTATTGATCAATACCTGCTGAATCCCACAACAGCCGCTGTTGCAAAATTAAAGCGGAAGTAAACCCATCCATTTAAAGTGGTTGTAAACCCCCAACAAGAAAAAAAATCTGCGAGACAAACGTGTAATGAGCTAGTATGCATAGCATACTAACTCATTATGTATTACCTTAGATCGAAGCCCCCACGTCGGTCCACGTTCACCACTCCAGCCCGCGACATCGCTCCTGGAGTTACTTCCGGGTATTGCGGGCTCCGGCGATGTGATTATTATTATTATTATACAGGATTTATATTATTATTATTATACAGGATTTATGTAGCGCCAACAGTTTACGTAGCGCTTTACAACTTGAGGGTAGACAGTACAAATACAATACACTTTAATACAGTAGGAATCAGAGGGCCCTGCTCCTTAGAGCTTACAATCTAAGAGGGAAGGTCGAGAGATACAAGAGGTAATAACTGTGGGTGATGTGCTGATTGAGAAGATAAATGTACAGTTGTTAGGTGGGGGCCAGATAGGCTTCTCTGAAGAGATGAGTTTTCAGGGATCGTCTGAAAGTGGATAAAGTAGGAGAATATAGTGCCAACAGTTTACGCAGCACTTTACAATGTGATTGGCCGGAGCTGCGATGACGTAATTCCCGCGCATGTATGTGGCAGCCGCCAGTAATGGCATAGTCTAACTGAAGCAATGGCACGTACGTGCCGTTGCTTCAGTGCGCATGTGCTGATGACGTTGGCACTAAGGATGAGCTCAGGCGTGTTTGCATACGGCACATGCAGAGCCCACCAGGAAGTCGGCACTGCACAGCACTAATCACCATTCAGGTTTAGGAGATATCCTGGGTAGCTACAGGTAAGCCTTATTATAGGGTTACCTGTAGCAAAAAGTAGGTTGTAAGGGTTTATAACCACTTTCACAGTTTCAAAAAGGTTACATTTCCAGCACGTGCTGGGAATGTAACCCTCCCATTGGTTGTGCTCTCAACCAGACTGTCAAACCATTCAATGGCTGGTGTCATAACTGATCACATGTGCAGTATCATGCCAGTTATAGATTAAACAGGCCAAGATGGGAGCTTCCTTGGCTGAAAATGATAGGGGGGTTTGCTTCCACCTTCATGCCCCAGGCGGTGGCGTCACAAGGGGTGGGGTCTCTGGATGGCCATGCCCCATGGCCACATAAGTAATGGCACATGCCGGACCTAACAAAACAGTGGGAGCAAGCATCGGGAGAAGACATCAGGAGGAAGAAGAACCAGAGGCAGCAGAAGAACCAGAGGAAGAAACCAGCAGAGGCAGAAGAGGCGGAGGTAGGAGCACCAGAGCGAGCAGAACTGGAGGGAGAAGACAGAAGAGAGAGAAGGCATCAGTGGAGGAGGGAAGAGAACTGGGGGGAGAAGACACATTGGAGGTGCTTTAATAAAGCACTTTGTCAAAAATCTGTGTACTGTTCTTGATACCTTTTAGGGTGAATGAGTAGGGGTATGATGTACCCCTTACTCATTCAGATAGGGTGGGGGGCCAGAATTTGGGAGCCTTCTTAAAGGGGGCTTCCAGATTCCCCCAGAACCCCACAACCACCGCCCAGGGTTGTGGGGAAGAGGCCCTTGTCCCCATCAACATGGGGACGAGGTGCTTTGGGGTAGGGGCCTCTGTTGAGGGCATGTGGCCTGGTATGGTCCAGGAGGGTGGGCGCTGTTTGCTCACCCCCCCCTTTCCTGATCTGCCAGGTTGCATGCTCGGATAGGGGTCTGGTATGGTTTTTAGGGGGGGGGGGCACGCCTTTTTTTTTTTTTTTTTTTGGCATAGGGGTTCCCATTCAAGATCCTCAAAACACAAGTTGGATCATCTGGATGCAACTTCTATTCAAATCAATGGGCTGAAAGTTGAATCAGTTAAGACGGCTGTCATAGGGAACCATTGATTTTGAATAGAGGCAGAGAAACGCTGCTAAAAACTAGTGCGGATAAACGAGCATTAATGCCAATGCAAAAAGCGCATTTTTACAGCTGCTTTTTCCTGGCGTTGGTAGTGGCTTTGCAGCTCGTTTTTTCGAACGCCCTGTGTGCATGAGGACTTAAGCTGGCTGGAAGGCCAGCTGTGTGTGCTGCAGGTAGCATTCTTTATTTTTCTCTTATATATCATGGGAATCTGCACTGCCCATGTGATTTTTGTTTTTCTCAAAGAGACAGAGAGGCAGGCTTTTCGTGACTGCACAATGTCGAGGAAAATATTTGTGGCCTGTCAGCCAGGAAAGGGGGTCTCGCTTTTGGAGAGCCCCCACCAAGTACTCGGAGAACCAGCTTCGGCAGGTCCGTAATGCCGCGTACACACGATTGGACTTTCTGGCATACTTGGTCCGGCACACTTTCCGACGGACTTTGTCCGCCAGGTGCGCCAGACTTTAAAACGGACGGACTTGCCCACACACGACCGGACTTTCCGGCGGGCTAAGTCCACCCCTCTTTCCGACAGACTTTCGCCGGAGTTACGGCGACTTTCAGAATGAACGGACTTGCCCACACATGGACAAGTCCGTTCATTTTGAACGTGACTCAGGTGCGACGGGACTAGAAAAGGAAGTCAATCTTGCCGCTTTTATCGGCGAGATTGACACCTTGCGAGCCCCTTCGCGGGTCATACCAGGCCCTTTGGTCTAGTATGGATTATAAAGAGAAACCCCCTACGCCGAAAAAATGGCGTGGGGTCCCCCCTAAAATCCATACCAGACCCCGATCCGAGCACGCAGCCCGCCCGGTCAGGAAAGGGGGTGGGGACGAGCGAGCGCCCCCCCCACCTGAACCATACCAGGCCGCATGCCCTCAACATGGGGGGTGGGTGCTTTGGGGGAGGGGGCACCCTGCAGGCCCCCCCCACCCCAAAGCACCTTGTCCCCATGTTGATGAGGACAAGGGCCTCTTCCCGACAACCCTGGCCGTTGGTTGTCAGGGTCTGCGGGCGGGGGGGGCTTATTGGAATCCGGGAGCCCCTATAATAAGAGGGCCCCCAGATCCTGCCCCCCACCCTATGTGAATGAGTATGGGGTACATGGTACCCCTACCCATTCACCTAGGGAAAAAGTGTCAATAATAAAACACACTACACAGGTTTTTAAAATAATTTATTAAACAGCTCCGGGGAGGGGGACTTCCTCCGGCTTCGGGGGTCTTCCTCCGGCTTCGGGGGTCTTCTTCCGGCTTTGGGGGTCCCTCCGGTTCCTCTTCTCCCGGCGTCCGGTTGGTTCTTCTCCGCTCTCTCCGGCCTCTTCTCTCGGTGTTCCAGTTCTTCAGCCGGCTCCTCCGCTGTCTTCAGGCCGCTCTTTTGCCAGCGGAGGTCCGGACTTCTGGGCTTCTTGGCTTCTTGTCTTCTTCCCTCTTCTCTTCTCCAGATGTTAACACGACGCTCTCTCCGGCTGGACTGCTCTCTGAGGGCTCCGTTGTGACTTATATAGGCGGAGACTTATGATGTCACAGTCCCTGGGCATGCTGGGACTGTGACATTTTAGGGGGCGTGGTCACCGGGTGATGTTGACCACGCCCCCTAAAACGTCACAGTCCCAGCATGCCCCCCTCCCCCAAAGCACCCACCCCCCCATGTTGAGGGCATGCGGCCTGGTACGGTTCGGGGGGGGAGCTCGCTCGTCCCCACCCCCTTTGCCGGACTGCGTGCTCGGATCGGGGTCTGGTATGGATTTTAGGGGGGACCCACGCCGTTTTTTCAGCGTAGGGGTTTCCCTTTATAATCCATACTAGACCTAAGGGCCTGGTATTCCCTGCGCTCACCGCAATAGGAAAATTTGTTTTTCCTATTGCAGCGAGCGCGAAATGCAATACCCTGCCCTTGCGTCGTATCTGGTCCGTTGGACCAGCATACAGACGAGCGGGCTTTCCGTCAGACCAGCACACACACACAGAAACTAAGTCCGACGGAAAGATTTAACACATGTTTCAAATCTAGGTCCGGCGGGCTTTTGTGGAAAAAGTCCGCCGGAGCCTACACACGGTCGGACCAAGTATGCCGGAAAGTCCGCTCGTGTGTACGCGGCATAAGGAGTGGGTTCCACCCTGCTTTGGTCTAGGTAGACCATAGTATGCCTTGTCCCTGTCAAGAGCCTTGTGCCCAAGTGGTTCAGGGATTGAGGTCCTTTCTTTTCAGAGGTTGGACTACTTGCTGCACCTCTGTGCACTAGTTGTGTGTACTGTGATTTCACGGTTCACTTTTTTTGTTCACTTTAGATCGACTAAGTACCACACTACAGAGCTTTGTATTACAAAAAAAAAAAACTCTTATGCCCCGTACACACGGTCGGACTTTGTTCGGACATTCCGACAACAAAATCCTAGGATTTTTTCCGACGGATGTTGGCTCAAACTTGTTTTGTCTACACACGGTCACACAAATTTGTCGGAATTTCCGATCGCCAACCACGCGGTCACGTACACCATGTACGACGAGACTAGAAAAGGCCAGTTCAGAACCAAGCGTGGCACCCTTTGGGCTCCTTTTGCTAATCTCGTGTTAGTAAAAGTTTGGTGAGAGACGATTCACGCTTTTTCAGACTCATGGCTTTCAGATCATTTTCTGCCGTTCAGTTTGTGCTTGTGGGTTTGTATCTGCTCTTCAGTGCGTGCAGCAAGTTCCGCGTGACTTTAGTTAGTCATTGTATTCTTGTTCGTTCGTTACTGTTTTTCAGGTCGCTCTTCACAGGCCTTGCTGTTCTTCAGTGCGTTCTGTTACTTCGTTCTGAGCAGCCGACCGTTTTCTAGCCATGTTGCGTATGCGTACTCCTCGTAGAGTTCGTGCTGTGCGGGGGCTTGGTGTTGGGGTCCTGACCTTGACACAAGTCCAGTCCATGAACAGGGTGGGGAGGAGTTCATGGACCAAGAATTGGTTGCTTCAGCGTGACCAGTTCTCTCATATGCCTTTGCTCCGTGAGAATAATCCTGATGATTTCAGGAACTTTCTCAGGATGACGGACCCCGTGTTTCACCGTCTGTTGGCTTCGCTGACCCCTTATATTAGCAGGCAGGATACCTGCATGATGCAAGCCATCACTCCGGAGCAGAGGCTCGTCGCTACCCTGCGGTATTTGGCGACAGGGAGAAGTCTGCAGGACTTAAAGTTCTCAACAGGCATCTCCCCCCAGGCTCTGGGGATCATTATCCCAGAGACCTGTTCTGCCATCATACAGGTCCTGCAGAAGGAGTATACGAAGGTAAGATTTTTATCCTTTAATATCACATTTTATTGTATTGAATGTTTGCTAATATATTGTATTTCTTTCCTCATTCCCTAATTACCATGATTGGAATATGCTGTGAATGTCCCCTTTGTTCTCATGCATGCTGGATTTTAATGTAATTATTATTTTAGGTCCTTCATACATATTTGCCCTTCAATAACCTCCCCAGCATGGTGTCTCCTGGCCTATATTCACCTCATGTAGTCACTTAACAATGTATTTTTTCTGCTCCATAGTAGTGCTTTACCCCAAACACCCCCTAAAATGTTTTGAAATGTTATTTTTGCTTTAAATTCTGGCAGAGTGCCAGAGGCTTTTTTTTGGTGGTGTAACCAAATAATTTTTTGTAACTCTCCCTCCCCCAACTGCTAAGTCAGCTGATCCCAATTCTCTATCCTCAATCATCTATCTGCTGACTTTGCCAAACCCATACACACTATACCCATCTCTTTAGTGCTCAGATTTATGGATGAATTCCCCAAAGCATGTAGTGCAAGGGCCTGCCTGTATACTTTCAAATGGTACTGTTTAAAGTTTTTGTATCCTATTATTATCTTGCTAGGTAATAGCAGAATGTCCAAATGTGCTCAAAAGTGTACAGTGTGTATTTATATCTTTGTATTATGACACTTCTTACCTGTCCAGTGGGCTGCCAATAGTGTAACTAAGGAGGGGCTGTTCCAAGTAATACCCTGTATTTAGGCATTCATCTCTCAATGAAGTGAAGAGGGTTACCTGTCCAAGATTTCCACACACCCCCTATAATGTTAGAAATGGCCCATGAGAGGGGGGGGGGGAGGGGGGATATGATAGGTGTACCTTATACTTTGGCGTTGTTAAATTCCCCTTAATAAATGCTATCTGGAGGTTGCCCCATAATGTTTGTGCCTAATCTGCTTGCCATATTTCTGAGCAAAAATAGTAATGTTTTATTTTTTCCCTCAACAGTTTCCTTCCACGCCACAGGAATGGCAGACTGTGGCCTCCCACTTTGCCCAGCGGTGGGACTTTCCTAACTGCGGAGGGGCAATTGATGGGAAACACGTCCACATCGTCCCACCACCCAACTCGGGGTCGTACTATTTCAACTATAAGGGGTTCAATAGTATAGTGATGTTGGCGGTGGTGTCGGCTACTTACGACTTCCTGTATGTGGATGTGGGGAAGAATGGCCGGATGTCCGATGGTGGAGTCATCGCCCAGACGGAGTTCTACAGGCGTCTCCAGAATGGCAGCTTGGACTTGCCAGCTCCAGAGGACAATGTGGAAGGACTCCCATTCGTGTTCGTTGCTGATGAAGCGTTTGCGCTGGGGGACCACCTGATGCGGCCATTCCCGATGAGGACCCTCACCCCGGAACAGAGGGTTTTTAATCACCGGCTGGCCAGAGCCCGAAGAGTGGTGGAGAACACATTTGGAATCCTGGCCAGCTGGTTCCGCCTATTTCTGACACCTATCCATATGGCGGAGTATAAACTGAACCATATTATACTGGTGTGCTGTATTCTCCATAACTTTTTAAGGAAACATTCGGCCAACTATGCTGGCTCTGTTGGGCCTGAGGCCGGAGTGATACCTGAAACACTGACGTGCGATTGAAAGCGGCCGTCCTGGCTTGCCCTCCCTGAGTGCCCGTGATGTCCGGTTACGCTACCTGGAGTTCTTTGCGGGTAGGGGGGCCATCAATATGCCAGCAAATATGTGAAGCCTTTTTCTATTAAAAAAAAAAAAGAAATTCTTTGTGGACATTTACTGCTTGTGGTTGTTTTAGCTGACCCTGACAGAAATGTGTTGAGTCCAGAAAATGGCGTGATTGTGTAACCTTATACAAAGCACTGTTGGCTGTTATTTACTAAATGCAAAAACACATTTCACTACAAGTGCAGTTGCAACTGCACTGAAACTGCACTTGTAGTGCCAAGAGGATTTGCCCTTAGTAAATAACCCCCATTTTCTCTGAAAACAACAATGACATCACCCCAAAAGTGTTGTAGCGTTGAGACAATAATCCACACATTCTTGCTTAACAAACTTTTTTTATACCTGCACAATCACATGTGCATTTACCAAAGCTTTTTCAAACAAACCAACATGTTTGTTGTATAACAATTTTTGGGGTAGCATTATCAAAAATAGAAATGTCCATTTACGAGAAAACAGGCCTGTGTAAAACCAACAAGAAAGACACAAATCTTGAACTTACAAACGTCACATTTGGTAGAACTTGAAGGCAATATCAGACATGAGTATTTAGGAACTGTGTTTGATATTGCGTTCATATGGGGTGAAGTCACCCCAGGAAAAGCCAAATTTGGAAGATGCACACCAATTTACCAATGTCAACATGTGCGACCTGCCATCACGGGGGATCAAGGGACGTATTTTGGGGGAGCAAGCCCTTCCTCTCAGCTACTTTATTATTGAGGAAGGGGTTGCACCCCCAAAACGCATCCATTGATCTCCTGTGATGGCAGATAGCACATGTTGGCACACTGTGTGCATCCTCCAAATTTAGCTTTGTGAAAAATCACAAAAACATTTTGCACATTGTAGCACACAAAAGAAGAAAGTGATTTGGAGGGGTTTTAAACTCGCCCCAAAACATCAATGATGTTTTTATTTTTTGGAATAACATCATTGATGTTTTTCTTGATGTTTTCCAATTGTAAATTACACCCCATGATCTCCCTGATCAGGATCTGGGCACTTTCGGATGTGAAAGGATCTGGAGCCACAACATCACGATCACCTAAAAAGAGAGGAACCCCAAAAAAAAATTAGGCCTCAAAAATATGACGGCATCCATCTCTTACCTGAGCCTGTGGTCGCAGACACTCACCTGTTGTGGTGACTAGATCCACCACGTCTTCTTCCTCCTGCTCAGATTGTGTTGGGGGGATTTCCCCTTCTTCCAGGGGGGGGGGGCTCCTCCGAGTATTTTCTCCCCTATGTAAAACAAAATGGTATAATTAGCACACAGAAATTTGATGGCAGAACTAGAAATAGGAAACATTGCTTGGAAGTGGGGTACAATTGTCAATTTTAGCAGAGTTAAAAAATGTAGCATCTTCAGTGTCCTTTGTCAAGCTGCAATACTTTACCTGTTTGGTACAAGCTTCACAGATGTAGCCCCCCCCCCCCTCTATAGTATACACTGGAGCACCTGTGTGGCCCCCTAATAAAAATGGTGTTCTTGTGTCCCACACTAGTGCTCCAGTGTCCAGATGTGAAAACAGCTGCTCAGTGTCCTCTCCTTACACAGAATCTAGTTTGCATTTCATTCTAGTAACAAAGCCATCTACACAACCCAATTCTTTTAAGACAAGTATAGGGCGTAAAAATGGTGGCCAAATGCATATGGCCTAAACAATGGTATTTTATAGCCCGAAAGAAAAATGTTTGATACGAACGAATAATGTGCCCATGAACCTAAAAGTTGCCATTTTAAACTGTACAACAGTTCCTAAAAGCACATGGAACAGCACGAACGTAATAAACATAAAGAATAGGAACACAGCACAACTACTTACTTTTTTGCAGCACTCTCCGGATCTTTCTGTACTGCTCATGTTCTCGTAATTTGAGGTCCGACCACCGCTTCCTGAGCTGATCTTTCGATCGTCGTACCCCGAAATTCCGGTGCAGACTTTTGACCACTTTCGCCATTATCTTGGCCTTTCTGACATTGGGGTTGGGGTAAGGCCCATACTTTCCATCATAGTCGGCCTTCTTCAGGATGTCCACCATCTCCAACATCTCCCCAAAGGACATATTTGAGTCCTTAAATCTCCTTCTGGATCGAGACGTGTCCAGATCTGGCCTTTCCTCCTCCTCCTCCTCGTTGCTACAATTAGCACGCACCTGCTGTGTCTCCGCCATGTGCTCTTCCCCCACTGCGCCGAACGAAAAGGGGCGGGGAATAGACTAGAAAGAACGTCAGGGGCGGGCGGAGTTACACGCATGCGCAGTGTGTATAAAGCGTAACACGCGTGCGTCTTACGTACGATCTGTGAGCGGAGGAAGGAGCATCGGAGGCGCCGATTGTGATAACGAAGGTAGGATCTAAACTTGGGCCTATACTGCTTCGAAATGGAAGCCTATATTGTAACAAGATTATGGGAGTTTGGCCTGACATTAGGGTTTGTCTTGTGTTGTGTCTTGCAGAGAAAATGGATGGGTTCAACAACCACAATTTCCTCCCCCTGTTCATTGACAAATACAGGGAGCTGTCCTGTCTGTGGCAAGTGAGACATCCTCATTACAACCATAAACAAAAGAGGCAGGCAGCGCTGGAAAAACTGCTGGAGTTGGTGACGCCGGTGGTCCCCACAGCAACCATCCCTTATTTAAAAGCCAAAATTGGTGGCCTGAGGAGCACTTATCTTAGGGAGCGCAAGAAGGTCACAGATTCCCAGAGGTCCGGAGCTGCAGCAGATGACGTTTATGTCCCCAGGCTGTGGTACTATGAGAGACTGCGATTTCTGTCAGACCACACTGAAGTCAGGGAATCCCTCTCTACTCTTCCTTCCATGCTTCCTTCCACCCCAGCTGAGGCTTCCGATGTCCAACCTGGGCCTTCCAGCCAGGAAGAAGTGGAGGAGCCCAGCTGGAGTCAGGTATAGCATTCTTCTACAGATTTCTGGGCAATAAAGAAATGATGTTTACTATAGATGTTATTATTAATCACTAACTGCTGATTGAAAAAAGTGTTTTACATATCAATAGACAGTAGTGGGCACCCAAATTTGGGACAAGAATGAAAAATGCTGGGCTCAGAAGGATAGTCTGTTATATTTGTTAACATTCAATTTGCAACAGTCAGGAGGTGAAAATTGTGTGTGATTGATGAAAACAATACTAAAACTATGTCCCTTTTTCATACACAGGAAGACCTCAGCCAGGAGGAGGTTGTGGAATGTGGCAGTCAGGAGGAGGCGGGGATTAGTGGCAGCCAGGAGGAGGCGGGGCTAAGTGTCAGCCAGGAGAAGCCTGGGACAAGTCGCAGCCTGACTGAATCTCAGGTTCCTCCCCTCTGCCTTCCATATAAAAGACCGAGGAAGACGACTCCGAGTCCCTTCCAAGATTCTGCGTTCAGGCTCATTCAGGAGGCTTCGGCGTCCCTACGAGCCTTACCCACTCCTGAAGAGGCCTTTGCCTGCATGGCTGCCACAAAACTGCAGGCCATGCAGGAGGGTCAACGCAAGCTCTGTGAGGACCTTCTGTATAAAGTCCTACGTAAGGGGGTGAGTGGGGAACTAACACCCAAGACCGACGTCATTGAGTTGGACCATCCTCCTCCTCCTCCTGCTGCCACAACTCCACCACCACAGCCACCGCGTGGAAGGAGGCGTGGAAGGAAGACAAGAGAGTGATGACCCTGGGTTCAGTCTGGTCTGACAGAAGCTGCAGTCTCTTGTATGACCACAGCCTGGGGACATAGATGTCATCTGCTGCTTTCCGGATCTCTGGGACTTCTGGACCAGACTGCCCTCCCTTAGATAAGGACTCCTCAGGCCACCAATTTTGCTTTTAAATAATTAATGTCTGCCCTGGGGGTCCAAGGCTTCACCCACTTCTGCAGTTTCTCCAGCGTTGCCTCCCTCTTTGTTTAGTTGTGACCCCTTAATAAAATTTTTTTTGGGAAATTATACTCTCCTGTGTGTGCTTTCATCCAAAAAGGACAGTTTGTTGGTGATGATTCAGGTACATTTCTAACATAAAATGTGAAATTAACAAGGGACAACAACACCAAACAATCTCCTACAGATTAAATAGAACAACATATCAATGGTGTTGTGGGAACTTGTCACAAAAAACACACACAAACATTTTCGGGAGTACAAATAAAAATCCCCCCCAAAAAATAACACCCTTCAAAAAAATACAAACACAAAAAAAGAATCTACAATAAAGCCAAAAAAAAAAAATATATACAACAAAAATATGTTGTCAGATATGAGAAATCTAAATATATTGAGGGAATCCCGATAAATAGTAACGAAATAAGTTTGTGAGAAGTTTGTGTGATTATGAGCAGCAAAACTACTATATTCTTGTCACATTATAAAGAAGAAGAGATTGCGCTGTATTAAACCATTTTTAACATTGCAGCGTGACAAAAGTGCTGTATCCATTGCGAACGCTAAGTTTACCAGAACGAGCTGTTCCGTGTCGGAATTTCTTCTGAGCATGCGTGGCACTTTGTGCGTCGGAACAGGCCACACACGGTCGGAATTGACGCGATCGGATTTTGTTGTCGGAAAATTTTATCTCCTGCTCTCCAACTTTGTGTGTCGGAAAATCCGAGGGAAAATGTCCGATGGAGCCCACACACGGTCGGAATTTCCGACAACACGCTCCGATCGGACATTTTCCATCGGAAAATCTGACCGTGTGTACGGGGCATAAGTGGGTACTTCTTTTTAATTGAAAAGCTATCCATCTACTTCCTGAATCTACAGCACAGGAAGTGAAGGGATCCAATAGGGGCACTAGCGGAGAACATACTTTGGAGGGATTTTATCTTACTTCCTGTTTTGGCAATAGGACAGGGAGTGAAGAGACATTTTTCAATGGGGCATAGATGGCAAAGAAAAAATCTGACAGGGGTTATATCTTTCCCTTTCTATCCCAAACCAGCTGAGTACATTTAGGAAAGGGGGTGGTGTAAACATTAGGAGGGGTAGATGGGAAGGGTGCAGAAATCATAGTAAATGGGGATGGGGGGGGGGGGGGTAGCAAAAGGGAGATAACTTGGCAAAATGTCAGGGAAGCTGGAGCTGAGGGTAAGTAGGGAAGGAAGGAGAAAGGAGGGATTAAAAAAGAAAGACACTATAAAGAGAGAGGGGAGGGGAAAGAAGAAAAAAGGAGGATAAAAAGAATTGAAAAAATACTTTACTGTGTACATCTGTATAAGTAAATCATATCTCTTTTTTGCACTTCTTAAGGCAGAACTCTGGGCAATTTTTCCCCCCGCATGCAGTGAGGCTATGCCCACTGCAGAAATAGTCTACGACTGGACATAGGGGAGCACTGTTTTCCGGAAGATCAAAGGATTGGGTGAGTATAGGTGCTGTGTTCACCCCTACACAAAATGAGCAATTAACCCATGCCATGCGGGCACAGCCCCACTGCATGGGGAAAAAAATGCTCGGAGTGCAGCTTTGGACAAACTAAAGGAGCGTGCAGGGCATGCTGACAACAAGACCACTGCTAATAGAGAGGTAGTGGCTTAGTGTTATCAACTTAAAACCGAAAGTGCTGTGTATGGCAGGATCTCAAGGTAAAAAACTTTGCAACAGTTTCATAAAAAATGAATTGCTCATGAAAACTGTATATAGTGGGAAAAGCTTCCACACATATTGAAAAGTAGATTTAGGATTTATATACAATGTAAGTCATACAGTGGAGCAGAACTGATTCCAGCTGGCCAGGTCAGTATGCCTTACATCAGCTGCATTCCCCCTCCTATAAGCTCACGGTGGCTTCAGTAGCCATGAACTTATAATGGAATTGTTGAATGTACACTGTTGATTAAATGAATAGACTACAGCTATTCATTAAAAATGTAATGTAATGCTGTCACTTCTCTGCTACCAACATTTTGCCCTGTTTCTTCCTGTCTTCATGCAATCTGTGAGGCTGCAGAATGTGGCTCCATGTTCTCCCTTCTCTACCCCACCTATCTGTGTCCTTGATTCCCCTTAGACCAGCCACTCTCCCTAAATATCAGGAGGGACTTACTGCTCCTAGATGGTCCCGTGTGCAAGGGATCTAAGGTGACCTAGCACTGGTGCTATGTGCAAGAAAATAAATCCCTGATTCTTTAACCAAAAACAATCCGTGCTGAACTTTATGGTGCTGTGACACCATGTGGTTTGGCACGTGCAAAGATGCCCTTGTTTGGATATGCATGGGGTATCATTAACAATTAATGGCACTGATGCTCGTCTGCTAAAGGGCAACGCATTTCTCAGCCTGTCAAGAAAGCGTGTGATTTTGCTTGCTCTCCCAACACACAGATGTGAATCTTGCCTAAAGGGTTTCAGTCAAATAAACCGGATAAACGACAGAGTTCCGTCTTTGCAACATTGTATCAATTCTGTATAGCAGTTTACTCTCTGCAGTAGCTGATTCATTACACTTAAAGTGTAAGTTCAAAAAAGTGAACAAACACCTTCACCACCTCCCCATCCTTATTACACTTAACTTCCGTGGGTGATTACCAGCCAATACAGTGGTCCAGGGATTTGAAAGTCACGCTTTTCTTCCCCATCTTTCCTTAGGACTTAGGACAGATCAAAATAATTCTAATTGGTCATGCACTGGCATGTGACTATTTTGACCAATCAGAATTCCTTTGATCCATCCCAGAAGTCATAAGGAAAGATGGGGAAAAAAGTAGAGCAAATCCCAGGAACACTGCAAGGGCAGCGACAAATAAGAACCCACAGAGGTAAGTGCAGTGGCAATATGGGGTTGGGGAGGGTGTGTTCAAACTAAATTTTTTATACACTTTTTTGAATTTTAATGCAAAAAAACACACAACATAACCCAGTTTTTTTGCAATATATAAAAGATGATTTTACGTTAAGTAAATAGATACCAAATATTTCACGCTTTAAAATTGCGCACACTCGTGCAATGGCGACAAACCACATACATTTTACTATCCATAGGTGACGCTTTAAAAACCTTTACAGGTTGGTTACCACTTTACATTTATAGAATTACTGCCCATGATCTGACAACAACTGTGACACTGTGATACCTCACATGTGTGGGCCGATCGCTGTTTGCATCTGTTTGCCTTTGTGCACAAGCACAGGAAGACGGGAGCACTTTAAAGTTTTTTATTTTTAATTAATAAATTATTTTTTATTTTTGCACGGTTGCTTTTCTTTTTTGATCACTTTTATTGCTGTTACGAGGAATGTTAACATCCTTGTGACAGCAATAGGCACGTGACAGGTACTCTTAATGGAGAGATCTGGAGTCTAGGAGACTCCTAAAAAGCATTCAAATAAGATTTGTGTTTTTGAATGTTTTTGATTTTTTTAAAATGGTGTTGACATTCGGGTAAACCGGAAATGATGTCATGTCAACGCTTTGGGGTTACTACAGCGAACACCCAATCAAAGCTGATCCCGGCCGACACGCTGATTGGTCACTCAGGTCTCCCAGTGGGACGGGAAAGCCCGAGCAAGCCATGGAAGGGGGGATGTCCCCTCCTGCTGCTTGTAATAGCAATTGAGCGCCTAGTTAGCCACTCCGATTGCTATTACAAGAGAGCCAACAGCTGGCTTTAAAAAAAACGGTACAACAGCATCTCGTATAACCATTGAATGTCCAGTGACGTACGGGTACATCGCTGGTCCAGAAGTCATTATTATCCCCAAGAGGGTACTGTTTTCTTGCTGGAGGCTCTGACATGAGGAAGCACAGCTCTGCCTCTACCAGGATGAGTGCTTCCACACATTGCCTAGGCTGTAGCTGTAAAAATGCAATGTAAGCTCTAAGGCACTGTGCCTCGGACTGTTAGATTTGGAATGCAAAATTCTGCCGTTACCAAGATGGTCACCTCCACACGGAAACACAATGCAAGACATAATGAGGGAGATTTACTAAAACTGGAACACTTAGAATCTAGTGCAGCTGTGCGTGGTAGCCAATCAGCTTCTAACTTGCACATATTACAACTGCCACCATTTTATTCTCCAGGTCTTCTGCCTTCAGAAAATATTTAATGTCATGGGGGTTCCAAGTAATTTTGTAGTGAAAAATGCTGACTTTAACATTTGTGTGAAAATTTTAAACAGCAATTGGTTAAAGAATTGCAATTCACCTCTGCTGTAGTGGTAAAAGCAACTGGAAACTTCTAGACAGTGCCAGAGGGAGGCAGACACATTTGTAGAACATTATATATAACCTCTAATGGGATTTTTAAGGCAATGAAAATTTGTAAATTTACTTAAAATCAATTTTATTGTGGATCAAGAAAGATTATTTATACAAAATCAAGATAAGTAGAAAAAATTGGTGTAAAAAAATTCCTATTGCTAATAGTGCATAGCTATATAAAAACAATATCAAAGAAAGATGATACAGCACACCACTCAATACAATCACCACAGATGAGAACCGTGGCGTTGAGTGGTGAATTTCCAACGCGTTTCAAACGCTGTGGTGATTGTATTGAGTGGTGTGCTGTATCACCTTTCTTTGATATTGTTTTTATATAGCTATGCACTATTAGCAATAGGAATTTTTTTACACCAATTTTTTCTACTTATCTTGATTTTGTATAAATAATCTTTCTTGATCCACAATAAAATTGATTTTAAGTAAATTTACAAATTTTCCTTGCCTTGAAAATCCCGTTAGAGGTTATATATAATGTTCTACAAATTTGTATGGGATGATGGCAATGACATGTCCATACCACCAAGGTCATATATATATATAAACGGGTTTTTACATATTTTCCCTAAGCACATGCAGACAGAACAATGTGCTGTCAATCTAAAGGCCTGTAGAAGGACCTAGATTTGGCTATTTTCTGATAGGGCTATCTGTGCTGACTACAGCAACAGCAAGGGTGAAAATCCCGCAATGATTTTATTGCAGAAGGAAGAGCATTTTTACCACATCAAAGGAAGTGTCTATCCAAAGATTTTATTGGCAAAATAAACAGGTATTACAGAATGTTCTAGGTGGAACGTGGAAAAATTATGGAGCCTCACTAGTACGGACAGCATACACAACATTTTAGATTTTATAGTTTGACCTTAGTTTCTTCTAGTTCTTCTAACTTACAACATTTCCTGAACTTAGAGTGACTATATACTGTATATTTCTCACATAGCAAAGAAAGAAAATAAATGTATCCACCATCATACTAATTTAAGTGTATTGTATCTCTTTTTAAAGAGAACATTTCCGACAACCCTTTTTTAAAGGATGAGATGGAGAAGTATGCAGCTACAACACAGAGGTGCCTATGGTATCTAGAATAGAGACAGGACAGAGTTCTAGATTATATCATTCACCAATTGGGCTATCAGCATATTCTGAAATTTCATAATTCTTTTAGATGATCACCTGTCAGGTTAGAAATATAGGAACTGCTAATGTGCAAAGGCCATGACTGCTCTCTTCATGGATGTTGAACTACCAACCTCCATACTTGTTCCAGACAAGTGATTTCAAGTTTAATCTGAGCTTGTACCTTAAAACAGCTCTATACACCCTGGGGGGTTGAAAGGCTTTGGTCCACTTATTCAGTTCAGAAAGACAAAAATGCAGACATCTAATTAATTTTTCCCTAAATAAAAATTGTCTCGGGTTTTAGAAACCCTCATGGTTCTGCAGTTTGAAGTTATGGATAATTTATCTCTCTTGGACTGTAGTGTTGGGCAGTAATTGCATTGGATGCAGAGATCCTTGCTATCATTCTTTTCATATTAGTTTTCAATTTCCTCCTGAAATTAACTCCTACAGCTTTCAATTTTAATTAATTTAAAAGCAAACTAATTGGTGTTTTTTCAATTCTATTGTATCTTTTTTCGCTTTTTAAACCAATGTCTATTTAGAAGCTTTGTGTTATAATTACGCATTTATTACATGACAAAGAATTCCTGAAGAACTATGGCTTATGCACACAGACATCACAATAGTAGTATCCTGTCCTGCTGCTGCATTTCTCTGATTGATTCTTAACACTGAGCCATTTGATAAGAGATGAGTCATTCAGTTCTGTGTGTACATTTTGGCTTAAAAGGGAAGTACAGCAAAAGTTTGTTTGTCTGTACTTCTCCTGTGGATCACAGGAGTGCAGTCCGTTATGCACTCATGTGACCCATTTCCAGCAGGCAGCAGGCTGTAACCTGTTGTCGGCTCATGTCACAGAGTTGGTCCAGGCTTGAGAAAGATTGCGACCATATGGTCGGGATCTGCCTACATGCTTGAACAGGCATCCGACTCAGCCTCTCAGCGAGTCGCTGAGAGCCTAAGCTGGCTGCTCCCGCCCCCTCCACAGCCCAGCACTTGGGTGAGCACTGGAGGGGCAGAGCAGACAGTGTTGACTGACAGTCACCAGCTCTCTGCTCAGGGAGCTCTGAGAACCAAGCAATCAGCAGTGTTTACTCGGTTCTCAGCCTTAGAGCTGGTGGAGGACAGATGCAGCATCGGACCAATGCTGCATCCACCTAGGTAAGTACAATTTTAAAATAAAGAACATTCCTACACTTCTCTTTTAAGCTTAGGCAGGCCATAGATGAATTGTTTTCTTGTTGCAGGAAAGAAAAGCACTTGATTCCCCCATCATTCTCTCATAGTCAATGTTAATGGGGCAATGCCTCCCTCAGTGCTATTGTGTTCTGCTTGCAGGGGGGGTGCGGGGAGCCTCCCCTGCTGGGAGAACACAGTGGGTACTGCCAGTGGCTATAAATAGAGAGAAGGCACTTCCAAGCCGCATCCGTAATATAGGGATCAAGTAAGCAACAAATCACAGCAGTCTAGCCCTAAGAGACATCAGCTGGCCTGACAAGAGGGAGAATTATGGGTATTGTAGGCAGAAGGTGAGTCTAACGCATGCCGTGCGCATGCGCGGCTAGAGCGCTGCTGGATGAAGAAGGATTATGGGTATTGTAGGCAATGAAACAAGCAACACGCCACGCGCGTGTGTAGCTCTGGACGGCAGAGAACAAACCACAGACAAGAGCGAGCACAACCCGCCTATTCTGCACATATACTAAACATAGAGAATCTGGAGAAAAAGATTGAAGGGTCCATGAGTGAAATATTAGGAAGACAGAAACATAAAGTATTCAGAGTAATGGCCCGTACACACGGTCGGATTTTCTGATGGAAAATGTCCGATCGGAGCGTGTTGTCGGAAATTCCAACCGTGTGTGGGCTCCATCGGACATTTTCCATCGGATTTTTCGACACACAAAGTTGGAGAGCAGGCTATAAAATTTTCCGACAACAAAATCCGTTGTCGGAAATTCCGATCGTGTGTACACAAATCCGACGGACAAAGTGCCACGCATGCTCAGAATAAATAAAGAGATGAAAGCTATTGGCCACTGCCCCGTTTATAGTCCCGACGTACGTGTTTTACGTCACCGCGTTTAGAACGATCGGATTTTCCAACAACTTTGTGTGACCGTGTGAATGCAAGACAAGTTTGAGCCAACATCCGTCGGAAAAAATCCTAGGATTTTGTTGTCGGAATGTCCGAACAAAGTCCGACCGTGTGTACGCCCTATAAGGCGTCATCACACCTACCAATACAGAAATTATGGGAGAAAAAAGAAAATGTGCAAAAAATAAAGTAAAAAATGAAAAAATATAATATGTGTGTAAGGCCAACCACACTTTTGGTACCAGAGTTGCTCTCTGAGTGAAACTACATAAGTCAAATGAAAAACAAATATGCATATGGATACTTACATTATTGAAACATCTAGACCAGTCATAAACTTGGTTACCATTGTTTACAAATATACAAGAATACACAAAAAAATAGCAAACAAATACATATGAAATATAAATCCCTCGATAAATCATACCCTTTTGGAAGCCCTCTGACGTCCCATTTACCCAATTGCAGCTCATACAAATTGACTAGCTTTGCACTGTGAATGACATAAGAATTAAATATATATGTGAGACATAGCAGCTGTATCAGAGAACAAGTGAACTCGTGGAACAACATTGGGGGAAAGAAAAAAAAGAAAATTTTTTTAAGAATATACATGGACAAAAGCAAGCTGGCTTGAATGATCTATCTATAAGAAGGGTCTGAAGCTTATCATCTCGTTTAAGTCTGGATAAATGGTGGCCCGCGAGTTATGTATCCATTGAGTTTCTCATTGGAGTACTTTTTTGTCAAAGTTACCACCGCGGGGATCTGGGTAAACAACATCGAGAGCAGCAAATTTAAAGACCATGGGGTTATACCCTGTTTCCCCGAAAATAGGACCTAGCGTGATTGTCAGTGATGGCTGCAATATAAGCCCTACCCCCCAAATAAGCCCTACCCTGTTTCCCTGAAAATAAGCCCTACCCTGAAAATAAGACCTACAAGGACTTTAACTAGGGCTTATCTGGGGGGTAGGGCTTATATTGCAGCCATCACTGACAATCACGCTAGGTCTTATTTTCGGGGAAACAGGGTACTTATGTTTGAAGGCTATACGATAGCCCATAGTGGTATCAAGGAGACCATTGGTAGCATAGTATACATGATCCTTAATCCTTCTCCAGGCCTGATGGTTTTGCCAACGTAGAAGGCTCCACATTGGCAGAAAATAATATAAATAACTCCTTGTGTTTGACAAGTGATATGATGGTGTAAGATATGAATACGGCCGTTCGGGAGAGGGACAGAAGGTCCCACTAGTAACAAATCGCAAAAATCACAAGCACCACATTGATATAAACCCAGTGTATTTTGAGTTGTATTCTCAGTTTTGCAACAATTGCTTCGCACTAAACAATCTCTGACAGATCTTGCTCGTCTATACGTAATTTCAGGCTTTGGCCCGATATATTTAATTAAGGTGGAATCTGCCAGCAAGATGTGACAATGTTTTCGAATTATTGACCGTATTGTTTGGTGTTGGTCAGAGTATGTGGTTATCAATCTTATTCTATCAGAATCGGATTGTTTGGGTCCTGGAAAGAGAAAGATTTTGAGATATATATATATATATATATCAGTATACTCCAACTCAAGGTACCTCTCTTGCTCGTTTTTTATGTGTTTTCTTTTCAGTGATTCAACATATGCCTTTTAAAGTAGTAGGTTTTATTTGTGCATTATTATTGATTTTAATTGCATTGTATTTCATTTCAGATTTTTTCTCTTATCTGTTGCGTCTTTGAACCTTGGTCGTGTCCTGAAGAAGCCTAACGGCGAAACGTGTAGACGCACAAGGGCTCACTGTACAATATTATAATGCATATGTATGATGGTTTTTATCTTCATTATTTTGTGTATATTTTGTAATTTTTCAATAAATATGATGATTTTTTTGCAATATTCCTTTCTCCATTGTTTCCTGGCCCAAAAAGTCCGGTTTTGGTAGTACTGTCAGTATTGCCCCTTTCTTCTTGGCTATAGCCACTGGCAGTAATTATATATAGTGTTTTTTATGCAAAATAGATGTGGCTATATAAACAAAAAAACACAGTGGCGCTGAAAAATGTGAATAAACTAAAAACCAATATAACCAAACTTATTCCTTATAAGAAATGACTCCTTACAAAAAATAATAATATTATGTGACCAAATATGTATAAAAAAAAGTGTCCACCAAGTGACAAGTGTGAAAACAAATTAAAACATAAAATATATCAAAATAAATCGCTGAAGTGAAAAACAGTCTTTCAATACTGGCTTTTTTCTTCAACTTCCACCACACGCGAGTGTTCGGTGATCCCGCTCCCTATGAAAATACACTCACCGACTCCTAATGCCCACACTCTCGTGTTAGGGCTTAAAAGCTTATTGACCGTATCACAAGGGACACACTGGCAGTTCAAAATACCAGAATCGTGTGCAGGGATCGTTCCACATGTGAAATACAAAAAATACTCCAATAGTGCAAAAACGTATAACAATTTATTAAAAGCACTCCAAATCTTTAGTATTACACTCACATGTTTCAAATATGAAAAAGCAGAGAAACAATTCCACAGCAAATCGATCTTCACAGCACAGCGAAAAACGCATAAGAATCAGCCACTAATGAGTTGCGGTCACGGCGGACCTGAGGTGTGCAGGCGTCAGACTGCTTCTCTCACCTACTCCCCGGCGCCTCCCCGCTCTATCGATGTGTCACTTCCTCATACAATGCGGCAGTGTCACTCGTCATTGGTGGGGTACTTCATACAGCCACGCCCCGACATTTTTCGTCATATACAGACTTAATCATGGGATTCTGGCAGTAATTGCATGACAAAAATCTGACAGGCTGGTTGTACTGAAGTTGATTGATGGATTGACTTCTGTACAACCAGCCTGCCCACACATGGATCAAATCTCAGCCGGTCCCTGCTGAACCGAACGAATATCGATGGTCTTTTATATGGAACTCTGTAAGGAACAGGCTGTTTACAATAGCCTCCTCAAAGAAATGTGACAGGTGAATAAAGCTCCATCTGCAGTCTCAAAAAAAAACAAAAACTTTTTTTATTACTAATCATAATAAATAAAATATGTAATAAAATATGTACAAATGCATTTTATGGCAGTATGGAAATTCCTGTCCTTAATTGACTATTTAAAGTATAACTAAAGGTAAAATGTTTTTAAATTCGGATAGAGTGAAGAGGGATTAGAAGCTTGTCAGTTTTTATTGCTGCCTGTGCCCCCATTAGGGAGATTCACCATCTCTATTTGTTCACATTATCATTGAAAGTGAAAGTAAAAGAAAATCCTAAATTTTGGATTGTCCCCAGAAAAGTAATAGGGGGAAATCTTCCAATAGGGACACTACTTCTGGTGACCTGGGGGTCCCCAAGGAATTCCCTTAATTTTCAGGGATTTCCTCTCACTTCCGGTTTGGCTATGAGACAGGATGTAAAGGGAAATCTCTGCAATGGAGCCACAGATTGCAAAAAAAAATCTGACAGGGATTGTAACCCTCCCTTGCTCTGTCCAAGATGAAAAAAAAAAGTTTTGCCTATAGTTGTACTTTAAAGCGGAGTTCCACCCAAAAGTGGAACTTCCGCTCATCGGATTCCTCCCCCCCTCCGGTGTCACAGTTGGCACCTTTCAGGGGGGAGGGGGTGCAGATACCTGTCTAAGACAGGTATCTGCACCCACTTCCGGGAATAGACTCCCGCGGGAGTCGCGCCCCCTCCCGCACTCCCCCGCTGTCTCCTGGGAAAGACACAGGTCCCAGGAGATAGCGGGGACCATTGAGAAAGCGCAGCGCGACTCGCGCATGCGCAGTAGGGAATCGGGAAGTGAAGCCGCAACGCTTCACTTCCCGATTCACTCACTGAGAATGGCGGCGGCAGCACCCGAGGACCGAGGGACGGTTCGGTCTTGGGTGCCGACATTGCTGGGCCCCGGGACAGGTAAGTGACCTTATTTTAAATGTCAGCAGCTGCAGTATTTGTATTTCTCCTCGGCAGGGACGCGCTGTCCCTCTCTCCACAGGGTTCCGGCTCTTGATTGGATAGATTGATAGCAGCGCAGCCATTGTCTCCCGCTGCTGTCAATCAAATCCAATGACGCGGGAGCCAGGGCCGAGTCCAGAATTTGTGTCTATGGACGCAAATGCTGGACTCGGAAGCACGCCTGCAAGATAACCCCCTGGGGAGAGCGCTTCTCCTAGGGGGTTATCTGATGCGGGGAGGAGCCGCGAGAGCCGTGGGGGGACCCCAGAAGAGGATGTTCGGGGCCACTCTGTGCAAAACAAGCTTCACGGTGGAGGTAGGTATGATATGTTTGTTATTTTTGAAAAAATAAAAAACGATCCTTTACAATCACTTTGAGTGTATATTTAGACTATTGCATTGTGGTAATGTGTGGCAATGCATGTTACATGCATAAGAGACAAAACATATATACAGTATGTGGCGCAAATTCCAAAGCTCCTGCTGCACTGCGCTGGTAAGTCTTCCCTTTCTTTTGCTGCAGCTATATAGCTGCACTCAGTAAAGACTGAGTGCAGCTATATAGCTGCAGTAAAAGAAAGGGAAGTCCACTGTTTCAGGGCCAGCCTTGTGTAGGGGAACGTAACCAATCACCAAGATATGTAAAGAAAAGAAGAAATACAGGCACCTCAAAGTGTAGACTGTTAAAATGTATTTAAAATTCACAATAAGTAAAACTCACATGTTGGAAAACAATAACAGGAACAATATTGTGCCTGTTATTGTTTTCCAACATGAGAGTTTTACTTATTGTGAATTTTAAATACATTTTAACAGTCTACACTCCGAGGCGCCTGTATTTCTTCTTTTCTTTACATGTTACATGCATTTCTCTGCTGTATTGCTATTCATTTTGAATGGCACCTCATCGCGCTTAAGCAATGCACATGCGTTGGAGCATGCTGCAGTGCACTAGAATACATTGTGTTGTGTTACAAATCTTGTGACATGTCTGATTTTCAGGATGTTGTGGTGCAATGGCAGTTCACGCATTTCAATTGACTGCCTTCAAACAATGCACCTTAGGCCCCTTTCACACTGGGGCGGCGTCGGCGGTAAAGCGCCGCTATTGTAAGCGGCGCTTTACCGTCGGTATTCGGCCGCTAGCAGGGGCGGTTTAACCCCCCCGCCAGCAGCCAAGAAAGGGTTAAAAACCACCGCAAAGCGCAGAGGTGCTTTGCCGGCGGTATAGCCGCGCTGTCCCATTGATTTCAATGGGCAGGAGCGGTGAAGGAGCGGTGTATACTCCGCTCCTTCACCGCTCTGAAGATGCTGCTAGCAGGATTTTTCCCATCCTGCTAGCGCACCGCTTTTTTCCCGTCCTGCTAGCGCACCGTCCTGCTACCGCACCCTTGGGGCTTTCACACTGGAGACACACTGGGTCGGTTTGCAGGCGCTATTATTAGCGCAATAGTGCCTGCAAACCGCCCCAGTGTGAAAGGGCCCTTAATGAGAGACATAATGCACATTAATACATTACAAAAATGTAAATGAGCCTGTATGCCAGTATGTCTGTAACAGTGTTAATGAAGTAAGTGATACTTGGAGAGCTAGCTGAGACAGCAAAGAGGTGTCACAGGTAGCCCAGCATTTGAGTCTATTTGAAGAGCTTGTCCGGTCCTGTCTGGGGTGGGGGGCAGGGATTTTAGGGTTCCACTCTAAGCACCAGTCAGTGTATAAGCACAATTAAAGTGTTTGTTAACCCTAAATAAATAAAGATCCTGTTACCTTAAAGCAGATTAAGCAGCACAGTGCTTTTGCTGTGCAATCTGCCTCTCTCTAAACTGTAATAAACCTGGTTGATCCTGCCACTTCCTGTATCCCCCTCTCTGCGCTGACAACAATAATCAGGCCCACTGACCCCTGACCACCATGGTCAGCGTACGTCCCTCCGTTATCCGCAGCCCTGCTCTCTGCTCTCCTCCTCACCCCCTCCCTCCCAGTCAACGTCTCCGCCCCCCATTCACGCTGCTATTAGTACAGGTAAAACATTTACAATGGTCACTTCCAGCCCCTCTAATATAGGCAGGCATACCACACTGTGTAAGTTTTTTCTAAAAACAAGGCTTGTAAATACATTTTTAGAGCTATCTTCAGGCCGGTCTTGTGACTCGCAGCCGCTTTACATCTTCGAGACAGGGCTTCTGCGGGAGGGGCTGAGCGGCCACATGACCTCCCCGGCTGACGTCAGAGGGAGATCTCAGCCCATCCTGTAGAAGCCATGTATTGGAGCTGTAAAGCGGCCACGAGTCATGTGACGGGCCTAAAGAGCACCCTAAAAAGGTGATTCCATGCCTCATTTTTAGAAAAGACTTACACAATGTGGTATGCCTGCCTATAACAGAGGGGCTGGCAGTAAGTTGAGTTAAAGGGATTGTAAAGCTTTGTTTTTTTTTTTTAAATAACAAACATGTCATACTTACCTCCACTGTGCATTTTGTTTTGCACAGAGTGGCCCCGAACATCCTCTTCTGGGCTCCCTCAGCGGTGCTCCTGGCTCCTCCCTGCATCGAGTGTCCACCTTGGAAAAGCTCTCTCCTACGGTGGACGCCCGTGCGGGTGCACTCCCGAGTTCTGCATCTGTGTCCATTCACAGAATGCAGGACTCGGCCCTGCCCCCGGCGCCATGTCATTGGATTTGATTGACAGCAGTGGGAGCCAATGGCTGTGCTGCTATCAATCTATCCAATCAGGACATAAGACACCAGCTAGAGCTGGTGTGCTCATTCCTGGCCGGCGAAGGATCAGGGTCAGGTAAGTGAAGCGGGGGCTTGGGGGGGCTGCAGCACCACAGGAGGATTTTCACCTTAATGCATAGAATGCATTAAGGTGAAAAACCATGAGGGTTTACAACCCCTTTAACAAACACTTTAAGGATCAGTTTGGAAACTTAGCACCAGTCCAACACAGAGGTTGGGACTGGAGCAGCTTTGTCTTGATGAGAAAACAGACATCAAGTAGCCAGTAGGCTGGAAAAATATTTCCTGTTTTGTTAAATAGGAACATCCTCTGCATGAAAAAATCTCCTGTTAACCAAATTCCTTATTGAATAAAAGTGGGCTGGAAGTCTAAAACACACAGGGTGAGAAGAGAGTCCTCTGATTGTTGACAATCTCTACCGTTAGTTTGAGGTCAGATGAGAGAGATTTGGTGATATCTCATGCTATCATACCATAAGTTATAAATGGGACATGATGATTAATGCATTCTAAAAGAAAGGAAGGAAAACAAAACATATGTCCATAGCTACTGTCTTGTTTTAGTTTTCACTTTCAGACAAAATTAAACCTGGAATCTGATTAATTCTTATAAGCAATATATCATTTTTTTGTTTAAATTTTTGCAGGTAACCCTCAATATTAACCCATCATATGATGGTTAAAAAACATCAAAACTGTTAGTTCCTGTTTCATACACTAGCAGAAAGTAGCGATAAAACAGAGAACTATTAGTATTTTGAGTATGAATTGAACAGGCGGTTGGGTCAAAAATAATAGTGATATTTTGATACAGGTTTTGGGAAAAGCAACGTGTCTTGGTAGAACATTGCAAATGATATTACTACATAAAACTGCTGACTGTTATACTACGCATGTATCATTTTGCAAGGGATGCTCTTTATAAAATGTCAGTGAAAAGCACTCTTATTTTTCACTCCAAGGAAAATGCACTTTTTATAGTCATAATTAAATTGACACGTCCTTCCCTACAACCTCGGCAGTAATATTCTCAGTAGCTTACAACAAATTTGATTAGGGCTGCGTACAGCATTTAGTGCAGCAGGCCTGGTTCCAAAGGTGGCAGAGGCAATGAGGTAGCGCTCTGTTCTTTTGTTTTTCCAATATTAGTAGAAATTAAGTAATCTCATAAAAGAAAAAACTCCTATGGGAGATCTATGTATTTTGCAAGGGTTTTCCTAAATGTTTTTGCACATTCCTATTTTAAAGTGCAATTTGTAAAGGCTGAAGTTTCTTTTTACCTTCATGTATTCTATGCATGAAGGTAAAAAACCTTTAGTGTGCAGCTCCCCGTCAGCCCCCCAATACTTCCCGTTGCACGATCTCGATCCAGCGATGTGCACGAGACCCGAGACTCTCCGCCGGGTCTCCCCCTCCTGATTGGCTGAGATGCAGTAGCAGGAGCCATTGGCTCCTGCTGCTGTCAATCACAGCCAGTGAGATGAGAGCGGGGAACACAGCTGAGCCACTCTCTCCGGGTCTTATGGATGCAGAGAGCCGGCTTGGGGGAATTTGGCAAAGGGGACCGGAGCAGAATTTAATAAAAATATTTCCTTTATAATCACTTTAAGGGCCAGTTCACGCCATAGAAACGCAGTCCGGATGCGTTCCAGGTGCTTTTCTGCATGCACGTTTTTTATGCGTTCCAGTGCATTTTTGATGCATTTTTGGTGCATTTTTTAGGCAGTCCAGTGCTTTTTTCCCCCCTATTTTTTCTTAACCTTAAATAAGGGCAAGTGTGTTGCAGTGCGTTTTTGGTGCATTTAGGTGCGAAAAAAATACAGCATGTTCTACTTTTTTTCTGGAACTGGAACGCACTGGAACTGCAAGCACTGGTGTGAACTATGCCATTGAAAACCATATAACCTACTTTCCATGCGTTTTTGATGCAGAAAAAAACGCACTGGACTGCATGTGGTGTGAACTGGCCCTAAGCCCTGTACACACTATACGTTTTTTCGTTCAACACATTTGATTCCTATATGTTATTCACTTGTCTCCATACAAACAATCTAACCAGAACCACCAGGTCATGGCCCCCATACGTGATTTTTGCCCATTTATGCCATATTTGAGTACATTATTGGATGATGTCTGCTTGGTGGGGAGGTTGTTTGAAATGTATTATATTACTGTTTGGGATAGCCTTTTGGAAGGCTTAGTATAGCCGGGTCCAGCTGGTGGCAGTCGGCCTGGCTTTTCTCCTGGGGGCTGGTCCTTTGTTCCTGGTGGACAGGTGATTGTTGGCCTGGCTTCCCTTCTGGAGGGTCATGTGTGGGGGACCATGACCTGGTTCATGTGGGTTGGATTGTTTGTATAGACTGTATTTTTTGGGGGATTGGGTTGTATGTGGTGCTTGGTGTGTGTGGGGCGTGTGGTCTGTGTTGTGGTGTGTTTGGGATAAGGCAGGCAGGCTAGCTACTGAGCCATGGGAGCAGAAAAGAACTGTCAAAAGACATGCGTAACAAGTTAATGGAACTTTATAAACATAGAAAAGGATATAAAAAGATATCCAAAGCCTTGAATATGCCAGTCAGTAGTACTGTTCAATAACTTATTAAAAAGTGGAAAATTCAGAAATCTCTTGATACCAAGCCAAGGTAAGGTAAACCAAGAAAGATTGCAGGCACAATTGCCAGAAGAATTGTTTGGGATGCAAAGAAAAACCTGCAGGTAACCTCAGGAGAAATACAGGCTGCTCTAGAAAAAGACGGTGTGGTTGTTTCAAGGAGCACAATATGACACTACTTGAACAAAAATGAGCTGCGGGGTTGAATTGCCAGAAAGAAGTCTTTACTGTGCCAATACCACAGAACCCGGTTACAATATGCCCAACAACACCTTGACATGCCTTACAGCTTCTGGCACACTGTACTCTGGAGTGACGAGACGAAAATAGAGCTTTATGGTCACAGTGAATCTTGTGAAAATTGATTTCAAGATGAATGCAGCATGTTATTAGCATTCTTCTGCACAGAAGCTGCACTTCAAAGCTCTTGGACTTTCCAGTTATGTACATGTAGCCGGGTGCAGCCGGCTCTGTGTCCTCTTCTGTCTCTGCTCGCTCCCTGTCACTGTGCTGCTGATAAAAGAGAGAAAGCGTGCTGCAGGTGTGGATGCCGGCTCTCTTTTTTTAGATGGTATGGATGGCTGCAGGCTGAGAGCTTGGTTCCCCCACTCACAACCAACCCAGCCAACCCCCCCACCCCCCCACCGTGGTCCTTGAAAGAGCTGCTGTTTGTGAAATCCCCGTTCGCCCTTTCCTTCTGCCATCGACTCCCACACCCTCAGACAGCAAATTGGATCCAATCACCTGCTTTTCCCGGGAAAAAGAGAGATACGGTAGCTGTGCTGAGAGGCCCTCTTTCAGGACATGCAACAGCCATATCCAAGGTAAGAGTGTCACACAGAGGAGACCTACTCCGTGAGCCTGTCTGCATCAGAAGAAGGACAAACCTACAGCCAGAGCTTGCCAGAGACTGCACGATGTGTGAACCAGAGTTGAGATACCAAGCCACGTGTGTGGGCCAGAGCTGAGGGACTGAGCCTTTAGGACTTGATGTCTGGAACTGCTAACTGCCAAGCAAGTGGAACTGGACTTATCACCTGCTGGGAGTGGTGAGAGGAAATACAACACTTGCTACACCCAGCCCCACAGAGATTGCTTGCTTATTAGTAGCCTTGCAGTTATACACCACATACTCACACCACATAAGAGACAGATTCTTGTGCACCACTGACAGAAGGGCCCCACCACAAGCCACCCAACACGAACATTAAGGTGCCAGGTACCTAGGGAAACCACCATCTAGGGGTATTCTACTCAGATACTTGCAGATACCCATATCTGCGGCATCAATATAGAGTGCACTCAGGAGCATTATCAGTGTGTTAACTGGGTCCAATTCCGCTCAGTAATAGTTACCTCAGTTATAACTTGACTTAACGCCATAGCAGTTCAGTTAAATTCATCCTAATATATGCCAATGTTCATTTTACTTAGTTTGCAGCTTTAAATTGTTCTATTGCTTGATGCTAAGTCTTGCACTGTTTACCTACTTTGAAATAATACATTAATTTAACCCACCATTCAACAGTTTAGGGCCTAATTTCTATGCATTATTATACATCTGTGACTTACTAACACTTAAGTCATCCAGGTATAAGTAGTCCTCTACCTATAACTGGGTGTGTCAGTGGGGACTGAGTGGTCTTAAGAGTTGTGGCAGAACAGAGGGCTCGTCGTCATCATTGGCTCCTGCAGGTGTAAGCGCTACATATAGAGTCTCTTTAACCACTTTAAGACCAGGCCTTTTTCTGATAATTGTTGTTTACAAGTAAAAAGCTGTATTTTTTTGCTAGAAAACAACTTAGAACCCATAAACATTATATTATATATAATCTATACAGAGACCCTATCGAATAAAATGGTAGTCGTCGTAATATTTTATGTCACACTGTATTTGTTCAGTGGTCTTTCAAGCACAATTTTTTTTGAAAAAATACACTTTAATTAATTAAAAAAAACAAAACAGTAAAGTAAGCCCATTTTTTTTGTATAATGTGAAAGATGATGCTATGCCAAGTAAATAGATACCTAACATGTCATGCTTTAAAATTGTGCACGCGGAATGGCGACAAACTATGTTACTTAAAAATGTAACATTCCTTAATTATTCCTTATTTAATTATAAATAAGCATGACAGGTCCTCTTTTTTGAGAGATCTGGGATTAAAAAGACCCCAAATCTCTCATTTACTGAAAGCACAAAAAAAAATGTCATTTTGACTTTAAGAAAAACAAAAATCCTGTCTATTTGCCCGAGGACCAGAAGTGACGTTTGAGGTCGCTTCAGTCCTCCAAGGGCATAGGGGCTTTAAAAGTGATCTTGCTGTGAATCCGCCGCTGGGACCACTTTTAGCTGAAAGCCGGCTGCCTAAGGGAAAAAACAATACGGGGTTATGGCAGCCTGCTGCTGCAATAACAACGGTATTTAGAAACAAAGTATTGATGTACATTCCAGTTAGGCGGTCGGCAAGTGGTGGAAGTCAGCCTTTATGATGAATAGAATAATGTATCCATAAATTGAGGTTGGAAATCACCACCATTGTTGCACTATATTTTAAAAGAAAGTTGTAGTTGTTTTGGGTCAAGTTTATTTATTTATTTAATATTTTTTATTGTATCTCATGTTTTTATACCTTATGTATTTAGTATGTATAGAAAATCTTTGTTTTACAAATAAACATTTAAAGGGTGCACCTAGCACAACTTTGTGCAAATCCAGATACCGCACATGGAAATTCCATGGTATTGTAAATCTCTGCATTCGCTAGGAGGTAGTGTTACCAACCATTAATATTTTTACTGGCAGCCAGTAAAAACTGGGCACTTTTCTCCTGCCAGTAAATGCCAGTGACAGGAAAAGGTTGCCAGTAAAAATATGGCTGTGAGGCTCAGCTCGGAACTGTGCATGCAGAGTTCTGGTCTGGAGCCAGCCAAGGCCTTCCTTGTGCCTCCTATGCCGCGTACACACGGGCAGACTTTTCGACGGACTAGGTCCGGCGGACTTTTCGGCTAACTTTCCGACGGACTTTCGAATGAACGGACTTGCCTACAGACGATCAACCAAAGTCCGATGGATTTGTACGTGATGACGTACGACTGGACTAAAATAAGGAAGTTCATAGCCAGTAGCCAATAGCTGCCCTAGCGTCGGTTTTTGTCCGTCGGACTAGCATACAGACGAGCGGACTTTTCAACCGGACTCGAGTCCTTCAGAAAGATTTGAAACATGTTTTATTTCTAGGTCCGTCTGACTTTTGGGGAAAAAAAGTCCGCTGGAGCCCACACATGGTCGAATTGTCCGACGGAGTCCGGTCCGCTGGACCTAGTCCGTCGAAAAGTCCGCTCGTGTGTACGCGGCACTACAGTGTGTTTGAACCAAAAGGCCACTTAACTAATGCTTAACCTTTTATTGTAAATCATAAAAGGTATGTAAATTACCATAACAGGTATACCTATAGGATGAGGTCAATGCCATTATATATAAAAAAAAACGTTCTATCTCTATGTGGTAATATTAACATCTAAAGGGTGAAAACTTCTCTTGAATATATACGTATAGACAATATGAGGGTTATAATTTCATCCTTTATTCAATATAAAGGCTCCAGGCTGTATTGGAGGATATGTAAATCAAAGGTCTACTCACCAACACCACCTGGTATTAAGAGTTGGAGGTATATCTGTTTCTCCTCCCATGTATTGGCAACATATAAAAATGTGATGAACAGAAAAAAAGAAAGTATACTAGTAAATACTGTCTTACTAAAGATGCGGGCTGTCTCCTGCCCTATGAAATGATTTATCTCTCAGATATGTAATACGGGTACACTCATCCATGTGGACACAAATAACCACTGATGGACGAGCTGTATATATCATCATATCCACAAAAAAGCTTCTCTCTTAATCAAGACTACATTGACACAAGGCATATCTCACCCCACAAAAAAAGAAAAATGGAGGGGAGGGGGGAAAGAATTGTCAGGACAAAAATTAAATTATGAGAACCTAAATTAAAATAAAGTACGAAGGTGCTCCCAAAATCAAATTACCCAAACCTAACATGTTTCACTCTTCAAAAAGAGCTTTGTCAGAGGTAAAAAAAAACAAGAGTAGCTGACTGTCACATGGTCACCAGGGTGCGTAGGGAAGCGCCCCCTTGTCTAGTTCTAGTCTAATTTTGCCACAGTCAAGTGTTATCAATATCACAGGCTTTTGTATATATGTACAGTGTGTTCGGGCAGCGCAGGTTGGGGGCAGGTCTGGCGGAGGCGGTGCCTGAGCTTGTCGTGTCATGTCATGGTGCAAGGGAGCTGACTGGAGCCGCCAGAGCCCCAAGTGCAGGTCTGTGGAACGGGAACCAGGCAAGCCGGGAGGGAGACTGTCAGTTTCATGTGTGTGCCTGCCCATTCTAATTTCTTGTCCTCCTGAGTGACTTACTATATCGAAAATAAAATAGGAAATATTTTTTTGTCCTAAGCACTTGCCCTCTGGAGGATTTACCCCCCTTCCTGACCAGGCCATTTTTAGGGCACCAGGTTATTTTAACTGACATTTGCGTGGTCGTGCAATGCTGTGCCCAAATAAAATGTATATAGTTTTTTTTCCCACAGATAGAGCTTTCTTTTGGTGGTATTTGATCACCTCTGCCTTTTTGTATTTTTTGCGCTATAAACAAAAAAAGGTCAACTTTTTTGGAAAAAAAATTATATTTTTTGGTTTTCTGCTACAAACACATCCAATAAAATTTTTTAAAAAAAATCTAATTTCTTCATCGATTTAGGCCAATATATATTCTGCTACCTATTTTTGGTAAAAAAAAAATCCCAATAAGCGCATATTGATTGGTTTGTACACAAGTTATAGCATCTACAAAGTATGGGATGTGTGTGTATATATATACTGTATATATATATATATATATATATATATATTTTTTAACTAGTAATGGCGGCGATCAGCGACTTATAGCAGGACTGCGATATTGCGGCAGACAAGTCGGACACCTGACACTTTTTGGGAACCAGAGACACTAATACAGTGATCAGTGCTAAAAAATATGCACTGTTACTGTAATAATTACACTGGCTGGGAAAGGGTTAACAGGGGAGATCAAAGGGTTAACTGTGTGCCCAGCTGGTATTTTCTTACTGTCGGGGAGGTGCTTGTACTTGGGGAAGGCATGGAACCATGTCCCTGCTTTTCAGGAATACAGAATTCATGCTTGTTTACATAGGCAGACCGCCATTCTCCCTTTGTACCAAAGAATCGGTGGGTATCGGCGGACACCGTGTCTGTGGTACCCGCTGTGTATAATCACAGCAGGATTGGGTTTCCAGCGGCATGCATGCATGCCCCAGACCTGGAAGTGTCGGATCACATACTAGGTACGTGATCCAGCACAGCCGTGCCACTTTGCCACCATATATCTAAGTTTTATGGTCGGCAAATGGGTAATATCTACCCTAAATCATATTGAACTTGTTTGTAGCCTAATACTGAAATTTGCACTTAAAACTGTAATTTTGTAACTTTTGGAAATGCCAGTAAATGTTCGGCTGTACCAGTAAAGTTTGGGTGTTGTGTCAGTAAATTTGAATCTGGTAGGTTGACAACACTGCTAGGAGTGAGCAATATAATTATTACAGTAGAGACATGATTTACCTGTAGTTTCTTCTTTAAAATTTCTACAATTGTGCCAAGGATTTTAAGGCATATTTCAGGATCCATTATAATATCATCTCTGAATAAACAATAATAGTTGTGTAAGGCCTCTTACACACAATACTGTTTGTGCATCTATTTTTTCAGGCTTTTTTTATGTAGGTATTTGCGCATATTTCCGCGCATGTGCGTGCAAACATATTCTTGCGTTCACAATATGCCAATGGACATTTCCGTGCAAATGCGTGCGAATGTGCGTGCATGAGGCGTAAATTAATCACAAAAATTGCAGATTTTTCTCTTTTTTTTTTTTTACTGAAGAATACACTGCAATTGTTTACGTGCCTGTGTGCATAGGCACATTACAATTAATCGGGTGTATTTTAGCTCTGTAAAAAAATAAGCTGTACTGAGCTTTTTCAAGATGCAGTGTGCAAGAGGCCTTAACGTCACAAGGCCCTAAAAAGTTAATATCCATTCTCTAAGACCCCTTTCACACTGGGGCGGGGGCAGCGTAGACGGTAAAACAGCGCTTTTTTTAGCATCGCATTACTATTGTTTTAGCGGCGGTATTCAGCTCCCCTGCTAGCGCCAAGAAAGGGTTAAAACCACCGCAAAGCGCTGCTGCTCCAAATATGCTGCTAGCAGGACTTTTTTTACCGTCCTGCCAGCGCACCGCTCCAGTGTGAAAGCCCTCGGGGCTTTCACATTGGAGACACAGCAGCGGCTCTTTCAGGGCGCTTTGCAGTCGCTATTGTGAAAGGGGTCTAATCCCACTTGCTACACACTAAACTAGGTAAAACGTCACTGGTTATTAAGACTAAATGGCAGACCCTACTATCTACTATGTCTATAGAAGAATAGGATAATATATGCTCGTTTTATATATTGGTTTCACTAGTAGTTACCAATATATTAAAGTCATAGGTGTGCGTAGCCTATTGCATTAGGGTGTGCATCCCTAAGCTCAAACACACATCCCTTTCTCTGCAGCCTCGGCTGCATCAGACAGTGAATGAATGGGAAGTGCTCTCTGCTGAGCCACTTCCTGTTCACAAACTGAAGCATAGTAAACACAGTTTACTATTCTTTAGTTATGATTGAACACAGTGAGTGAGCATGTTCACTGTGTTCATTTAGAAAAGGAAGGGGCTGGTAAATGACATATTGATTAGCCACTTCCCCCACTCTCTTAATTTGAAGTGCAGACTGTCAGCTTTAATTCAAGGGGCTGAACATGAATATCAATTACAAATATTAGGAACTGCAACTGTTTTTATAAACAGTCCCCCCATTTTCAGGGGCTCAAATATAATTGGACAAATGAGTATAATCATAAATAAAATGTTCATGATTGATATTTTGTGGAGAATCCTTATGCCGCGTACACACAAGCGGACTTTCCGGCATACTTGGTCCGGCGGACCAGAGTCTGCCACATAATCCGATCGCGTGTAGGCTCCGGCGGACTTTTTTCCCCAAAAGTCCGCCGTACCTAGATTTGAAGCATGTTTCAAATCTTGGTCTGCCGGACATAGTTCCTGACGGAAAGCCCGTTCATCTCAGTCATCTGTATGCTGGTCCGAAGGAGCAGATACAACACACGGGCAGGATATTGCATTTCGCGCTCGCTGCAATAGTAAAAACACATTTTCCTATTGCGGCGAGCGCAGGGCATACCAGGCCCTTAAGTCTGGTTTGGATTTTAAAGGGGAAGCCCCTACACCGAAAAAACGGCGTGGGGTCCCCCCCTAGAATCCATACCAGACCCTGATCCGAGCACGCAGCCCAGCCGGTCAGGAAAGGGGGTTGGGACGAGCGAGCCCCCCCCCTCCTGAACCGTACCAGGCCGCATGCCCTCAACATGGGGGGGTGGGTGCTTTGGGGGAGGGGGCGCCCTGCGGGGCCCTGCCACCCCAAAGCACTTTGTCCCCATGTTGATGAGGACAAGAGCCTCTTCCCGACAACCCTGGCCATTGGTTGTCAGGGTCTGCGGGCGGGGGGCTTATCAGAATCCGGGAGCCCCCTTTAATAAGAGGGCCCCCAGATCCCGGCCCTCCCAGCCTATGTGAATGAGTATGGGGTACATGGTACCCCTACCCATTCACCTAGGGAATAAGTGTCAATAATAAAACACACTACACAAGTTTTTAAAGTAATTTATTGGAAAGCTCCGGGGGGGGGTCTTCTTCCGGCTTCGGGGGTCTTCTTCCGACTTCGGGGGTCCCTCCGGTTCCTCTTCTCCCGGCGTCCGGTTGGTTCTTCTACGCTTTCTCTGGCCTCTTCTCCCGGTGTTCCAGTTCTTCTGCCGGCTCCTCTGCTGTCTACATGCTGCTCTTGGCTTCTGGGTTTCTTCTCTTCTTCCCATGTTGACATGACGGTCTCTCAGGCTGGAATGCTCTCTGAGCGATCCGATGTGACTTATATAGGCGAAGACCACGCCCCCTTATGCCGTCACCGTCCCTGGGCATGCTGGGACTGTGACGTTTTAGGGGGCATGGCCAACATCACCCGGTGACCACGCCCCCCTAAAACGTCACAGTCCCAGCATGCCCAGGGACTGTGACGGCATAAGGGGGCGGGGTCTTCGCCTATATAAGTCACATCAGAGCACTCAGAGAGCATTCCAGCCTGAGAGACCGTCGTGTCAACATGGGAAGAAGAGAAGAAGCCCAGAAGCCAAGAAGCCAGAAGTCCGGGCCTCCGCTGGCAAAAGAGCAGCATGAAAACAGCGGAGGAGCCGGCAGAAGAACTGGAACACCGGGAGAAGAGGCCAGAGAGAGCGGAGAAGAACCAACCGGATGCCAGGAGAAGAGGAACCAGAGGGACCCCCGAAGCCGGAAGAAGACCCCCGAAGCCGGAAGAAGACCCCCCCCCCCCGGAGCTGTCCAATAAATTACTTTAAAAACCTGTGTAGTGTGTTTTATTATTGACACTTTTTCCCTAGGTAAATGGGTAGGGGTACCATGTACCCCATTTCATTCACATAGGGTGGGGGGCCGGGATCTGGGGGCCCTCTTATTAAACGGGGCTCCCGGATTCCGATAAGCCCCCCGCCCGCAGACCCCGACAACCAACGGCCAGGGTTGTCGGAAAGAGGCCCTTGTCCTCATCAACATGGGGACAAGGTGCTTTGGGGTGGGGGCGCCCCCTCCCCCAAAGCACCCATCCCCCCATGTTGAGGGCATGCGGCCTGGTACGGTTCAGGAGGGGGGCGCTCGCTCGTCCCCACCCCCTTTCCTGACCGGCCGGGCTGCGTGCTCGGATCGGAGTCTGGTATGGATTCTAGGGGGGTCCCGCTAGGGGGGTCCCGCTATTTTTTCCGCGTAGGGGGTTCCCTTTAAAATCCATACTTAAGGGCCTGGTTTGCCCCGCGACGGGGCTCGCAAGGTGTCAATCTCGCCGATAAAAGCGGCAAGATTCACTTCCTTTTCTGGTCCCGTCATACCCGAGTCACGTTCAAAATGAACAGACTTGTCCGTGTGTGGGCAAGTCCGTTCATTCTGAAAGTCCGCTTTAACTCCGGCGAAAGTCCGTCGGAAAGACAGGCGGACCTAGCCTGCCGGAAAGTCCGGTCGTGTGTAGGCAAGTCCGTCCGTTCAGGTAGTCTGCCGGAAAGTCTAGCGGAAAGACCGTCGGACCAAGTCTGCTGGAAAGTCCGCTCGTGTGTATGCAGCATAACTGACAGTGACTACCTGAACCCATGGACATTACCAAAGACTGGGTTTCCGCATTTCTGATGCTTTGCCAGGCTCTAACTGCAGCTGCCTTTAGTTCTTTGTTTGTGGGTCTTTCTGCCTTTAGTTTTTGCCTTCAGCAAGTGAAATGCATGCTCAATTGGGTTGAGATCAGGTGATTGACTCACTCATTTCAGAATATTCCACTTATTTTCCTTCAAAAGCTCCTGGGTTGCTTTTGCAGTGTGTTTTGGATCATTGTTCATCTGTACTTTGAAACGCCATCCAATCAGCTTTGCTGCATTTGGCTGAATCTGGGCTGACAGTACATCTCTAGACACTGCAGAATTTATCCGACTGCTTCTGTAACATCATCAATAAACACCAATGACCTAGTGCCACTGGAAGCCATGCATGTCCATGCCTTCACATTGCAAGCTCCACCATGTTTTAAAGATGACGTTGTGTGCTTTGGATCATGAGCTGTTCCAAGCCTTCTCCACACGTTTTTCTTCCATTCTGGTGCAGATTAACGCTAGTTTCATCCGTCCAAAGAATGTTTTTACAGAACTGGTCTGGCTTTTTTAGATTTTTTTTTGACAAAGTCTAATCTGGCTTTTCTATTCTTCAGGCTTATAAATGGTTTCCACCTTCTGGTCAACCTCTGTACAGTGCCTTGAAAAAGTTTTCACACCCCTTGAAATTTTCCACATTTTGTCATGTTACAACCAAAAACATAAATGCATTTAATTGGGATTTTATGTGATGGACCAACACAAAGTGGCACATAATTGTGAAGTGGAAGGAAAATGATAAATGGTTTTCAATTTTTTTTACAAATAAATATCTGAAAAGTGTGGCATGCATTTGTATTAAGCCCCCTTTACTCTGATACCCCTAAATAAAGTCTAGTGGAACCAATTGCCTTCAGATGTCACCTAATTAGTAAATAGAGTCCACCTGTGTGTAATTTAATCTCAGTATAAATAGAGCTGTTCTGTGAAGCCCTTGGAGGTTTGTTAGAGAACCTTAGTGAACAAACAGCACCATGAAGGCCAAGGAACACACCAGACAGGTCAGGGATAAAGTTGTGGAGAAGTTTAAAGCAGGGTTAGGTAAAAAATATCCCAAGCTTTGAATATCTCACAAAGCACCATTCAATCCATCATCCAAAAATAGAAAGAGTATGGCACAACTGCAAACCTACCAAGACATGACAGTCCACCTAAATTGACAGGCCGGGCAAGGAGAGCATTAATCAGAGAAGCAGCCAAGAGGCCCATGTTAACTCTGGAGGAGCTGCAGATATCAATAGCTCAGGTGGTTGAATCTGTCCACAGGAAAACTATTAATCGTGCACTCCACAAATCTGGCCTTTATGGAACAGTGGCAAGAAGAAAGCCATTGTTGAAAGAAAGCCATAGAAGTCCCTTTGCATTTTGCAAGAAGCCATGTGGGGGATACAGCAAACATTTGGAAGAAGGTACTCTGGTCAGAGGAGACCAAAATTAAACTTTTTGGCCTAAAAGCAAAATGCTATGTGTGGCGAAAAACTAACACTGCACATCACCCTGAACACACCATCCCCACCGTGAAACACGACAGTGGCAGCATCATGTTGTGGGGATGCTTTTCTTCAGCAGGGACAGGGAAGCTGGTCAGAGTTGATGGGAAGATAGATGGAGCCAAATACAGGGTAATCTTAGACGAAAACCTGTTATGCCGCGTACACACGAGCGGACTTTATGGCAGACTTGGTCCGGCGGACCGGAGTCCGTCAGATAATTCAATAGTGTGTGGGCTCCAGCAGACTTTTTTTCCCCAAAAGTTTGACGGACCTAGAAATGAAACATGTTTCAAATCTTTCTGACGGACTCGAGTCCGGACAAAAAGTCCGCTCGTCTGTATGCTAGTCCGATGGACAAAAAACGATGCTAGGGCAGTTATTGGCTACTGGCTATGAACTTCCTTGTTTTAGTCCAGTCGTACGTCATCACGTACGAATCCGTTGGACTTTGGTTGATCGTGTGTCCGTTCATTCGGAAAGTCCATCGGAAAGTCCGTCGAATAGTCACCTGCACCAAGTCTGCCGTAAAGTCCGCTCGTGTGTACGCAGCATTAGAGTCTGCAAAAGGCTTGAGATTGGGGCTGAGGTTCACCTTCCAGCAGAACAACAACCCTAAACATACAGCCAGAGCTACAATGGGATGGTTTAGATCAAAGCATATTCATGTGTTAGAACAGTGGCAGCTGGTGCTCAAAAGTTTTGGGGGTGTGCAAACAAACTGAAAAATTCTGAAAAAAAACATCAATTGCAGCCTCACTGTGCCCATCAATTGCAGCCACTGTGCCATCAAACGCAGCCACTGTGTCCATCAATTGCAGCCACTGTGCCCATCAAATGCTGCCACTGTGGCCATCAATTGCAGCCACTGTGCCTTCAATTGCAGCCACTGTGCCCATCAAATGCAGCCACTGTGCCCATCAAATGCTGCCACTGTGCCCATCAAATGCTGCCAATGTGCCCATAAAATACCGCCACTGTGCCCATCTAAAAGTTAACACTGTGACCCCGCCCGCCGTCTGCCCGGCACTTACCCTATCTCAGTGGGGCAGCGGGTGGCGAGCTGTGTCCTCCATGTGTCTCCTCTCCTCCTCCTGATAGGCGTCCAATAACAGCACCTGTCGTTTCAGCCAATCAGGTGACAGGTAACACACCCGCGCTTCCTGATTGGTGCAGAGGCGGTTCAGTGTTAGAAAATCAAATATTAATTCGCTGTTCGAACACACCTGGGTGAACTGCGAGCGCAATGCCCTGCACTCGCAGTTCACCTTTTTTGAAGCCTATTAGAGCCTATGGCTCTAATCAGGTGCTTCAAAAATACACCCCCGCCACTGTAATTTAGGCACGCGGCATCCGAAAAGGGGCCGGACGCCTGAATAGGGGGTGGCGGCGATGGCCATGATACATATAGGGGGGTGGCTGGAGAGAGGGGGCGGCACCCGTGCGCCCTTAATGGACGCACCACCACTGTGTTAGAATGGCCCAGTCAAAGTCCAGACCTAAATCCAATTGACAATCTGTGGCAAGACTTGGAAATTGCTGTTCACAGATGCTCCCCATCCAATCTGACAGAGCTTGATCTATTTTGCAAAGAAGAGTGGGCAAACATTTCACTCTCTAGATGTGCAAAGCTGGTAGAGACATCCCCAAAAAGACTTGCAGCTGTAATTGCAGCGAAAGGTAGTTCTACAAAGTATTGACTCAGGGGGGCTGAATACAAATGCACGCCACACTTTTCACATATTTATTTGTAAAAAATGTTGAAAACCATCATTTCATTATCATTTTCATTCCACTTCACAATTATGTGCCACTTTGTGTTGGTCTATCACAAAAAATCCCAATAAAATACATTTACGTTTTTGGTTGTAACATGACAAAATATGGAAAATGTCAAGGAGTATGAATAATTTTTCAAGGCACTGTATTTGCTCTTGTGAAGTCTTCTCTTGATTGTAGAGTTTGTATGATGTAGGTTCACAGTAATAGATTCCAAATGCAAATACTGTATTAACCACTTAACAACCGGCCCATAGCCGAATGACGGCTACAGGGCGGTTGCTTAACTCTGGGAGGGCGTACAGTGACATCCTCCCAGAATCCCGCTCTCACGCGCACCCGAGAACATGCGTGACCGCTGATTGCGTCCATGTGATCGCTCCGTCAAATGATGGAGCGATCACATGTAAACAAACCGCCGTCATATCATGACGCCGGTTCCTCCCCTCCGTGTACTGATCGGTACAGAGGGGGAGGGATCGGATGGCAGCAGCACTGTGGGCTGGATGTGTAGTGCCCACAGCGCTGCTCTTTGACAAATGCAGTCACATCCAGAGCCAGCCAGCCATCCATCCATGCTCAGTCATCCCTCCATGCTCAGCAATGCCCTGCAATACTCTGCAATGCCCTGCAATGCTCTGCAATACCCTGCAATACTCTGCCATACTTTGCAATACTCTGCAATACCCTCCAATACTCTGCAATACCCCGCAATACTCTGCAATATCCTGCAATACTCTGCAATACCCACAATACTCTGCAATACTCTGCAATACCCTGCAATACGCTGCCATACCCTGCCATACTCTGCAATACCCTGCCATGCTCTGCAATACCATGCCATGCTCTGCAATACTCTGCAATACCATGCCATACTCTGCAATACTCTGCAATACCCTGCCATACTCTGCAATACCGTACCATACTCTGCAATATTCTGCAATACCCTGCCATACTCTGCAATACCCAGCCATACTCTGCAATACCCTGCCATACTCTGCAATACCCTGCCATACTCTGCAATGCTCGGTGATACCCAGCCATACTCTGCCATACCCTGCCATACGCAGCCATACCCAGCCATGCACAGCCATGCTCGGCTGTACTTGACCTCTGTATGTGGCCAGGCTGTGGAAGTTTCACACATGTGATATCGCTGTACTCAGGAGGAGTAGGAGAATCTATTTTGGGGTGTCATTTTGGTATGTACATGCTATGTGTTAAAAATATTGTATAAATGGACAACTTTGTGTTAAAAAAAAAGCGCTTTAACCACTTCCCGCCCGCCGGCCGTCATATGACGTCCTTGACTTTGTGCGGGGATATCTGAATGATGCCTGCAGCTACAGGCATCATTCAGACCACCCACACCATAAGAACGATCATAGCAGCTGTTCCATTGCTTGATCGTTCTTACGGGAGGCGAGAGGGGATACACCCCCTCCCACCGCCCTCAGGAGCTTCTACCGACTCACCGCTACGATCGAAGCCAGGATCGTTTTTTTTTTTCTTTTTGATTTCAGGCTTCTCAGCCGTGAGATGTGGGGTCTTATTGACCCCATATCTCACTGTAAAGAGGACTTGTCATACCATATTCCTATGTTTACATTCCTTGTAATAGGAATAAAAGTAATCAAAAAGTTTATTTTTTGGAAAAAAGCATCAAACTAAAATAAAAAAAAGTAAAATAAACAATAAAAAAAAAAAAAATTTTTAAAGCGCCCCTGTCCCCGTGTGCTTGCATGCAGAAGCAAATGCAAGTCCCGCCCACATATGAAAATGGTGTTCAAACCACACATGTGAGGTATCGCTGCGATCTGTAGAGCGAGAGCAATAATTTTGGCCCTAGACCTCCTCTGTAACTCAAAACATATAACCACATATAAATCGCCTATGGGGATTTTTAAGTAGCGAAGTTTGGCGTCATTTCACGAGTGTGTGCAATTTTGAAGGGTGACATGTTAGGTATCTATTTACTCAGCATAACTTCATCTTTCACATTATGCAAAAACATTGGGCTAACTTTACTGTTTTGTTTTTTTTTTTAAAGCACAAAACTGTTTTTTTTTTCAAAAAAAATGCGTTAGAAAAATTGCTGCGCAAATACCGTGCGAGATAAAAAGTTGCAACAACTGCCATTGTATTCTCTAGGGTCTTTGCTAAAAAAACATATATAATGTTTTGGGGTTCTATGTAATTTTTTAGCAAATAAATGATGATTTTTACATGTAGGAGAGAAATGTCAGAATTGGCCTGGGTGTTCCAGAACGCCTGAAGGTGCTCCCTGCATGTTGGGCCTTTGTATGTTGCCAGGCTGTGTAAAAGTCTCACACATGTGGTATCGTCATACTCAGGAGTAATAGCAGAGTGTATTTTGGGGTGTAATATGTAGTATGCATAAGCTGTGTGTGAAATAACCTGCTAATATGACAATTTTGTGAAAAAAAAAATCTTGATCTTGCAAAGAATTGTGGGAAAAAATGACAACTTCAAAAAACTCATCATGCATCTTTCTAAATACCTTGGAATATCTTCTTTCCAAAAAGGGGTCATTTGGGGGGTATTTGTACTTTTCTGGCACGTTAGGGTCTCAAGAAATTAGATAGGCTGTCAGTACTTTAGGTGTGATCAATTTTCAGATATTGACACCATAGCTTTTGGACTCTATAACTTTCACAAAGACCAAATAATATACACCAATTTGGGTTATTTTTACCACAGATATGTAGCGGTATAAATTTTGGCCAAAATATATGAAGAAAAATTGCTAATTTGCAAAATTTTATAACAGAAACGAAGAAAAATGCATTTTTTTACAGAATTTTCAGTCTTTTTTCTTTTATATCGTAAAAAATAAAACACCCAGCAGTGATTAAATACCACCAAAAGAAAGCTCTATTTGTGTGAAAAAAAAGAACAAAAATTTCACTTAGGTACAGTGTTGCATGATTGAGTAATTGTCATTCAAAATGTGAGAGCACTGAAAGCTGAAAATTGGTCTGGTTATTAAGGGGGTTTAAGTGCCCAGTGGTCAAGTGGTTAATAGCGTTACTTCCTATCGCCTAAAGAACAAAAATATTGTACTGCCTGCTACTTTTTTATAACACAATAGTTTTGCAATGCTGGTTTTTATAGACTTATAGTAGTTAGGTCATGGATATTCCATACTGGTTGTGTTTAGGGGTATCACCAAAAGCTCAAAAATAATGGGCAGCATAGTGGCTAAGTGGTTAGCACTTCTGCCTAGCAGCACCAGGGTTGTTGGTTCAAAGGCACCACCTGCACAGAGTTTGCATGTTCTTCCTTGTGTAGGATTCCTCCCACACGCCAAAGACATGTTGGTAGGTTAATTGGCTCCTGTCTAAATTGACCCTAGTATGAATGTAAGTTTGGGACCTTAGATTGTAAGCTCCTTTATGGCAGGGGCTGGTGTAAATGTAATATATATATATATATATATATATATATATATATATATATATATATATATATGAAAATTGCCTGCACTATACAGTTGTGTTCATAAGTTTACATACCCTGGCAGAATTTATGATTTCTTGGCCATTTTTCAGAGAATATGAATGAGAACACAAAAACTTTTCCTTCACTCATGGTTAATGTTTGGCTGGAGCCATTTATTATCAGTCAACTGTGTTTACTCTTTTTAAATCATAATAACAACAGATACTAGCCAAATGACCCTGATCAAAAAATTACATACCCCAGTTCTTAATATTGCCCCCTTTAACATCAATGTCAGCTTGAAGTCTTTTGTGGTATTTGTGGATGAGGCTCTTTATTTTCTCAGATGGTCACTGTAAATACTTAGGCTGTCTTGCATGAACTGCACGTTTGAGACCTCCCCAGAGTGGCTCAATGATATTGAGGTCAGGAGTCTGAGATGGCCACTAAAAAACCTTCACTATATTCTGCTGTAGCCAATAACAGGTACACTTGACCTTGTGTTTTGGATCATTGTCATGTTGGAATGTCCAAGTTTGTCCCATGCGCAGCTTCCTGGCTGATGAACGCAAATGTTCCTCCAGTATTTTTTGATAACATACTGCATTCATCTTGCCATCGATTTTGACCAAATTTCCTGTGCCTTTGTAGCTCACACTTCCTCAAGACATCAGCGACCCACCACCATGTTTCACAGTAGGAATGGTGTACCTTTCACTATAGGCCTTGTTGACTCCTCTTCAAGGGTAGCATTTATTGTTGTGGCCAAAAAGCTAAATTTTTATCACTCCAAATGACTTTGTGCCAGAAGGTTTGAGACTTGTAACTGTGCTGTTTGGCGTATTGTAAGCGGGATACTTTGTGACATTTGCGTAGTAATGGCTTTCTTCTGGTGACTCGACCATGCAGCCTATCTTTCTTCAAGTGCCTGCTTATTGTGCACCACATGTTTTTAGAGAGTCCTGTATTTCACCTGAAGTTATTTGTGGGTTTTTCTATGCATCCTGAACAATTTTCCTGGCAGTTGTGGCTAAAATTTTAGTTGGTCTACCTGCTTGTGGTTTGGTTTCAACAGAACCCCTCATTTTCCACTTCTTGATTAGAGTTTGAACACTGCTGATTGACATTCTCAATTCCTTGGATATCTTTTTATATCCCTTTCCTGTTTTATACAATTCAACTACCTTTTCCGTAGATCCTTTGACAATTCTTTTGCTTTCCCCATGACTCAGAATCCAAACATGTCAGTGCAGCACTGGATGAAAGATGCAAGGGTCTGTCAGGAGTCCAGAAATTCATTGACCTTTTACACACACACTAATTACAAGCAAACAGATCACAGGTGAGGATGGTTAAATTTAATAGCCATTTAAACCCCTTTTGTGTCAACTTGTGTGCATGTTATCAAGCCAAAATCACCAGGGTATGTAAACTTTTGACAAGGGTCATTTGGGTAGTTTCTGTTGTCAATATGATTTAAAAAGAGTAAACACAGTTGATTGATAATAAATGGCTTCAGCCAAACACTAACCATGAGTGAAAGAAAAGTTTTTGTGTTCTCATTAATTTTCTCTGAAAAATGGCCAAGAAATCATAAATTCTGCCAGGGAATGTAAACTTATGAGCACAACTGTTTAAGGACCTGAAATAAATAACAATAAAATAATATGGTCTTATCTACATTTCCTCATCTACTGCTGACTATTATACATTGAACCTAGCTCCGTTGATACAAAATATGAAAGCTAAACTAAAAACATGGGCTCAGCTTCCCCTTTCCCTGATTGGGCGAATCAATGTATGCAAGATGAAGCTCTTGCCTGCTTTTCTCTATGCTCTTAGACATTCCCCTGTGTGGCTACCCAAGAAGGTATTCCGCTTAATAAATACTACCCTGCTTGCTTTACTCCGGGGCATAGGCCAGCCAAGATTTAGGTTGGCGGTGTTGCAGAGACCTTGGAAGGAGGGGGGTTTGGCTTGTCCTCACCTACATAAATACTTCTTGGCAGCCCAGTTGTCGCACGCATACAATTGGTTCGTTTCTGATGAGTCAAACGCAGCAGTGGTTCTAGAGGCAGCATGTTTGGGCTCCTACTGCAGAACTTAATCTATCGTGGACCCTCTGCATTTTTTCACCTGACAGTGGCCATGCGAACTGTCCTGAGGACGTGGTCAGTGGCTCTCTGCGCCCCATGCCATATCTCACCATATACTCCCCTTTGGTTTAACCCGTCACTGTCGCAGTTTATGTCAGTTCCGGATCCTAATATCTGGGTACTTAAGGGTATTAAATTAGTTTGTTTAGATTTGTACTGGGGTCGATTGCAGACCTTTGATGGATTGAAACAGAAATACAAACTGCCTAACTCATTTGTTTAGGTTCTTGCAACTTAGGCATGCTTTTAGTACGCAATCTGAAAAGTGGCTTTTATACTTTGTCTCTGGAAGACTTACTCAGAGACAGATCTGTAACCAAGCCTCTGTTCAACATATACAAAGAATTGTTACCAAATATACACACGGGACTTGAAACTCTTAAGTCTAAATGGGTGGAGGACTTCCCTGACATGGATACGGAGGACTGGGAAGATGCGTGTGAATGCTCCTTTACACAATTGGTTTCGGCAAGAGACAGACTAATGCCCCGTACACACGATCGGACATTGATTGGACATTCCGACAACAAAATCCATGGATTTTTTCCGATGGATGTTGGCTCAAACTTGTTTTGCGTACACACGGTCGCACAAAGTTGTCGGAATTTCCGATCGCCAAGAACGCGGTGACGTACACCACATACGACGAGACTAGAAAAGGCCAGTTCAGAACCAAGCGCAGCACCCTTTGGGCTCCTTTTGCTAATCTCATGTTAGTAAAAGTTTGGTGAGAGACAATTCGCGCTTTTTCAGACTCGTGGTTTTCAGATCGTTTTCTGCTGTTCAGTTTTTGCTTGTGGGTTTGTATCTGCTCTTCAGTGCGTGCAGTCAGTTAGTATTGTACTATTCATTGCGATCTTGTCCGCTCGTTACTGTTTTTCAGGTCGCTCTTCACAGGCCTTGCTGTTCTTCAGTGCGTTCTGTTACTTTGTTTTGAGCAGCCGACCGTTTTCTAGCCATGTTCCGTATACGTACTCCTCGTAGAGTTCGTGCTGTGCGGGGGCTTGGTGTTGGGGTCCTTACCTTGACACAAGTCCAGTCCATGAACAGGGTGGGGAGGAGTTCATGGACCAAGAATTGGTTGCTTCAGCATGACCAGTTCTGTCATATGCCTTTGCTCCGTGAGATCCGTGAGAATAATCCTGATGATTTCAGGAACTTTCTCTGGATGACGGACCTCGTATTTCACCGTTTGTTGGCTTTGCTGACCCCTTATATCAGCAGGCAGGATACCTGCATGAGGCAAGCCATCACTCCGGAGCAGAGGCTCGTCGCCACCCTGCGGTACTTGGCGACAGGAAGAAGTCTGCAGGACTTGAAGTTCTCAACAGGCATCTCCCCCCAGGCTCTGGGGATCATTATCCCAGAGATCTGTTCTGCCATCATCCAGGTCCTGCAGAAGGCATATGATTGTAATATGCTGTGAATGTCCCCTTTGTCCTCATTCATGCTGGATTTTTAGGTAATTATTTTTGTTGTCCTTCATACATATTTGTCTTCACTTACCCCCCCAGCATGGTCTCCTGGCCCTATATTCACCTCATGTAGTCACTTAACAATGTATTTTATCAGCTCCATAGTAGTGCTTTACCCCAAACACCCCCTAAAATGTTTTAAAATGTGATTTGTGCTTTAAATTCAGGCAGAGTGCCAGAGGCTTTTTTTGGGGGGTCCCCAAATCATTTTTAACCCTCTCTCCCCCAACTGCTAAGTCAGCTGATACCAATTCTCTATCTATCCTCAATCATCTATCTGCTGACTTTGCCAAACCCATACACACTATACCAATCTCTTTTGTGGTCAGATTTATGGATGAATTCCCCAAAGCATGTAGTGCAAGGGCCTGCCTGAATACTTTCAAATGGTACTGTTTCAAGTTTCTGTATACTATTATTATCTTGATAGGTAATAGCAGAATGTCCAAATGTGCTCAAATGTGTACAATGTGTATTTATATCTTTGTATTATGACACTTCTTACCTGTCCAGTGGGCTGCCAATAGTGTAACTAAGGAGGGGCTGTTCAAAGTAATACCCATTATTTAGGCATTCATCTCTCAATGAAGGGGAGAGGGTTACGTGTCCAAGAGTTTCCCCCCCTATAATATTGGGAATGTCCCATTGGGGGGGGGGGGGGGGATCTGATAGGTATACCTTATACTTTGGTCTTTAAAAACTCCCTCAAATAAATGTTATCTTGATGTTGGCCAAGAATGTTTGTGTCTAATCTGCTTTCCCGGTTTATGTGCAAAATGACTAAATTATTTTTTTTGTTTGACTCCACAGTTTCCTTCCACGCCACAGGAATGGCAGACTGTGGCCTTCCACTTTGTCCAGCGGTGGGACTTTCCTAACTGTGGAGGGGCAATTGATGGGAAACACGTCCACATCGTCCCACCACCCAACTCGGGGTCGTACTATTATAATTATAAGGGGTTCAATAGTATTGTGATGTTGGCGGTGGTGTCGGCTACTTATGAGTTCCTGTATGTGGACGTGGGGAAGAATGGCCGGATGTCCGATGGTGGAGTCATCGCCCAGACGGAGTTCTACAGGCGTCTCCAGAATGGCAGCTTGGACATGCCACCTCCAGAAGAGAATGTGGAAGGACTCCCATTCGTCTTCATTGCGGATGAAGCGTTTGCGCTGGGGGATCATCTTATGCGGCCATTCCCGATGAGGACCCTCACCCCCGACCAGAGGGTTTTTAATTACCGGCTGGCCAGAGCCAGAAGAGTGGTGGAGAACACATTTGAAATCATGGCCAGCCGGTTCCGCCTATTTCTTACACCCATACATATGGTGGAGTATAAACTGAATCATATAATCCTGACGTGCTGTGTTCTACACAACTTTTTACGGCAACATTCTGCCAACTATGCTGGCTCAGTTGGGCCTGAGGCTGGAATTCAAAATGAAACAACCCTGACGGCGCTTGAAAGTGGCCGCCCTGGCTTGCCCCCCGAGTGCCCGTGATGTCCGGCTAAGATACCTTGAATACTTTGCGGGTAGGGGGGCTATCAATATGCCAGACAATGTCTGAAACCTTTTTATAATAAAAAAACAAAAAACTACTCAAATCTTTGGTGACATTTACTGCTTGTGTTTGTTTTAGCTGACCCTGACAGAAATGTGGTGAGTCCTGTAAATGGCGTGATTGTGTAACCTTACAAAGCACTGCTGGGTGTTATTTACTAAAGGCAAAGACACTTTGCACTACAAGTGCAGTTGAAACTGCACTTGTAGTGCAAAGTGGATTTGCCCTTAGGAAATAACACCCATTGTCACAGAAAACACCAATTAGAGCACCACAAAAGTGTTGTAGCATTGAGACAATAATCCACACATTCTTGATTAACAATCTTTTTAATATCAGCACAAAACACATGTGCTTTTAGAAAAGGTTTTTAAAACAAACCAACATGTTTGTTGTATAACAATGTGTGGGGTCACATTAGAAAAAGTAGAAATGTCCATTTAAGATAAAACAGGCATGTTTAAAACCAACAAGAAAGACACAAATCTTGAACTTACGAAGTTCACTTTTGGTAAAACTTGAAGGCAATATCAGACATGAGTATTTACAAACTGTGTTTGATATTGCGTTCAGATGGGGTGAAGTCACCCCAGGAAAAGCCAAATTTTGAAGATGCACACAAATTTACGAATGTCAACATGTGCTACCTGCCATCACGGGGGATCAAGGGACGTGTTTTGGGGGTGCAACCCCTTCCTCACAGCTAATTTATTATTGAGGAAGGGGTTGCACCCCCAAAACGCATCCATTGATCTCCCGTGATGGCAGATAGCACATGTTGACACACTGTGTGCATCTTCAAAATTTGGCTTTTCTCAAATTTGTCAAAAATTGTCAAAAATTTTTAGCACACAAAAAAACAAAGGGATTTGGAGGGGTTTTAAACTCTCCCTAAAACATCAATGATGTTCTTCATTTTTTGAAGAACATCATTGATGTTTTTCTTGATGTTTTCCAAGTCCCTATTACACCCCATGATCTCCCCGATCAGGATCTGTGCACTTTCCGAGGTGAAACACACCATGTATTATGAATCTGCCGGCATCCATCTCTTACCTGAGCCTGTGGTCGCAGACACTCACCTGTTGTGGTGCCAATTTCCACCATGTCTTCCTCCTCCTGCTCTGCTTGTCTTGGGTGGATTTCCCCTTCTTCCAGAGGTGGGGGGTCTCTGGTATCGTCGGATGAGGGGTGTCCTCCCAGTCTTTTCTCCCCTATGTAAAAAAAAATAGGTATACTTAGCACACAGATATTTGATGGCAGAACTATAAATATGAAACATTGCTTGGAAGTGGGGTACAATTGTCTATTTTGGCAGAGTTCCAAGATGTTGAAATTTTATAGTCCTTTGTCAAGCTTCAATACTTTACCTGTTTTGTACAAGCTTCACAGATGGAGACACCCCTATAGTATAAACTGGAGCACCTGTGTGGGCCCCCTAATAAAAAGGCTGTTCTTGTGTCCCACACTAGTGCTACAGCGTCCAGATGTGTAAACAGCTGCTGAGTGTCCTCTCCTTACACAGAATCTAGTTTGCATTTCATTCTAGTAACAAACCCATCTACACAACCAAATTAGTTTCAGACAAGTAGGCCCTAAAAAATGTGGGCAAATGCATATGGCCAAAACAATGGTGTTTTATAGGACGAACGAACAATGTTTTATACGAACGAATAATGTGCCCATGAACATGAAAGTTGCCTTTTAAAACTGGATAACAGTTAAGAAAAGCACATGGAGCAGCACGAACGTAATAAACATAAAGAACAGGAACACAGGACAACTACTTACTTTTTTGCAGCACTCTCCGGATCTATCGGTACTGCTCATGCTCTCTTAATTTCAAGTCCGACCACCGCTTCCTGAGCTGGTCTTTCGATCGCCGTACCCCAAAAATTCCGGTGCAGACTTTTGACCACCTTTGCCATGATCTTGGCCTTTCTGACATTGGGGTTGGGGTAAGGTCCATACTTCCCGTCATAGTCGGCCCTCTTCAGGATGTCGACCACCTCCAACATCTCCCCAAAGGACATATTCGATGCCTTAAATCTTCTCCTTCTGGATCCAGCCGTTTCAGGCTCCGGGCTTTCCTCCTCCTCCTCGTTGCTGTAATCAGCACGCAGCTGCTGTGTCTCCGCCATGTGCTCTTCTCCCACTGCGCCGAACGAGAAGGGGCGGAGAATAGACTAGAAAGAACGTCAGGGGCGGGCGGAGTTACATGCATGCGCAGTGTGTATAAAGCGTAACACGCGTGCGTAGTACGTACGATCTGTGAGTGGGAGAAGGAGTATCGGAGGTGCCGATCGTGATAACGAAGGTAAGAGCAAAACTTGGGCCTATACTGCTTCTAGATTGAGGCCTATATTGTAACAAGATTAGGAGAGTTTTGCCTGACATTAGGGTTTGTCTTGTCTTGTGTCTTGCAGATAAAATGGATGGCTTCAATGACCACAACTTCCTCCCCTTGTTCATAGATAAATACAGGGAGCTGCCCTGTCTGTGGCAGGTGAAACATCCACATTATAATCATAAACAAAAGAGGCAGGCAGCGCTGGAGAAACTGCTAGAGTTGGTGAAGCCGGTGGTCCCCACGGAAAACATCCCCTATTTAAAAGCCAAAATTGGTGGCCTGAGGAACACAAGAAGGTCACGGATTCCCAGAGATCCGGAGCAGGAGCAGATGACGTTTATGTCCCCAGGCTGTGGTACTATGAGAGACTGCGATTTCTGTCAGACCAGACTGGAGTCAGGGAATCCCTCTCAACCCTTCCTTCCACTCTTCCTTCCACCCCAGCTGAGGCTTCCGATGTCCAACCTGGGACTTCCAGCCAGGAAGAAGTGGAGGAGCCCAGCTTGAGCCAGGTATGGCATTCTTCTACAGATTTCTGGTCAATAAATAAATGATCTTTACTAGATGTTATTATTGATCACTGATTGCTGATTTAATACAGTTTTTTACATATCAATAGACAGTAGTAAGCAAAAATAATTGGGACAAGAATGAAAAATGCTGGGCTCAGAAGGATAGTCTGTTATATTTGTTAACATTCAATTTGCAACAGTCATGAGATGAAAATTGTGTATGACTGATGAATAAAAAACTAAAACTATGTCCCTTTTTCATACACAGGAAGACCTCAGCCAGGAGGAGGCTGTGGAATGTGGCAGCCAGGAGGAGGCGGGGCTAAGTGGCAGCCAGGAGAAGCCTGGGCCCAGTAGGAGCCTGACAGAATCGCAGGTTCCTCCCCTCCTCCTTCCAAACAAAAGACCCAGGAAGGGGAGTCACGTGCAGAATTCAGCGCTCAAGCTCATTCAGGAGGCTTCTGCATCCCTCAGAGCCTTACCCACTCCTGAAGAGGCCTTTGCCTGCATGGCTGCCACCAAACTGAAGGGCATGCAGGAGGGTCAACGCCTCATGTGTGAGAAACTTCTTTATAAAGTCCTAACTAAGGGGGTGAGTGGCGAAATCACACCCAATACCGACGTGATTGAGTTGGACCATCCTCCTCCTCCTCCTGACACAACTACACCACCACAGCCACAGCGTGGAAGGAAACGTGGAAGGAAGACCAGAGAGTGATGGCCCTGGGTTCAGTCTGGTCTGACAAAAGATGTCTCTTGTATGACCACAGCCTGGGGACACAGATGTCATCTGCTGCTTTCATGATCTGCTGCTTTCATGATCTCTGGGACTTCTGGACCAGATTGAACTCCCTTAGATATGGACTCCTCAGGCCACTAATTTTGCAGTAAAATAATTGATGTGTGCCCTGGGGGCCAAAGGCTTCGCCAATTTCTGCTGTTTCTCCAGCGTTGCCTCCCTCTTTGTTTGGTTCTGAGCCCTTAATAAGGGAATTTTTGGTTCAATTATACTCGCCTATGTGTGTTTTCCTTCAAAAAGGACGGTTTGTTTGTGAGGAGGCAGGTACATTTCAAAACTACAATGTGAAATTAACAAGGGACACCAACACCAAGCAACCTCCTTGAGATTAAATAATACAAGATAATAATGGTGTTGTGGTAACTTGACACACAAAACACACACAAAAATATTATGGAGTAAAACCCAAAAAAACTAAAAAAATACATCAGCCTGGAAAAAAATATAACCCCGCCCAAAAAAATAATCAGCCTTGAAAAAAATACAAAACAAAACGAAAAAAAAATCAGCCTTGAAAAAAAATACAAAACAAAAATAAAACAACAAAAAAGAAATTTGGTGAGATGTGACAAATCAAAATATATTGAGGGAATCACGATAAATAATAAAGAAAGAAGTTTGTGAGAAGTCTGTGTGAATATGAGCAGAAAAACTACTTCATTCTTCTCACATTATAAAGAAGAGAGTGCGCTGTATTAAACAATTTAAAACATTACAGCGTGACGAAAGTGCTGTATCCATTCCGAGCGCTAATTTTACCAGACCGAGCTGTTCCGTCTTGGAATTTCTTCTGAGCATGCGTGGCACTTTGTGCGTCGGAATTGGCCACACGTGGTCGGAATTGACGCGATCGGATTTTGTTGTCGGAAAATTTTATAGCCTGTTCTCAAACTTTGTGTGTCGGAAAATCCGATGGAAAATGTCCGATGGAGCCCACACATGGTCAGAATTTCCTACAACACGCTCCGATCGCACATTTTCCGCCGGAAAATCCGACCGTGTGTACAAGGCATAACACAGTTTAAGATCATGCATAGAGTATATTACACACCCTCACGTCTACAAAAAATATACCCGTCTGTCCCAGCTTCGTGCTGGAGGTGTGTTGCTCCGTCGCCGGGTTTTATTCAGAGAGGCGGACAGTCACGTGAGCACCAAGCGGTGCTCTGAAATAAGGTATAGAACGGCCTTTTTCTTTTCATAAAGCACACACTGGGCACCTATCATTATAAAACAGAGAGGAATGTATGGAAATTCAATCGTAATTTTAGCAGCAGGAGGGGAGGGGCGGGCACTGTCACTAGCTGACAGGTGGGGGGGGAGGGGACAGAGGAGAGGGCAGCGGAGGATGGAGGTACGTAAACTGACCACAGTGTTATGGCTCCTCAGCCATGAAAAACCATTGTTAGTTTACAGAGGGGAAGGCAGAACCAAGCAGGATCAGCCAGGAATTTTAGGTGATACAGGCAGCCAAATTACACAGCACAAGCACTGTTAAGGGAACAGGATCTTTTATTTTTGGGTAACAAACGCTTTAGGGAATACACTGTTATAGTTTCATAAGCACGTTTCTTTGTCTGTCTAGACAATTCCTGCCCTTTAGGTTAAATTTCTAGATTCTTGAGTGTTTTAAACCTCCTTTTGAAGCATGATAATCCATTAATAAGAAAAAATAAATATTTAAACTATATAAAATTTACAGTGATATTCTAGGAACATAACAGAGCAAGCATTCATTATTCATAATATTATATAATAACCGCTAATAAAAGAACTTTAATTATATAAGTATGTTCTGGGTTTGAAAAATAAATGAGACATAAGGGGGTGTAATAAATGGGATGAAAAAGTAGGTGTTTTTTCCTCTTTGGTATTGTAGGAGAGGCCAAGAATGTCAGGAAGAATGAAGGAAAGGATCTTCAGGAATGAGCAAGCAGCAAACTAAGCCAAAAAGTCAAATGAAATGGGAGGACTGTGCTTAAATTAAGGCAGAAGAGAACAAAGCTTTAAACAAGAGATGGTGAACTACAAGGTGGCAATAAATCTGCTAGAATGTCATAACAATAAATCCTTTTGGAAGGGGAAGAAATAAATTACAACAGAATGTCTGCCCATCAATTGTACTAAACTTTTTACTGAAAAAAAATGTATATGTTTCTTTGCCTTTTTTACATTGTTTAATATGGTATATAGCACAATGGGTAAATAAGTTATCACACATAAACAAATCATACATGAACAAAAGTCATACTATGAACTGAGAGCCTATATGTAAAGTAAAATTATAATCAGTCATAAAAAATGTAATACAGTTATGTTTTATCATTATAAAAAAAAAACTCTCTCTCTATTACGATATTTTTTTCCTTTTGCTGGCTTTCTGATTTTCTGTACATCGGTATTAAAGTGGATGTAAACCCTCACATATACCCAGTGAAGTGAGCAGCCACAGATGATACACAGGGATGAAACGTAGCACTCTCGCCTAGCAGTAAGAAGGGTCGCTGGTTCGAATCCCGATCACGACACTACCTGCCTGGAGTTTGCATGTTCTCCCTGTGTCTGCATGGGTTTCCTCCGGGTACTCCGGTTTCCTCCCACACTCCAAAGACATGCTGGTAGGTTAATTGGATCCTGTCTAAATTGGCCCTAGTATGTATGAATGTGAATTAGGGACCTTAGATTGTAAGCTCCTTGAGGGTGTAGGGACTGATGTGAATGTATAATGTATATGTAAAGCGCTGCGTAAATTGATGGCGCTATATAAGTACCTGAAATAAATAAATGAAACAAATCTCCCTACATAAGTTTTACACGTATATCTGCTATCTTCAGCTTTATATACTGTTTAAAAAGTGCACATCGTGTTAGGAGATTTTCTCTTCCTGTTCAACACTACAGTGAAGCCTGGGTGTACAGCCAAGACAGCTGATTGGAGGAAAGGCACACACCCCCTCCCCTCACAGGTAGAGACATTCAGAGCTGAATCATTCAGCTCTGTACTAATCTATTTATAGCATCCTACCCAACACAAAACTCAGGCTGCTTTTATCATACGCGACAGACAACTTGTCAGGAGTTATTAGGCTAATAACAGAAGAACAGATCAAGAGACAGCTACAGGACATAGTGCTTTGAAGAGAGATAACAAAACACTGCAGATCGGTGTGCCAAGCTCAGATTTCATGAATTGAGTTTACATCCACTTTAAGATGGGAAAATGAGGGGGAGGTGCCCATTACACAGTTCTTTGAATCAAAAAAATTGAGCATGAACAGCGATCTGCCATCTCCCCTGCACAGTCCCCTCCCCCCTTCAGTTAGAACACACACTAGGGAACACATTAACCCCTTGATCGCCCCCTAGTGTTAACCCCTTCCCTGCCAGTGACATTTTTACAGTAATCAATGCATTTTTATAGCATTGATCGCTGTATTAATGCCAATGGTTCCAAAAATGTGTCAAAATTATCCGATGTGTCAGCCATAATGTCGCAGTCCCGATAAAAATTGCAGATCGCCGCCATTACTAGTAAAAAATAAATAAATAATAAAAATGCCATAAAACTATCCCCCATTTTGTAGACGCTATAACTTTTGCGCAAACCAATCAATATATGCTTATTGCGATTTTTTTTTACCAAAAAAATGTAGAAGAGTACATATCGGTCTAAGCTGAGGAAAAAATGTTTTTTTATATATTTTGGGGGATATTTATTATAGCAAAAAGTAAAAAATAATGCGTTTTTTTCAAAATTGTCGCTCTGTTTTTGTTTATAGCGCAAAAAATAAAAACCGCAGAGGCAATCAAATACCACCAAAAGAAAGCTCTATTTGTGGGAAAAAAAAGGACATCAATTTTGTTTGGGTGCAACGTCGCACGACCGCGCAATCGTCAGTTAAAGCGACGCAGTGCCGAATCGCTTTGACTACAGCGGAGAAACATGTTTGGTCACAACCATGTATAAAAACCTGGCAGGGTGTATGGTTTATAAATCCTACAAATCTTTTGAATGGCTGAATGATCATTGAGCTGGTTCTTCATCTTTGGGAAGAGGGCAAAGTCTGCAGGAGCCAAATCTGGTGAGTAGGGTGGGTGTGGAAATAAGATCATGTTGTTTCCAGCGAGGAACTCACATTTGTTCTAACTTGCTGTCCATGATGAAATAGAGGTGGTAACCCACGTGGTCAGAATTGCTCCAGTTGCACAGCTCCCAATGTACACAGGATGATGTCTTTTGGCACACTGACTTATGAAGGTCGGTGCTCCCTGTGGGGGTGCGCGCAGCCATGTACTGCCATCTGTTGGCGTATTCTCAAAAAAACTATTCTCAAAACTGTTTGATGCCACCTTGTATACCATAGTTTGTAGACGCTATAACTTTTGCGTAAAACCAATCAATATACACTTATTGAGATTACAGCTTTGCATGACTGCACAGTTGTCAGTTAAAGTAACGCAGTGCCGTATCGCAAAAAATGGCCTGGTCATGAAGGGGGGTAAATCTTCTGGAGGTCAAGTGGTTTAATCAGAAACTGCTGTCTCAATGTTGTTTCCTCTCTGCCATGGAGGCAATTTGAGCAGTGCTCTCAACTCACATGGTACTGCCCCCACAAACTTTAGTCATAAATATACAAGGCTGACAGACATTTTTCTGTATGCTTTTTGCTTGAAAAAGTGGAAAAAATGGTGTACAGTGAAATATGAGGTGATTTAACCACTTCAATACTGGGCACTTATACACCTTCCTGCCCAGACCAACTTTCAGCGCTGTCGCATTTTGAATGACAATTGCGCGGTCATCCATCACTGTACCCAAACAAATTTTTTATCATTTTGTTCCCACAAATAGAGCTTTCTTTTGGTGGTATTTGATCACCTCTGGGATTTTTATTTTCTGCTAAACAAATAAAAAAAAAGACAGAAAATTTTGAAAAAAAATGTGTGAATAAGTAAGTTTTCTCCTTCACTGATGGGCACTGATGGGGCTGCACTGACGGGCACTGATAAGGCGCTGCTGATGGGCACCGATGAGGTGGCACCAATAAGGTGGCACTGATGATGGACACTAATATGCGGCACTGATAGGCGGCACTGATATGCGGCACGGATGGGCACTGATAGGCGGCACGGATGGGCACTGATAGGCGGCACGGATAGGCATGGATGGGCACTGGTAGGTGGCACTGATGTACTGTAATGTATGTCACTGATGGATGCCAATCAGTGCCAAACAATAATGCCTGCCAATCAGTGATGCCCATTGTGGGCACTGATTGACATCCATTGTGGGCACTGATTGGCATCTCTGGTGGTCTAGGGTGGCATACCTGGTGGTGGGCATCCCTGGTGGTCCCAGTGGCATCCCTGGTGGTCCTGTGTGGGCATTCTGGGGGGGGGCTGCACTGATAGTCAGAGGAGCAGCCGATCGGCTCTCCTCTACTCACGTCTGACAGATGCGAGTGAGGAAAAGCCGATCACCGGCTCTTCCTATTTACACTGTGATCAGCCGTGATTGGACATGGCTGATCACGTGGTAAAGAGTCTCCGTCAGAGACTCTTTACCTAGATCGGTGTTGTATACTATGCCCTCTGATTCCTCGTGAATTGTATTGTAATTGTACTGTCTGCCCTCATGTTGTAAAGTGAGACATCTCAAGTCACCCGGAAGGTGCGGGAGACTCTCGCATTTCTGCCGTGGCTCCCGCACACATGCAAGCGCCTCCCCATCTCCCGGGAATAATCGGTGCGGCGGCTGTCCCTCCTGCTGCGCACCGATCATCCCCAGCTTCTCTGTGTACTCCTCCCCCGTCCCCTTCCGTGTCCTTCTCCGCCCCCCCCCCTCGTCCCCACAACCAGCTCCCCACCTCTCCTCTCCCGCTGGCTGTGGGGGGAACTAGTAATAGGACACAGTGAGCGAGATCGCTCCTGTGTCCTGTGATTACTGAGCAGAGTAAACTGTGTTTACTCTGCTCAGTTTATGAATGGACAGGAGCCTCTGTCTCCTGTTCATTCATCTTTAGTGCTGAGCAAGGGACTGGGGAATGTGTGTCCTCAGTCCCTTTGTCTGTCTCAAAGGGGAGATGTCAGGGGTCTGTTTAGACCCCTGACATCTCACCAAAGCCCCCCAAAAATAAAAAATAAAATATTGTAAAAAAATTCTAAAAATGAAAAAGTGTAAAAAAAATTTAAAAAAAAGCATTGTGAAAAAAAATAAAAACAAATTAAAATGTAAAAAAATCAATTATTAAAAGTAAAAAAAACTACTGACACTGTCCACTGCCACCCACCCCCCACCCACTTCCCCAGAAGCACTGCGAAAAATATTGAGATAGTGATTTAAATGATATTATGCCGCGGGGGGGGGGGGGGGGTGTTGGTGTTTGCGGGCGCGAATTGCCACCTCCCTGAAATGAGTTTGCCACCTCCCTGAAATGAGTTTTTGCAGGTTGGGATGTCTGTAAAGTGCTGCGCCAACTGTTGCCGCTATATAAATCCTGTATAATAATAATAATAATAATACTATAACTGCTGGTTTAGACATATTGGTTCAAACCTGTGTCATAACCTCCCTGGGACCTTTAGGTAGCTAAAACAAGCACGCTAATAATGTTTTATGACTTTGCATCTGTAAACATATGTTTTTTGCTTATCTTGTACCATACTTGCTGTGACATACCATACTTTGCAATCTATCCCAAATCAGTAATGCTGACAAAACTGCTAAAATCTGTAAACATTGGCAACCAATCAGATGTGTGCCTAATACAGTGTAATAGCCCTGTAAAATGACTGACAGTTGGGGGGGGGTGGCTCCTCCTAGAGGGGGCTCCCTACACATATGTAGTTACATAAACTTATTTTTGTTCACTGTGAGGATGAGTGGTTTTGACTAGTTCCACAACACAGGATAGAGGTATTCTAGTTATCACCAGAACAGGAGTAGTGTGGGAATTTTCAAATGGGAACATTTGATTTACCTCACTTTGGGGTAACTATTTTAACTTTCTGCTGTGCCTACAGGACAACTAGTGAAGGGAAATCAAATGAAATGCAAATGGTAAAAAAAAAAGTTTTAGCTTTCGATATGCTTTAAACACCTCTGAAATATGGTATAATGTAGGCTTAGCACAATCTCAGCTTTCATGAGCAGATCAGCTGCAATTAAAGGAACACAGCATAACCCAGAGGGTCTTGGAGGGGCGTAGGGTGCCTGTGCTTGGTGTAATTCTACTAATTTTTCATATGGTCACATGTGCCACTGTGATCAGAACTGGAAATTGTAAAACAAACCGAAACATAACACAGACATTTCTGATGGATGAGTTTTGTAATGGAGGTGAATACAGATCTCACTGAAGACTAAAAGCAGAGATTTTAAGCAGATGTAAAGTCACTAATTAGGCATACAAATCAGTAGGTTAATAACATATTTCCTTCATTCGTTTTTGGTGGAAATGATTCTCTATTTACTTAGGAAATTATTGGGTCATTGCCAAATTGCAGCCTATGTTACTTGTGAAGTTGAACAGAGTATAACTAGAGATGGACCGATAAAATTTTACTTTAAATATTATATAAATAAAACTTTTGTGCGCTAGCAATAATATAATTAAATGAAAAGTGCCTAGGAGACACAATGTATGTGTGAATCCCAGCAAAAATGATGACAACAACAGGTGTATAGAATTATTACTCAAAAGATCCAACACAATATTAGCATATGTTGAAAATAAGTAATCACACATCAAAAGAACTTATAATCAGTCCATAACTGGGTTCAAAAAAATTGGTAGAAAGAGAAAGTCCACTTGGTATATCTCATCACTGAATCATAAGAAATAATGAGCTGAAGAAACTCTTATCGAATGTACATTGATTGCAGAAAAAGGAGTAATAGATGTGCGCTTACCCCAATCGTTGGACCTCCTCTATGGCAAGGTCATATGGGCTTGCAGATATAACCCTCTGCAGGGACAGAATGTTGATATCCGGGTCTTGTCAGCATGTACCACCGGTCAATCCAACTGCTCCAACATCAGAGGGGGGATTTTTTCAGGGATCTCCAATTCTGCCCGTATTCGAACACCACTTGTGACATTGGGGGATGTCTAGCTCAGTGGTAGATGCCTTTTCCGTAAGTTCACAGCAAACAGGAACTTTAGTTTAAGGGCATGGTAGCCCACTTTTATTAAAAGGAACACCTGGACTCTCTCTGGACTCTCTCTGGACTCTCTCTGGACTCTCTCTGGAGACCTCCTGTTTCGCTCTGGGTAGAGCCCAGAACCCTAATCCTGACTCTGTTATAAACCCAGGACCCATATTACAATGCTTACTGTAAGCATGTTATAACCTATGAAAAACTGGAAATTACCTCAGAGAGAAAGTACTTGTAAAAATTATGCCTTGCTTGATTTTGTAAACAAGATAAAAGACCCTGTCACCACCTCACCTATTCAGGAAAAAGGGACAGTCTCTGGAAAGCCCATCAACCTGATCATTTATATTTATCCTTGCCCTACTACCATGCCACTATGTTCCTCCATCAAAACCGGGAATCAAACCCTTTGTAAACCCATGGTACCTAAGCTTCCACCTCCTTCTCACATGACAGCGTTCAGGCTTGACAAATGCCCAGTCTTTAGCATTGCATCCTGTGAGGAGCTTTCATGCTCCTTAAACAATCAGAATCGCCAAGTATTTTACAAGGGATCTAATGGAACTGCAGGGGAGCAAGATGATTGCTAGAAGGTGTGAGGTGGACTTTCAGAACACTGTCACAGAGTCTGTCAGAATTTCAGTTCAGCAGACACACAATAAATATTTGTATTATACCTTTAAGGCTGTAAGGATAGAACTGTGGAAGCTACCATTGCTGATGCAATTTTGAGGTGCAAGCTCCAGGGTTGTCACCGTGATATTGGTCCAAATATCTTTTGAGTCACTGATCTAGAACAAGCATGCAAACAGAAAGTAAATTGGACTTCAATGATTGCATGATTGCTTTAGTGGATTATAATCTTTATTTAGAACAGACTCACATGTCATAACAAACATTCCTGAGTTTCGAAAACATCAGCACCTAGTTGACATGTACATTTTGTATATTTATCAAAAAGAAACAGAACATAGAATGAATACCGAATATTAAGCAGTTATATGTGATACATGGTTCTGGTGTTCACCCCTTAAAAGCCCGGGGTGACTTCTGCAAAGTTATTACCGACTTCTCAGTAATGGAACCTTCCACCAGAGCTAGACTAGCCTAGGCTGGTTTAAATATCTAGACTGACTGCAAGATGGGTCCCCCTGGGTCCCGCATCAGGAAAGGGGGCAACGGTCTCCTCCAACACAACACCCAGGTCAGAACCATATCAAAGCATTCTTGGAACACCAAGGGAAGAGAAACAGTACCATCCACTCAATAGGTGGCCTTCCCTATAGCGGCAAGACATTGGTACCACTTGTCAGGTTAAAACATACATAAGAAACCAAATTCCAATATAGTAAAAAAACTCAGAGGAAGAAAGGATTTAGTAAGAAAGAAAAGAAGGGGAAGAATCAGGATCATACCTGAAGTTTCACGAAATCTGTCGCTGTCCATGCGAATCCCGTCACCACCGAATATAGGAGATGTCTTCCAGAGCAAGGAAAGTAGATATTCAATGCCACAACCGTTACAGAGAATAAGTCTAGTCCCACTACCGCTGGGGTTGGATACGCTGTCTAAGAGATGATTCCGCCAGTTCCAGCAGTGCCAGTTCTTGACTGAAAGATACTTGGTCTGAATCACGAATATGGTCCAGCCATAATGACCAAGTGCTGGCGAAATGATCCCGGGTACCCATACAAGTTAGAATCCAGTCCTCCGCCTCTCTGATCTCATTCACCTTACAACCCATTCCTCCCAACCACGTATTTGTGCTCGCTTCCAATAGATTGGGAGCAGCAGCTTGGCTGCGTTCAACAAGTGGGGCAGCACGCTCTTTTTTTATTGACTGATCAGTATGGGAGGGATATGCAGAAGAAAATGAGTCGGGATAGGGGAACATCAAGGCCCAGGATCACTTTAATCTGAGCCCTAATGTCCATCCAAAAGAGTACTATCACAGCACATTCTCACCACAGATGCAAGAGCATACTGCGGTGTTCACATCCCCTCCAACAGAGGTAGAAGGATATATCCAGGCCAGGTCAACAGGTATCAGCGTGACAGGATCTTATAATTTGTCTCCTGTATTTTAGAGTAAATAGAGCTTGATTGAGTGAGCTGGTATATGTGGGTCAGTTGAGAAGCGGTAAGCTCGGACCCCAAGTCCTCTTCCCAGGCCCAGATATATGTGGGCTTGGCTGCAGATCCCAACAGTTGGTAAAGTTCAGAGACCATATGTGGCATAGGCTCATAAGCTATAAAAAAGCCTTCAAATAACATAAGAGAAGTAATATCTCTTATGGAACTGCCATGCACCTCAAAAAAGTGGTGTAATCATCTGTACCTTTAGAAATCCATTTGAGATCCTCCATGCCTGGCTTTCAGGGTCCCAAAAGGCAACAGTTTACCATTCCTCATAAGTTTACCACAACTGGCATTACCATCATCCACCCAGGGCCCAAAGAATGCCATCTGTTCTCCAGGAGGGAACCAAAGGACCCCCCCCCCAATGGCGCCAACGGGGACACAGAGGGAGCCAAACCCAGCATTTGGTTGATTCAATCCCATACTTTTAGCGCATTATTCATCAAAGGCGATGTGCCATCCCACAACCCCCTGTGTTCCCGAGAGAGCCACGGGGTGTAGGATAAGTTCCTGCCCACCATATACTTCTCCATAGAGACCCAGAGCTTGGAATGGGTATGGAAGTGCCAGCTTAGGATCCATTGGAGAACTATAGCCCTATACTATCTCTGTATGTCTGGGATACTCAAACCATCTGCATGTTTTGGGTACTTCAGTACTCTCAGGGCTATTCATGGTCTCCGTAAGTTCCAGACAAAACCAGCCAGCATGCTAGACAGATGGGCAAAGAAGCTTTTGGGTAGGGGCACAGATAGCATCTGCAGATACAATAGTATCCTTGGTAGGATATTCATTTTTATGATGTTTACCCTCCCCTTGTCTAATAAAGGCCAGCAACAGGGAGTAATTGGCTATGTATTTAGTGTCAAAGCAGTCTGTAAGCTGAATGCCCAGATATCTTGGGGAGGATTTGGCCCACGTAAAGGGGAATGCAGCCTTAAGGCTATTTGCCATAGTGGGGGGTAGCTGAATGGGCAGAATTTCCGATTTTGTGAAATTAATTTTAAAGTTTGAAAGCATCCCAAAGTGCTTGAGTTCTCGCATCAGGACTGGTAACGAGATCAGGGGGTCTTTAAGGTGGAATAGTACATCATCAGCATAAGCTAAAAGCTTATGTTCCATGTTGCCCACCTTCAAGCCCTTGATATCTGTGTTCGCTCGTACTGTGCGCAATAGGAGTTCAAGGACCAATGCAAAAAGAAGAGGCGAGAGGGGGCACTCCTGTGTAGTGCCATTCCTGATAGAGAACCTGGAAGAGAAAAGTCCATTGACTTTAACCTGTGCACTGGGTGCGGATTAAAGGGCCCTGATCCATATGAGCATATTTTGTCCCAGCCCCATGGTCTCCAACACTGCATGAAGGTAAGACCAGTCAACGCGATCGAACGCTTTTTCTGCATCTGTTGATAAGATCAAGTGTGGTGAAGATTCCTGACAGGTTCGAGCCCAGTGTATAAATTGGATAGCCCTAATTGAGTTGTCCCTGGCTTCACATCCTATAATGAGTCCTGTTTGGTCAGGGTTATCAATGTGGGGCATGAGACACTTCAATCGGTTCGCTAGAATTTTTGCCAAAAGATTTGATATCCGTGTTTAACAAGGATGTGGGACGGTAACTTTGGGGAATGATAGGGTCCTTACCTTTCTTCGGGATCACCGAGATATGGGCTAACAGTGCCTCTGGGGGAATTATACTACCTTTCGCCAGGGAACAAAGTACCTACACATGGGGTCTAACAGCAGAGGGGTGAATGCTTTATAATATGCCTTAGTGAACCCATCAGTTATTACCGCGTTCATAATATTTATGAGACATGTAGCATCATTTAGTAAGTAATGGAGGGGGAGAGCGGGGGATTATAGCGGTGCCAAGAAGAAAATGTAAAGGTAAGAAAATGGAGGTAAAATTACAAAAATACTTTATTTTACAATTTTCAATACATACAAAAAAATATAATTTACATTTTCTTCTTGGCACCGCTATAATCCCCCGCTCTCCCCCTCCATTACTTACTAAGTTGTTTTGTGTTGAGGTGCTGTATCTGATGTAACTTGTCTAGCCATACCTCAATTTCTCATGTAGCATAATTGTTCACATGCTTGGCGGTCTAGCAAGCGTAAGAACAGTTCTGTAAGCTTGGTTAGCTTTAGCAAAGCCTTGGGGTCCCCACTATGTTTATGCCGAAGTTCCGCTTGTTGGGGGGCGGCAAGTGCCCTTTGAAAGTCTACGTGGCGTGCTCACTTAGGCTTGGTGCCAAGGGAGATCAGCTCTCCACGCACCACTGCCTTATGGCCCTCCCGAAGTTTCCCCTCGTTAAGGTCTTCCGTAGTATTTTCCTTAATGTAATGAGTCAAAAACCTCAGAAATCTTTGAGGTTACCACAGAATCATCCAACAGGTTTTCATTTAGTCACCATGACCAGGCCCTATGGGTACCTGGAGGCAAGGCGAGAGTAACCGTAACCAGAGCATGATCTGAGATAGTAATGTTCTCAATGGACGATTGTTGCAGTAACTCCAAAGTGGGGTGGTCTATACAAAGAAGGTCAATGCTAGTATACACATTGTGGACTTTAGAGTAATAGCTGCATTAACTTTATTTTATATAACACTGGTCAATGGTTAAAATAATTTGGTGGAGGGGTGATTATGGTGTAGGGTTGTTTTTCAGGAGATGGGCTTGGCTTCAGTTCCAGTGAAGGGAATTCTTAAGGTGTCAGCGTACCAAGACATTTTGGACAATTTCATGCTCCCAACTTTGTGAGATCAGTTTGGGGGTGGCCCCTTTCTGTTCCAACATGACTGCGCACCAGTGCACAAACAAGGTCCATAAAGACATGGATGAGCAAGTTTAGGGTGGAGGAACTTGACTGGCCTGCACAGAGTCCTAACCTGAACCAGATAGGACACCTTTGGGATGAATTAGAGCGGAGACTGGGAGCCAGGCCTTCTCGTTCACATGAGTGCCTGACCTCACAAATGCGCTTCTGGAAGAATGGTCAAACATTCCTATAGACACACTCCTAAACCTTGTGGACAGCCTTCCCATAAGAGTTGAAGCTGTAATAGCTGCAAAGGGTGGGCCAACTCAATATTGAACCCTACTGACCAAGACTGGGATGCCATTAAAGTTCATGTGTGTATAAAGGCAGGCGTTCCAATATATATACATACAGTATACAGTATATGTGTACATCTGTGTTGGATACATTCTAAAACTCTCAGAATTGATCTAGATCTACAGATCACTGCCTGTGCTGAGTATACAAAAGAATGTATCATTTTTTTAACTTTTTTTTTAGATTTGTGTATTATGTTGAGGCGTATAAAATACTCCTTACATCTGAAATAATAAATATAAAGGTTTTTTATTTTCCCCTTCTCTAGACAATATGTTGCAAGTGTCTGATACTCCAGGGTTTTGGAAAGCTAGTTTACTGCTGTGCTGAGAATAGGCATTTGAAAGTATCAAACCTGACTATAACACCTTTTTTTCAGACATCTGTTTTGATCTGGTGACTTGGCGAAAGCTTTGCATATTTATCCATAAATACTAATCAAATTTTGCTTTAGATAAATATTTCGTAGATTTTTGAACTGTAAATGCCGGTTCACACTGCTGCACTGTGAATTTGGTCGTTTTTTTGTCTTGTGTGAGGTGCGATTTTACTGCGAATTTACAGTGATTTTAACACGATTTTACCGCGAATTTCAGGAGTTGGTCATAGCTGCGATTGATGTTCTAGCCAAAGAAATCATAATGTAAAAAAAAAAAAAGGTGTTAACTTCCTGTGTACTTCTTGGTTTTTGTGGAGAGTAGTGTGGTGGAATTCGCACATATCTGAACCAACAATGCGATTCCAGAACGATTTACATTGATGTCTATGGAGGCTAAATTCGCAACGCAACGCTGTAAACTCGCACAAGACCCTTTTTTTAATCGCATCGCATTCGTAGGAGAATCACAACGCATGTATGTGAACGACGGTCATTGAAAACAATGACTTTATGGATGACATGCAAATTTAGAATGTTTTTGACGCATCACATTCGTTATGAACTCGCATCAGTGTGAACCGGCACTAATTCTAGTAAAATGTATTGTTGCTTTTTGCTTTCTTTTTGGATAGGGTTGAAAGGATCTGAACCTCAGTCAGTTTTTTTTTTTTTTTGCTGCATGTGTTACTGTTGGGGGAATGTTCCCCCCAATACCTGAATGGTCTCTGGCACAGGAAATGAGAGGAAATCTCTCCAGCAGATACACAGATAGCAAATCTTTCTTTTAGTGGGGTAAAAAAAGGATCTTACTGCTGTGTGTACCCCATTGAGAAGACTTCCCTCAGTTGCTGTGTGGTTATTGGTACAAAAAGTAAATGAAATCCAGTTAATGGTTTTGGCTGGAGTTTCACTATAAGTTAGGGGTCTCAAAACTGTGTCCCGGGGGCTGAATGTGGCTGTGACTGAAAATTGACTGTGCTATACAAGTACCTGATAGCCTAGTGTAGGAGAGCAGGCCTTAAACCTGACATGGAGGCTTTGATTTTATATAGCCTCAGCCTAGGATCTACAGCCCTTCCAGACACAGAAGAACTAATTTGAACACAACAGCAGGTACTTGCAGGCAAAATAAGATGCCTACTGTTTACCACTAATGTTAGCTATGATTCAATATACACTTTATTACCAAAAGTATTGGTACGCCTGCTTTTACACGCACACTTTAATGGCATCCTAGTCTTGGTCCGTAGGGTTCAATATTGAGTTGGTCCACCCCTTGCAGTTATAACAGCTTCAACTCTTTTGGGAAGGCTGTCCACAAGGTTTAGGAGTGTGTCTATGGGAATGTTTGACCATTCTTCCAGAAGCGCATTTGTGAGGTCAGGCACTGATGTGGATGAGAAGGCCTGGCTCACAGTCTCCACTTTAATTCATCCCAAAGGTGTTCTATCAGGTTGAGGTCAAGACTCTGTGCAGGCCAGTCACGTTCCTCCACCCCAAATTTGAACATTCCATGTCCTTATGGACCTTGTTTGTGAATTTGTGCGCAGTCATGTTGGAACAGGAAGGGACCATCCCCAAATTGTTCCCATAAAGTTGGGAGCATGAAATTGTCCAAAATGTCTTGGTATGCTGACGCCTTAAGAGTTCCCCTAACTGGAACTAAGAGGCCAAGCCCAACCCCTGAAAAACAACCCCACACCATAATCCCCCCCCCACCAAATGATTTGGACCAGTGCAAAAAGCAAGATCCATAAAGACATGGATGAGCGAGTTTGGAGTGGAGGGACTTGACTGGCCTGCACAGAGTCCTGACCTCAACCTGATAGAATACCTTTGAGACGAATTACAGCGGAGACTGCGAGCCAGGACTTCTCATGCACATCAGTGCCTGAACTCACAAATGCGCTTCTGGAAGAATGGCCAAATATTCCCATAGACACACTCCTAGACCTTGTGGACAGCTTTCCCAGAAGAGTTGAAGCTGTTATAGCTGCAAAGGGTGGGCCAACTCAATATTGAACCCTACGAACTAAGACTGGGATGCCATTAAAGTTCATAGTTACATAGTAGGTGAGGTTGAAAAAAAGACACAAGTCCATCAAGTCCAACCTATGTGTGTGATTATGTGTCAGTATTACATTATATATCCCTGTATGTTGTGGTCATTCAGGTGCTTATCTAATGCCCCCTGCTGAGACTACTGCCTGTGGAAGGGAATTCCACATCCTTGCCGCTCTTACAGTAAAGACCCCTCTACGTAGTTTAAGGTTAAACCTCTTTTCTTCTAATTTTATTGAGTGGCCACGAGTCTTGTTAAACTCCCTTCCGCAAAAAAGTTTTATCCCTATTGTGGGGTCACCAGTATGGTATTTGTATATTGAAATCATATCCCCTCTCAAGCGTCTCTTCTCCAGAGAGAATAAGTTCAGTGCTTGCAACCTTTCCTCATAACTAAGATCCTCCAGACCCTTTATTAGCTTTGTTGCCCTTCTTTGTACTCGCTCCATTTCCAGTACATCCTTCCTGAGGACTGGTGCCCAGAACTGGACAGCATACTCTAGGTGCAGCTGGACCAGAGTCTTGTAGAGTGGGAGAATTATCGTTTTATCTCTGGAGTTGATCCCCTTTTTAATGCATGTCAATATTCTGTTTGCTTTATTAGCAGCAGCTTGCATGCCTTTGCTGAACCTATCATCTACTAGGACCCCCAGGTCCTTTTCCATCCTAGATTCCCTCAGAGGTTCTCCCCCCCCCCAGTGTATAGATTGCATTCATATTTTTTCCACCCGAATGCATTATTTTACATTTTTCTACATTGAACCTCATTTGCCATGTAGTTGCCCACCCCATTAATTTGTTCAGATGTTTTTGCAAGGTTTCCACATCCAGCGGAGAAGTTATTGCCCTGCTTAGCTTAGTATCGTCTGCAAATACAGAGATTGAACTGTTTATCTCATCCTCCAGGTCGTTTATGAACAAATTAAATAGGATTGGTCCCAGCACAGAACCCTGGGGGACCTCACTACCCACCCCTGACCATTCCGAGTACTCCCCATTTATCACCACCCTCTGAACTCGCCCTTGTAGCCAGTTTTCAATCCATGTACTCACCCTATGGTCCATGCCAACGGACCTTATTTTGTACAGTAAATGTTTATGGGGAACTGTGTCAAATGCTTTTGCAAAATCCAGATACACCACGTCTACAGGCCTTCCTTTATCTAGCTGGCAACTCACCTCCTCATGAGAGTGTAAAGGCAGGTGTCCCAATACTTTTGGTAATATAGTGTAATTGTAAAAGAAAAGAGACTTATTTGGAAGCTGTTGGTCCTATGTTACCTCTGCCTTAAACTGCAAATACAGCAAGGTGGAAAGACTGTAGGAAGTTTTGACCAATTACGTGTAGCCATGATGTTGGCATGTATGTATGATATGGCCCCATAGATGTGCGCAGCATATTGCATTAGGGTGTACACCCCAAAGCTTAAACACACATGCATGTATGTATGTCTACATTTATATGACCCTGGCACATTTATCTCCCTGCCGGCACAGTGAAAGAGAAGTGCGTAAGCACTCTTTTGAGGGCAGAGCCAATAAGAGGGAGATCTTTCCCTTCTCCCCACCTGCACACAGAGTGATAATGCTAATGCGCACAAGGTTATTAGGGTGTGCCCAGGCACATCCGACACACTCTGTGCACATGCCAATGTATGGCCCTAATGACTATGGCAATGGCCTATGGAAAACATACATATCTTCTACAATACTTGAGCCAGAGTACTGATAATATTCATATATATATATATATATATATATATATATATATATATATAAAATAAAAAAACGCAAGTGTTTGGGTGTTCAAATGCTGCTCTTAGAAAACTCATCCTTGCATGGGGGTATACCAAGGGTTAAGCAAACACAGTTTTAGTAAGATTTCATAAGTGATTAAAACCATAATTATACTCCAGAATCACTGCAGTCTTGGACGTATACTGTACTCTATTGCCATGTGGTTTCAGTAAGTTATATTTAGCTTGCTGTGATACTTAATTGAAACTTCCTGAGCTGTTAAAAGACTTCATACAGCAGCAAGCATCTCTAGTTCCTCTTTACGTAGACATCTATGGGTGGGAAAATGTTATTCAATTGAAAAGACGAAAAATCTGCATCACAATATATTATTATCCCAAATGGGTCACATCATTTTCCTCCTTTTTTTTAAAAAAAAAATGTCTTTTTATTGGAGACTAGAGAACTTCACAGATTGTTAAAAAAATGCATATATCCACAATAAAGAGAAAGGGAGATAGGGGCCAGGATATAAAAACACTGCTAATGTAGCAAATTGATAAATATCAAGAGAAAACTCAGTCATGGACACAATCTCAGTGAGATCATAAGTGATAACATTTCTTAAAATGGTAATAAATCCAAAAGCAAACATTTATTATATTGCAGTTTCCCAACTCTTAGATGTGATGGCTGCATTTGTTTTCTTTTTAGGCTTTCTTTCTTAATTTTCACCTGGTGATCAATCCTTTATCTCAAAAGGATAAAAAAAATTGTTGCTGTAACTGCTTATAAAAGTGTTGGCTGGAGTTTGGCTTCAATTTGTTAGTATATCTAAATCTACTAGTACATCTACCTCTCCCCCCAGACTGACAATGCTGCTGTTCATACATGCCCCTGGACTCCTTCATCCATAGTGGGGCATTACAGCAGATGTGTTACTGGCCAGATCACCAGGTGAAAACAAAAGGGAGAAAAGCCTAAACAAAGGAAAACTAAATGCAACATCTAATGATTGCTAAGCTGCAATATAATACAATTTTAATTTTGGGTTTAATACAATTTTAAGACATCCAATAATAAATCATGGGAGCAGCACAGTGGCTAAGTGGTTAGCACTTCAACCTAAAAAGCCTGAAACAGCTGTATGCAGTTTAGAATAATGAGACATACATGTGAGTATCTTTTGTTTAACCACCTCCATACCGGACACTTTTACCCCCTTCCTGCCCAGGCCAATTTCCAGCTTTCAGTGCTATTGCACTTTGAATGACAATTGCACGTTCATGCAACACTGTACCCAGACATTTTTATCATTTTTTCAGACAGATAGAGCTTTCTTTTGGTGTTATTTAATCATCACTGGGTTTTTTTGCTAAACAAATGCAAAAAAACAACACATTTGAAAAAAAAAAAAAAAATTTTTTTTCTTTGTTTCTGTTATAAAATTTTGCAAACAAATAATTTTTCCTCTTCACATATGTGCACTGATGAGGCTGCATTGATGTGCACTGATAGGCACTGATGGGGCTGCACTGATGGACACTGATTGGCACTGATGGACACTGATTGGCACTGATGGGGCTGCACTGATGGACACTGATTGGCACTGATAGGGCTGCACTGATGGACACTGATAGGCACTGATGGGGCTGCACTGACGGACACTGATTGGCACTGATGGGGCTGCAATGATGGACACTGATTGGCACTGATGGGGCTGCAATGATGGACACTGATGGGGCTGCGCTGATGGACACTGATGGGGCTGCAATGATGGACACTGATTGGCACTGATGGGGCTGCAATGATGGACACTGATTGGCACTGATAGGGCTGCAATGATGGACACTGATTGGCACTGATGGGGCTGCAATGATGGACACTGATGGGGCTGCGCTGATGGACATTGATGGGGCTGCAATGATGGACACTGATTGGCACTGATGGGGCTGCAATGATGGACACTGATTGGCACTGATGGGGCTGCAATGATGGACACTGATTGGCACTGATGGTGCTGCCCTGATGGACACTTATTGGCCTGCACAGATGATCAGTGCCTTGATTATCAGTGTAAATGTCCCCTGTAAGTGGAACGCCAGTTATCAACTTTCCTTTCCTCAGACACTGACAGTGCTGAGGAAAGGAAATGCCGATAACCAACATTTGTTTACATGTGATCAGCTGTAACTGGACACAGCTTATCACATGGTAAAGAGCCAACCTCATTGGTTCTTTACCCTGATCAGTGATGTGCTGTTTTCAGGGGACACAGCACACCACCGTTCCCCACGCTGCATATGCCAAGAATGGGAGGACATCATATGAGGACCTCCCAGAACAAGGGCGTTCTGCAATAGGCTGGGCGGGAACCGGTTAAAGAAGGCTTTAATGTGCCACACACTTATTTGGAGGGCTCTATAGCCCCCCCTTTAGTCCCCTCTCACTATAACCTATATGGTTATACTGTCTTGTTTGTTTCATCTCTGCTAAAATTCTTCTAAACATGGGACAAGATTTTCTAGTATTCAAAAACAAGATCCCCCTCCTACTGCACATGGTCCCCATTACCCTACTTCATATAACACTCAGCTACAGTATCAGAGCCCTTATCCCGATACGGCACACAGCCACCAGAAACCAATCCAACTGTACAACCGACTGAACTTTCAAGAAAAAGTTTGCAATTGGTAATTATTATGCCCCAATAAGGTAAAATGTGATTGGCTGCTATAAATGACAACACTTTTAACATACAGTATACAACTTTTTGCACAGATTTAGTGAAAAAATCCTTTAGTGTTTAGTGCAATTCCTTCAGATCATCTTTTAAGTAAAGACAGCCTATATATTTGACATGTTGATTAGCTCCCCCCCCCCTTCTTAACCACATTGCTTTCTGTCACTCTGTTGGGGTTTCAAGTGTGATGTTCCCAGAGGCTGTCCACTAAAGGAAATGAGGAATATTCTTTGAGAAAGCATGAAGTGGGAACATTTTTCAAATTATTTATAGGAACAGCACTGAGCACTGGAAATCCCAGACATCATAAGCTAATAATAGTTGTTCAGCGGGCTCATAGGGCACAGCTACGATACTTTATGAACAAATTGTCCAGTTAGAACTGGTTACAGCTAAAAGATTGTTTACTTGCGGTTACTAAAATCACTTGTAGCAATTTGTGGCCCTTAAGAGAATCTCAGCATAGCAAATCCTCATGGGAAAGCAAATGACGGGTTATAGTTTATTTTCTATGAAATACAATGAACTTATGGTGCTGAAAGGCAGAATGAATACTGCTATTATATTGGATAATTTTGTTTCCACAGAATTCTTTCATCCTTTTTCTAACTGACTGATTCAGCGCATTCCACCTTTTTATTACATAGATTGTCCAAGCAAGCCTGTTACAAAACTGGGCAGTTCAGACAGAGCATATGATAAATATATCATAAGCAGACCTAAGCCGGGCCATACATGGGTCGAGTTCTGAAAGAATTTTCTTTAGAAAATCGCAAATACAAATTTTTGTTCGAATTTCGCACCATTAGTGGGCCACAACAATGACCGATGTTCGTGTGACCATCGATCGGGCATGTTGGAATTTCTTTGAAAAACTAACTAATTTCTAATCAATGATGGTAGAATCGTGGGAGAAATATAATCAAAAAAGAAATGTGCATGACTTGCAACCTGGGAAAAAAAAGAAGATTCCCAGCCACGAAAATTCTTTTCTGTAGCAACATGAGGTGAAATTGAAAGCTTGGTTGGTCGAATTTTGAAATCAATGGTGGCATCATCCGATCACAAAATGTACCAAATTTCTGATTTTCAAAAGAAAATTTGTTCGGAATTTGACCCATGTATGGCCTGCATTAGCTTCAGGGCTTATTCACACTATGTGTGCTGACCTATGATTTTCCGTAAATGCAGGTCATCGCTAGCACACCAGCTTCCCTAGCCTGCACAGTAAAACACTTTATTTTACAGAGCAAACTAATGTGAAAATGGCCTAAAATGGCATGTCCCAACAATTAGTAGACACAGAAATATAGACTCCAGAAGTTTTATGCAAAGCTAGTCTTGTAAAACGTAAGCCTGACCCTGGCCTACCTCCTTCTTAAGCCCTGGTTCACACTGATGTGGTGCAGGAAACGTAGCAATTCCTGAGCGTTTCCCCTGCAGCATAGCAATCACACTGTGTTCTGAGAGTGTCAATGGAAAGTTAATGACACCCCAAAAGCAGGTCGCAAATCCAGTGCTTCTGCCTGAGATGGATCGCATGGGTATAAACACCCATGCAATCTGGTTTTAGTGCAAATAAAAAAAAGCTGCCTGCACCATTTTAATGCGGATGTGGTGCCATTTGAGCCATTCAAAATGAATGCCCAAAACCAGAATATTTACATTGTCATATTCTTTAGCCAACACATTTGAGGGGCCCCCTGAAAAAGGGGCTGAGCCATGTTTCAGAAGCTGAGCTTGCAGCAAGACCAGCTGCTGATTCCTGGTATTATAAACTTTTCTTACACCACCACTCTATTGGTCATAGTAAATGTTCACTCTGAAGGACAAATATTAGGGAAGGGATGGCCTAGTTCAACTTATCTAGACAAAGACAATATGTGCATATTATTTCAGGTGCCTATATCTTTGGATGGACTGATTTGCTTATACTTTTCTTTCACTATATGCATAGTCTGACTTACCCATTTGTATTACAAGTCTAAGTTAAGAGATCCCTACACTGGAAAAAACATTGTAGTACTGTATGGACATGATATACTGTATACAGTAATAAAACACAATCCACCTGTGCTCGTGATGTAATAAATATACAAAAAAGAAAAAGCACAGTTTTCTTGGTATAAAACAATAACTATGAAATATGAATGCAGCGTTTAAGTATAACGTGTGAAAAAAGTCCATATCGATGAGAGACGGAAAGTTCAAAGAAAAGGATCCAGTGAATACAATTCCACATGGAGGGTGCTGACAAAGATCTGTCACCAGTAGCAGAGATAAACACTGATCCTTTCCACAAATGGTGGACCACCTAACCAAAAGCAGTCAAAAACGCTTTGCAGTAATCAACTCCATCTCTCCACATCCATAAGACTTCCTGATAGCTGTATTCCTCAGACTCTGCCACACTCCATCAAGGACAGGGTCTCAAACCATACAAGATTTGGGAACAGGCAAGAAGACACTTCATTGCGCAGTATTACTGATAACATTTATTTAAAAATGCCCAAGTACTCACAAACGGTGTAGATAAAATCGAATGTTTATCCATATGTCAATGGGAATGTTTCCAACTGACAAGATGGCTGACTACCATACTTGGAAATGTCACCTGACCAGGCTCCAGCTGACATGTTTCATCATATACAGATGCTCCTTATGATATACTGTATACCCTGACTGATTGCAGCAGATAACTACTAATACTTAAAGTAAAAATGTATTTCAATGTTTTGTTTATTTAGTTGTCCTCATCCCTAAAAAAAGCGTTCCACCAGGTCATATACTTAGTTTCTGCTCTTATTCTGAAATCTTTACTGCGTGGCTCCACTTTGAGACGCACAACCTGCCGTCTTAAAAGGGCCTTCCTGGTATTGCACAGGCATGCCACACCCCTTCTTAAGCCTAGTACACACGGGCCGAATGTTGGGCAGACGAAGGGTCATGACCAAAAAAGGTCTGCCGTCTGAGAGTGCTGACCGGAGTGTTCTGGCGGGTGGGGCGTCCTCCTGTCGGAACACAATAATATATCAGGGGAGATCACTGTACTAACATCAGATTGTTAGTACAGCGGCTCTGACCTGAGCGGTCAGGTTTTGTGGGCTAGTAATGTGGAAGATGCTTTATTCCTAGTGGAAAGTTATACTAATCTCTGAACTGGTGGTATGTTTTTCAGAATCTGTTGCTGCTATAGCGCCATGTTTTTAAAGCGATGGAAGTTAGAACTACCTGAATTTGTCACATGTGATGATAATGTTAACGAAATGTTAACAAAACTGTTCAAATGCTTGCCTGAATTAGGCACAATTCATTGAATTTTCCTGAATATGCTTATATAATATTTAGTTAGTAGGTCTTTGTGTGCCCGAGTCAAGCTGCACACTGATCAAGGTTATAAACACATCAAATTACCAAAGACATTCATGAATCAATGAATACTGATTAAATCTAAATAAAAGACCTCTATTGCAAAACATAGCTTGTAAGTAACTGACATGGGCTTAATACAATTAATTGAAGTATCAAAAAATTCAGTTTTTTATATTTACACTTCAAACTTTTTTTTATAATTTTTTACTTTTATATGTAGACCAGAAAAAGTGACAGTGACAAGTGTTAGGACAAATTATAAGGCCTCGTTCCCATGGATGAACAGTTGCAAAATACAGCGTATTGCTGCGGTTGGGTTGACAAGTGTTCGCGAAAAGAAGTGGTTGCGTACCCTGTAAAAATCATTGAGGGGCTGACATTCAGCAGTTCCGGTACCTTTGGTTAGGGACAGATGTCCATTCCTGGATCCATCTGTCTGTGTCCTGGGTTAGAAATCTTTCCCTAACCACTGGTTACCCAATGCCTGGCCGGTAAACTCCACAGATTGCAACATTCCATACTGCCTTGTTACTAGAGAACATTACTAAGATACCCCCAGACGTTACTGCTCACCCTCATTATAACAGGAGCAAGCTCTCAAACCCTGCACACGTGTGGTCCACGTTCTCTTCCATCACAGCCTCACAGCTCAAAGCTACTGTGAATTGGCTGGGAGTGTCTTAACAATGTCCTAGCAACAAGGCAGGAATAGATGATACTATTTCTGGTAGTTTATCGGCCAGGGTTCAGGAGGCACATAAAGGGCCTACAGTTAAAACAAGTGCATTATTTAAAGTGGAGCTCCACCCAAAAGGGGAAGTTCCACATGTTTACACCCGCCCTCCACTGCCACATTTGACAATTTTTGGTGCAGGAGTGGGTTCCTGGTTTTGACAGAAACCTGCTCCCACTTCCAGTCAGATTGGCAAGGCGCTGTTCGACCCTTCCTCCTCCCCCCGCTGCCTTCTGGGACAGATCACAGGTCACAGGACTGCAGGACCATTCACAAAGCGCAGCATGACTCGCACATGCGCAGTAGGAAACCGGCTGTGAAGCTACAATAGTTGTAGCTGCTGACTTTTAATTTTTGGGGGGGGGGAGACTGGAGCTCCTCTAACTTTGGTCAATGCTGTACAGCGTGCTTTATCTTCAGGTGCCCCTTGCTTGTATAGTAAGTTTTTTGGTAAGGGTAAAGTAACCCTTTAACAGCTTCCCACCTGGCCACTGTACATAAACAGCCGGATGGGACAAGCGCCATTCTGACTGGATGTATCCATATGTCCCTCAGTCACAGCACATCACAGATCTGGATATGGGCTCTTTGATTGGCGCTCCTGATTATGTGATGGCTGTGTCCAATCACAGCCATCACACAATGTAAACAGAGGCACGTGCCTCTGTGTTGGCTCTCCTCCTGAGCTCAGTGAGGATGGAGAAGAGAGGGTCAGTGATCTCTGTGTAGCTGATGATTTTACTGTTCAGCTACACAGATCACACAGACGGCAGCCATCCCACACCCATGTACTAAGCACCGAAGGCGAAAGCACGGTTTAGTCCTGTACACATACATAAACGGTGATCGCACCACACATATGAGGTATTGCCAAGAACATCAGAGCGAGGGCAATAAATCTAGTACCAGACCTCCTTTGCAACTCTAAACTGGTAACCTGTAAAGGCTAAAGCCTGGTACGCACAATCAGATTGTTGGTCAACAAAGCTTCAGACTTTTGTCCAAATGGCTTGTGCCAGGAACTTGCACACAAGTTCAAGTCTTGCATACAAACGGTACACAATTGTCGACCAACAAACACGAATGTTGTGACATACTACAAGGAATTTCAGCTCTTGACCGCCACCCTTTGGGGACCTTCTGCTAATGTCGTGTTTGGTGAGCATTGATTCCGAGCATGCCTGTTTGTACTTTCAACTTTTGTGTGACGGCCTTGTGAACAGACGATAGGAAAATCTGACAACAGAACATTGTCCGCCGAAAATTTACTAGCCTGCCATCCAACATTTGTTGGCGGAAAGTTGGACAACAATTGTCTGATGAAGCGTACTAACGGTCGGATTTTAGGCCAACAGTCTGTCATCACACAATTCCCTGCCGAAAATCCGAACGTGTGTACGAGGCTTTAGGCTGGGTTCACACTTAATTCGGATGCGGCTCACAGCAGGGGTCCGGTGCGTCCCTGTTCTCCATTTCAGGGATGAATCGGGCCTGAATTTTTGCCTGAATTCGGACCTGAAACGGATCCAAAGACGCACAGGAGTCGTGTGCAATCTGCTCGGCAGCTACCCCGGAGATGTGTGAACCGGCTCCATTGAGAGCCGGTCACAGTCTCCTGTTATGCGAATTGGATGCATAGGAAATCCGTATCCAATTCGCATAAGTGTGAAACCAGCCTTATAAAGCGTTGCCTATGGAGATTTTTAAATACCATAGTTTATAGCCATTCCACAAGTGTGCGCAGTTTTAAAGCGTGACATGTTTGGTATCTATTTACTCAGCGCAACACCATATTTTATATTTTACAAAAAAAATGGGAATTATATTGTGTTTGTGTGCAACAAAATTCATTAAAATTTCTTTTTTTTGAAAGAAAAATTTGCTATTGAAAAACCGCTGCACAAATACCGTGTGACATAGAAAATTGCAAAACCTAACATTTTATTCTCTAGGGCCTCTGCTAAAAAAATATATAATGTTTGCAAATATGCCTATGCCATGTGTGAGAAATAACTTAATATGACATTTTTGTGAAAAAACAAAAAACAAATTGTATTTAATTTCTTTATTTTCCAAATAATTGTGGGAAAAAAATTACAACTTTGAAAAACTCACCATGCCTCTTGCTAAATACATTGGACTGTACTTTCCAAAAAGGGGTAATTTGGGGTATATGTAATGTCGTGGCATGTTAGGGCCTCAAGAAATTAGATACACCATCAGTGCATCAGGTGTGATTAATTTTTAATGATTGGTACCATAGATTTTGGACTCTGTAACTTTAACAGAGGCCAAATAATATACATGGATTTGGGTTATTGTAAAAGAAAAAATGTAGCAGTATAGATTTTGGTCAAACTTCATGAAGAAAACTAAAACTATTTTTTATTTAGAAACAAATAAAAAACCCAGTGGTGATTAAATACCACCAAAAGAAAGCTCTATTTGTATGAAAAAAAGAAAAATAAATTGCATATGACTACAGTGTTGCATGACTACGCAATTGTCATTCAAAATGTGAGAGTGCTGAAAATTGGCCTGGGCAAGAAGGGGATAAAACCTAGGTGGGTCTAACACTTTGCAGAATATTATTCTGATACTTTGTGATTAGTGAGTAGAGTTCCAAGAAAATACAGTTATGTTTATTATGAAATCTATAATTTCTTAAACATAAAACTTGGCTCAGCAGCTAAAAGTGTCAAAATAGTATGTCTTCATTCTGAACATGTGCCAGACACTATTCTGTAAAGCTCCCCCTATTCCCTTTTATTCCCAGTATGTGCCACAAGACTATCATTTTATAGACTTGGAAAATGTCTATATGTGTACAGAGTAGAATGAAAAATGTGGTGTTAGCAAATCCTTGCTGCATCAGCATAAAATAGTAGGAAGTCACAATTTTTCCAGCTAATTCCCCCATTTGGGCTTAGACTAATGTAACTTTGTGTGGTTGGTTGGGGAATCAAAACATCCATGTCTCAGAGAACCCCCTGCTAAATGATTTCCTTTTTAATATATTTTTATGCCTCTGATAATCTCAGATCTTCTTTAAAACAGTATGTTTTTTTCCCCAAAGTGCAATACGTGGATATGTATTTTTTTTGAGTTGAAAGCAACATTACCTGGAGGAATGTAAGGAGAGAAAACATGTAAAATTGCCTGTAATGTTCCACATATGGAACCATTACCAGGAGAGCAAGCAGCCTTGAGCTCTACCTAAGTAAACACATCTACTCATTGTTAATGAACCCTCCTTAGAAACAAGCTGTGTGTTTTTAAGGGGACATTAACCTTTCAGGTTATTATTTTTGAAAGGACATAAAATATTAATACTTTCAGCATCTTGTTTCAATTATAGGTACCCTACGTCTCCTTAATGATGTGGCTGTCTTGCAGATGGCACAGAACATAAACGGTCTTAATAGAGCCTGCATTATTCCATGCAGACAAAAGTCCGGATTTACAGGACTCTATTAAACCAAGGAAATAATGTGTTCTTACCTAAAGCAAGAATTGATGTTGTTTTCTCTATATTACTGCCATGGGGATAATAATAGTTGGAGTTAGGTTTATTATGAAAGCTTTGGATGCCCTTTTGTAGGATAACAATCTTTTATCTTTAAATGGCGTGTTTTTAACAGGGCTTTTTTCATACTGTAAATGGTGTTAACATATGCCAATCTGGAGGGGTATAATCAGAGTTTCTCAGAATGTGCCTAAAATATCAAGTTAACACACTGTAGTTTTATTTTGAATTTTAAAGGTCAATGTTATCATGTATTCCATGAGTATAGCATGGCTATTTATTGGCATGTAATAACACGTTATTGATCTTTGCGCCATAGTGTAAAAAAAAAAAATAAAATGAAAGAAACAACTGGGAATACCAAGCATTTGAAATCTACATTTTTACCTTGATCATTCATGCTATAATTTATGTACAAAATAGTATATAATGCATAAAAAACTTTGGTGTATTTTCAGTAAGTCTATATTTTATTTTTTTATGGTACTTGTATAGCTCCGTCAATTTACGCAGCACTTTACATATACAGTCTCTCACAAAAGTGAGTACACCCCTCACATTTTTGTAAATATTTTGTTATATCTTTTCATGTGACAACACTGAAGAAATTACACTTTGCTACAATGTAGTGAGTGTACAGCTTGCTGTCCCCTCAAAATAACTCAACACACAGCCATTAATATCTAAACCTCTGGCAACAAAAGTGAGTACACCCCTAAATGAAAATGTCCAAATTGGGCCCAATTAGCCATTTTCCTTTCCAGGTGTCATGTGACTCGTTAGTGTTACAAGGTCTCTGGTATGAATGGGGAGCAGGTGTGTTAAATTTGGTGTTATTGCTCTCACTCTCTCATACGGGTTACTGGAAGTTCAACATGGCACCTCATGGCAAAGAACTCTCTGAGGATCTGAAAAAAAAAATTGTTGTTCTACATAAAGATGGCCTAGGCTATAAGAAGATTGGCAAGACCCTGAAACTGAGCTGCAGCACGGTGGCCAAGACCATACAGCAGTTTAATAGGACAGGTTCCACTCAGAACAGGCCACGCCATGGTCGACCAAAGAAGTTGAGTGCACATGCACAGCGTCATATCCAGAAGTTGTCTTTGGGAAATAGACGTATGAGTGCCACCAGCATTACTGCAGAGGTTGAAGGGGTGGGGGGTCAGCCTGTCAGTGCTCAGACCATATGCCGCTCATTGCATCAAATTGGTCTGCATGGCTGTTGTCCCAGAAGGAAGCCTCTTCTAAAGATGATGCACAAGAAAACCTGTAAACAGTTTGCTTAAGATAAGCAGACAAAGGACATGGAATACCGGAACCTTATCTTGGTCTGATGAGACCAAGATAAACTTATTTGGTTCAGATAATGTCAAGCATGTGTGGTGGCAACCAGGTGAGGAGTACAAAGACAAGTGTGTCTTGCCTACAGTCAAGCATGGTGGTGGAGCGTCATGGTCTGGAGTTGCATGAGTGCTGCTGACACTGGGGAGCTACAGTTCATTGAGGGAACCATGAATGCCAACATGTACTGTGACATACTGAAGCAGAGCATGATCCCCTCCCTTGGAGACTGGCCCACATTCCAACATGATAACAACCCCAAACACACCTCCAAGACAACCACTGCCTTACTAAAAAAGCTGAGGGTAAAGGTGATGGACTGGCCAAGCATGTCTCCAAACCTAAACCCTAGTGAGCATCTGTGGGGCATCCTCAAAAGGAAGGTGGAGGAGCGCAAGGTCTCTAACATCCACCAGCTCTGTGATGTTGTCATAGAGGAGTGGAATAGGACTCCAGTGGCAACCTGTGAAGCTCTGGTGAACTCCATGCCCAAGTGGGTTAAGGCAGTGCTAGAAAATAATGGTGGCCACACAAAATATTGACACGTTTGGCCCAAATTGGACATTTTCACTTAGGGTGTACTCACTTTTGTTAGATATTAATGGCTGTGTGTTGAGTTATTTTGAGGTGACAGCAAATTTACAGTTATTCAAGCTGTACACTCACTACTTTACATTGTAGCAAAGTGTCATTTCTTCAGTGTTGTCGCATGAAAAGATATAATAAAATATTTACAAAAATGTGAGGGGTGTACTCACTTTTGTTGGATACTGTATATTGTACATCAAATTAGTCCCTGCCTTCAAGAAGCTTACAATCTAAGGTTCCTAACTCACATTTATACATACACATAGTAGGGTCAATTTAGACAGGATCCAATTAACCTACCAGCATGTCTTTGGAGTGTAGGAGGAAACCCACACTCACCCACACCCAGGCACAGGGAGAACATGCAAACTCCAGGCAGGTAGTGTCGTGGTTGGGATTCAAACCAGCAACCTGTGCTGCCCATATTTTATTACCATGGTTTCATGTACAATTTTAAAGGCTACATCTTGTGGTCAGCTGTATATCATAAAATACTACAACCTATTTTTCTATTTCATAGTAAAATAGGCAATATTTACCCTTTGCTAGTTTTTTTTTTTAAGCAGTCTATGTCCCTGAGACAGTGTTGCTACACTAGTGCCCCCTCTGCTTCATTGTGGTTAGTGAAGCGGCCAATCACAGAAATGGGTCATCATTATTGAGTTATAAAAGGCAGTAAGGGTCAAGCCATGGTCAGCGACTACATAAACTGATTTTTCTTTACATACAGAAATACCTACTTTTTTGAAGCTCTTGTGTATATGGCCCTTCTGTAGTTCATAATGATTTAGGTCCAAACCAATGATCTACAGCTGCCCTTAGCTGAAGGGGAAATCTGTATGAAGGTGCCTTAAGCAGAGGTCTTAAAAGGTATCACATGTAGGAATTAACAGCCTTATTTATTCTGAGCTCCTAATTGACAAGTTGTCTTATGCTGTTGCAGAGCAGAGGGTTCAGCTCATCTAGCAATCTAGGGACTCATACAAATGGCCTTTGTTTGGAGGTGTCAGGGCTGGGCTCAGCCCTTCCTTCTCAGAGCAGGCCACTCAGCTGTTGGTAAATTGCCAGCTCCAATCTTTTGCACAGTGACTCACCTGATGAGGATATCCTGTTCGTCAGTCCTGTTGGCTACTCAAGCTGTTCAGTTCAATTCCTCTCTGCCTTGGTCAACACATCCAGAGACTCTCACCTGTGTACGTGTTGAAGACTTGCTTGGCTGACATCCCTTCTGGTTCCTGATCCTGCTCGCTGTTCCACTACGCTGATTCTCCGGTTTACTGATTTCCTGGCCTGTTCTGAAGTACGCTCATCTCTGGTTCCCTGACGTCCTGGCTCATCTGACTATCCGTTCCGGTTACCGAACTCTGGCTATGATTTTACTATGTTGCTCTGTTTACCTTTTACTACTATTATTAAACAAGTATGATTTTAACTGCACTTCTGTCTCGGTCTGATTCATGGTTTCTGACAGTAGGCGAAGGCCATGAATTCATAAGATGCAGTCAATCCACTTGTTGGTAATATTTTTTCCAGATTGGATGAGCAGGATCACCGTATGGATCAGTTTGCCATAGCGTTACAGACACTCCTGAATCGCACGGCTCACCTGGAATCTCCCACTGTGGCTGCTCCGGTACAACCTATGTTGCAGGCCATCCCTGCTGCTGCTTCAGTCTCTGTGCAGGCACCCGCCTCGAGTATTATCTCTATAAGAGGTATGTCTGGTTCTGCTCTGCTTCCCCATCGATTTGGGGGCGATCCAGTTCACTGCAGAAGGTTTTTAAATCAGGTTGAGATATACTTTGAGATGTTGCCCCAGGTGTTTCCCACAGACAGAAGCAAAATAGGTTTCGTGATATCTTTGCTTTCTGAGAGAGCCTTGGCCTGGGCAAACCCTCTATGGTGAAATGCAAAAACCCGTTGTCCTTAGTTACCCAGAGATTGTGGCTTCCTTTAAAAGGGTATTTGACGTTCCCACACGCTCCGCTTCTGCTGCCAAGTGCCTCAAGTTCATTAAACAGAGTATGAGAACTGTTGCCGATTACGTCATTGAATTCCGTACTCTGGCAGCAGAGGTTGCGTGGAACAATGAGGCCCTCGTGGCTGCTTTTTCTCATGGTTTCTCGGATACCATCAAAGATGAGATAGCAGCCCGAGATATACCTACTGAGCTGGAGAAGTTGATCACGTTTGCCATCCTCATTGACTCCAGACTCAGAGAAAGACTCTCTTTTAAGGAGTGGTTGCGGTTGCCTCCTGTACATTTGTCTACAAGCTTTGCAGTCCTATCCTTGCCTCCCTCACCTCCCATTGCTCCTGGTACCGAGTCGGTCAGTGAAGATGAACTTATGCACTTGGGCTTCACGCGTCTCTGCGGATGGGAGAACCTTTAGGGGGAGGGAGAGATTGTGCCTTCATTGTTGCCAGGCAGGTCACTTTTTGAAGTCTTGTCCTACCCGTCCAAGGAACGCCCGAACCTTGAGGTCCTGTAGTGGACAGACCTTAGGTGGCATTGTTTCGTCCCCAGTTATCCATAAGGATAAGCCTCTGGTCCCAGTTATCCTTTCTTGGTCTGACTCGTCCATTGAGATACAGGCTCAAATCGACTCTGTGGCTGCAGGCCTGTTTATTGATGCTGCCTTTGTATCTAAGCACTCAATTCCGCTGCAGCTTCATGCCACTCCACCTGTCATTGAGCCTCTTGATGGGGAAACCTTTACAGCCTGCCCATGTGACTCATGAGATTGTTCTGTTGTCCATGGCCCTAGGGGCTTTTCACCATGAGATGATCCAATTCCAAATTATTTTCTCACCCAAGTTTCCGCTGGTTATTGGTTATCCTTGGTCACAGAGGCACAACCCCTCTTTTGATTGGCTTCATGCTGAGTTTCTCTCATGGTCACCACAATGCAGCAAGACATGTTTCAGAAAAGAATGTGGCTAAGGTCCTATGCACCTCTTCACTCTCCTACCTCCCGGAGGAGTACCACGATTTTAGAGATGTATTTGACAAAGGTCAAGCTGGTAGTTTGCCTCCACACCGGTCATATGATTGCGCAATTGACCTTCAACCTGGTGCCATACCCCCTCGTGGCTGGGTTTATTCTTTGTCCGTTTCAGAGGATAAGGCCATAGAGGAGTATGTTGCAGGCGCACTCTCTCGGGGATTCATCCGCAAATCCTTGTCTCCTGCTGGTGCTGGTTTCTTCTTTGTGAAGAAGAAGAGTGGTGAACTGAGATCTTGTATTGATTATAGGTGTCTCAATCATTTCACGATTGAGAATGCTTATCCATTTCCATTGATTACGAAGTTATTTGACAGTCTCAAGGGAGCAACGGTTTTCACGAATTTTTGGATTTGAGAGGAGCATGCAATCTTGTGAGGGTCAAGGAGGGCGACGAATGAAATATTGCATTTAATACCAGAACAGGCCATTATGAGTACCTCGTAATGCCATTTGGCCTTTGCAACTCTCAGGCAGTTTTCCAGGAATTTATCAACGACATCCTCCGAGATTTGTTGCAGCTATGTGTGGTGGTTTATCTCGACGATATCCTAATTTTTTCCAAGTCCCTAGAGAGCCACCACACAGATGTCTGTTGTGTGCTTCAGAAGCTGAGAGAGAACAATCTCTACTGTAAATTGAAGAAGTACGAGTTCCATTGTGAACAGGGTAAATTCCTGGGTTATATCATTTCCACTGCCGTTTTATCAATGGACCCAGAGAAACTTTCAGCAGTCCTACAATGACCCGACCCATGGGTATACGTCCTCTGCAACGTTTTCTTGGCTTTGCCAATTATTATAGGAAGTTTTTTCGTAACTTTTTGTCTCTGGTCAAGCCCCTGACCGATAAGGCCAGAAAGGACAGTAACCCACAGAGTTGGTCTCCGGAGTTCGTTAAGGCCTTTGAGAGTCTCAAGGCTGCCATTGTTTGTGCTCCTGTGTTGGCACATCCTGATCCTATGTTACCCTTTATCCTTGAGGTTGATGCTTCTGAGACTGGAGTTGGTGCCCTTCTGTCTCAACGTCCTACCTCTGAGAGCGCCATGCATCCTTGTGGCTACTTTTCCAAGAAATTGTCATCTGCGGAATGCAATTACGAGATTGGGGACAGAGAGTTGTTAGCGATCATTTTAGCCCTTAAAGAATGGAGGAATCTCCTCATAGGGGTGCACAGCCTATTGCATTAGGGTGTGCACCCTAAAGCTCAAATCTACGTGCATGTTTGTGTCTACTTATATATGACCCCGGCACATTGATCTGCCAGCCGCCACAGTAAAAGAGAAGTGCATAAACACTTCTCTTATGGCAGAGCCGGTAAGTGGGAGATCTTTCCCATCTTTCTGCTGGCACACAGAGCGATAATGCTAATGCACATGGGGTGATTAGGGTGTGCCCAGGCACACGCCTATGCATCTCCTGGAAGGTACCACTGTGCCGGTTCTCATTCTTACTGACCATAAGAATCTCACATTCTTGTCTGAGGCTAAATGCCTCTCTCCCAGAAGGGCACCATGGGCTCTTTTCTTGTCAAGTTTCAATTACATTGTCTCATTCTTACCTGGTACTAAGAATGTAAGGGCTTTTTTTCTCCACTTCCAAGATGGAATCAGTTCCTCTGATTCCTCCTGATCGTATTCTGGCTACGGTTCGCACCAGTCTCACTTCTCCTTTGGGTGACAAAATTTTTGCCGCTCAGTTCCATGCTCCTCCTGAGAAACCTTGTGACCGCTGCTTTGTCCCTGAGAGTCTCCATACTGCCGTTCTCCAGACTTACCATTCTCCCAAGGCTGATGGCCACCCTGGGAAGAATCAACACTTTTGGGCTATTTCCCAACAATTCTGGTGGCCTAGTCTAAGTGCTGATGTAGCTGAATTCGTAGCTGCTTGTTCCATGTGTTCTCAGAGTAAGACATCACAGCACTCTCTAGTGGGCCTCCTACAACCCATACCCAATGGAGAGAGGCCTTGGACCCACCTGTCCATGGATTTCATTGTGGAGTTACCCAACTCTCAGGGCAACACAGTTATCCTTATGGTGGTTGATCGGTTCTCGAAGATGTCTCATTGTATTCCACTTAGGAAGTTGCCCACAGCTAAGGAACTGGCTTCCATTTTTGCTCGGGGGATCTTTCGCTTACATGGGCTACCCAAGGTGATTGTCTCAGACAGGGGTAGTCAGTTTGTGTCCCGGTTCTTGCGATCCTTTTGTGCACAGTTGCACATTCAGCTTTCTTTCTCCTCTGCGTATCACCCGCAGTCAAATTGGGCTGCAGAACAAGCCAACCAGTCCTTGGAGCAGTTTCTACGTTGCTATATTTCTGACCATCATAACAACTGGTCAGACCTCTTACCTTGGGCAGAGTTTGCTTATAATAGTGCCTTGAATTCTGCTTCCTGAACTATGGTTTCCAACCTTCTATGTTGCCTGACTCATTTGTTCCACAGAGCATCCCTGTGTTAGAGGAGAATTTCTGTGGTCTTCGTTCCACTTGGGCACAAGTCGAGGAGGCCTTGCGACGTGCCAGTGATAGGTACAGACTCCATGCTGACCGCAGCCTGTGCCTTCCTGCCAGGTTGGGGACAGGGTCTGGCTGTCATCTCGCAACCTCCGACTCCATGTTCCCTCACTGAATTTGGCACCTCGGTTTATTGGGCCTTTCCGTATTCTCCGCAGGATTAACCCACAGGATTAATCCAGTGGCTTACGCTTTAGACCTTCCTTCTAATATGCGTATCTCAAATGTATTCCATGTCGCCTTATTAAAACCTTTGGTCTGCAAAAGCTTTACCACCTCAGTGACAGATACTCACCCAGTACAGGTTGAGAACCATGAGGATTTTTAAGCATAGTACATTGTTGACTCCCATAGGTTCCGTGGGCGCACCTGGTGCATCAGAAAGGGTACAGTCCAGAGGAACGTTCTTGGGTCTCATCCTCGGACGTACATGCCCCTGCCCTCCTTCGTGCTTTCCATAGACGTTTTACCCTCAAACCTGGTGGTCCTCCGAGGGGGAGGGATCATTGAGGAGGGGGTACTGTCAGGGCTGGGCTCAGCCCTTCCTTCTCAGAGCAGGCTGCTCAGCTGTCGGTTAATTGCCAGCTTCAATTTTTTCCACAGGGACTCATCTGATGATGATATCCTGTTTGTCAGTCCTGCTGGCTATTCAAGCTGTTCAGTTCAATTCCTCTCTGCCTTCTCCTTGGTCAACACATTCAGAGACTCTCGCCTGTGTACCTGTTGAAGATTTGCTTGGCTGACATCCCTTCTGGTTCCTGATCCTGCTCGCTGTTCCACTACGCTGATTCTCCAGTTTCCTGATTTCCTGGCCTGTCCTGAAGTATGCTGATCTCTGGCTCCCTGACGTCCTGGCTGGTCTGACTATCCGTTCCAGTTACTGAACTCTGGCTATGATTTGACTACGTTGCTCTGTTTACCTTTTACTATTATTATTAAACAAGTGTGATTTTAACTGCACTTCTGTCTCGGTCTGATTCATGGTTTCTGACAGGAGGGCTGCAGTGAGTGCTAGAGAACAATATTAACATGGTTATGGTACATTGCAGTGCCTACTATTACATTTCAGAGTTACCTAGTTAGATTGAAAGAAGACACACGTCCACTGAATTTGTTCAATAGAAAATTAAATTAAAAACCTGCATTCACAGGACCCTAAACCCAAAGTTGATCCAGAAGAAGGCAAACATCTTATCTTATGAAAAGAGACCCAGTTTGCTGTAACAGGGAAAAATCCTCACCAAAAGGTAATGGCATACACTATATTACCAAAAGTATTGGGACATCTGCCTTTACATACACACAAACTTTAATGGCATCCCAGTCTTAGTCCGTAGGGTTCAATATTGAGTTGGCCCACCCTTTGCAGCTATAACAGCTTCAGCTCTTCTGGAAAGGCTGTCCACAAAGTTTAGGAGTGTGTCTATGGGTATGTTTGACCATTCTTCCAAAAGCACTGATGTGGAGTAGAAGGCCTGGCTCACAGTCTCAACTCTAATTCATCCAAAAGGTTTTTTATCGGGTTAAGGTCAGGACTATATGCAGGCCAGTCCTCCACCCCAAACTCGCTCATCTATGTCTTTATGGGCTTGCTTTGTGCACTGGCCCAAATCATTTGGTAGAGGAGCGATTATGATGTGGGGTAGTTTTTCAGCGGTTGGGCTTGTTCCAATAGTTCCAGTGAAGGGAACACTTAAGGCTTCAGCATATCAAGATATTTTGGACAATTTCATGCTTCCAACTTTGTGGGAACAGTTTGGGGATAGGCCCTTCCTGTTCCAACATGACTGTGCACCAGTGCACAAACAAGGTCCATAAAGACATGGATAAGCAAGTTTGGGTTGGAGGAACTTGACTGGCCTGCACAGATGCCTGACCACAACCCAATAGAACACTTTTGGGATGAATTAGAGTGAGGCCAGAGTGTCCATACCACACACTTTAAACCTAATAAAATCCCAGACTGAGCGTTACTGAGCTTCCTGCCCAGACACGTTGCCACTCAAACGGACAGGTGCAGCGGCCGTGTGGGCGGGGCCTACTCACCCTGCATGTGGGGGTACCTTTCTCATGGAGCATGTTCAATGCCCGGGATCTGACGGAGGCTGCAATCATGTAAAAAATATAACATTAAGGCAACTCCCCGACTTAGAGATGAGCCTTTACTGTGTGCAGTAAAATAACAATCAGAGTTCCCCTCCGAAGTGTCTTGTCCCATGTCACTATACACTGTAACTTGATGTAGGATGCATTAGAAAGAAATAGGCTGAGCCTAAGCCCATTCCACTAGTCCAGTGTACCTCTGTTACTCCCAGTAACAGAATGGGGTCCCGCCGTACACATAGCGCAGACCTCATACATGCACTCCTTCCTTCCCATACATCGTGACCAGGCCATAGATCTCTGTTGTGTGGGTTTGGATACAGATGCTATTGGATACCAACCGCAAGGGAGGGAGCCAGAACAACAACTGCTTGCTTTGTAGCTTCTTCTCACCCTTGGTTACCCATAGCAACTGCATTACTCCTCATGCTTGATTTGTCAACTAAACCTTTTGTAGCAGCTGAGCTTCATACCCCATACTGTATGGCTTTTACAGATCCTGGTTCATTCATACACCAGCAACCTTCGTGCATCCCTTTAAATTATTTCAGATCAGACTCAGGATGGTTAAGGTTATTTTATTGAATAAGTTGCAGCATAATAGTAAAAATGAACAATGTCTTTGCCCCTAAACTAACTTCAGTTGTGTGGCTGCCCAGGCCTACCTCCATGAGTTGATAGTCCATTTTGGTAGTCTCCATGGCTTGGATGTCCTCCGAAAATCTCTGTGCCTTCAGTGGACTGCTGGGAGCAGCAGTCCCGATACCACGGTCCGTGAGTGGGAACAGAACCAACCAAGGACTGCTGGACCTCAGCATTCCCCCTTTTTCTAGCACAGATGGACTCGCATCACTTAACCCATTTCCCCCTGGCTTGGGCCAGCTGCTATTTCACTAAAGCCAACATATTTCAACCTGCCTACACTCGCCCTCCCCTTTTCGTAAGCCGACCTGGCTGCAACTAACTTTAACCACTTACCGACCAGCCGCCGGCGTTATACAATAAAACAGAAACAGTCGTTCAATGGCGGCAAGTCGGCTCTCCTGCGCAAATTGCCATAGCTGTATGGAGGCACATGCTCACGCCCGCTGCATGCTGCGGAAGTGTGCCTGGTAGTCGGTGGACTGGATGTCTGCCGGCGACCCATGATCGCCTAGTACAGAGGCAGAATGGGGATCTCCCTTTGTAAACAAGGCGGATCCCCATTCTGACAGATGACATGACAGAGATCTACTGTTCCCAGTCATTGGGAACAGTGATCTCTGTCATGTCCCTGCCAGCCCATCCCCCCTACAGTTAGAACACGCGGAGGGAACACACTTAACCCCTTGTTCGCCCCCTACTGTTAACCCCTTCCCTGCCAGTGTCATTTTTACATTGATCAGTGCAATTTTTATAGCACTGATGATTGTAATAATGTCACTGGTCCCCAAACACAGATCACCGCCATTACTAGTAAAAACAATAAAAAAAAAAAAAAAAAGTCCCTAAATCTATCCCATAGTTTGTAGACATGATAAGTAAGTAATAATCAAACCAATCAATATACGCCTATTGCAATTTTTTTGTACCAAAAATATGTAGACCAAAATTTATCAGCCTAAACTGATGAATACATTTTTTTAAATATTTTTTTGCTATGTATTATATAGCAAAAAGTAAAAAAAAAACTTTTTCCCAAAATTATCGCTCTTTGTTTATAGTGCAAAAAATAAAGACCGCAGAGGTGATCAAATACGACCAAAAGAAAGCTATATTTGTGGGGAAAAAAAGGACGTCGGTTTTGCTTGGGTACAGTGTTGCACGACCACGCAATTGTCAGCTAAAGCAAAATCCTTCCGGGGCTGAAGTGGTTAATAAACAACATATGAAGTACACATTTCTCAACAGAGAACATTGTAAACACTATACCATTAAGAACATTAAAACAGTTTTAAAATATATTTAATAACGAGTCCCTTTCGGGTCGGGCACAAAGATTTTGTCTCCTGTGATTGGGTATGTACTCGTCACCTGGTGAACCACCTGGTAAGTAGTCTGGTTCGATCAGCTCATGAACCATGAAGATGCGGCAGCCGGTGTTCCATTTTTTGTAGATCTTGTGGAAAACGAGCTTCTATAAACTTGTTTTGGTACCAGAATTCTCTGAAAATGTCTCAACTGAGACACAGACAATAATAACGCTCCTACATGGGTTTCTGGCAAAACTCCAAACTCCATTTTAAAATTTTTACTCTTACCATTGTGATTATTTGCTAGATACTCCTTCCTGGATAGATGTTGTTCTGTTTAAGAGGAATCTGAACCTGATGTCCCTGCATAGATTTAGGTCATGTTAAAAACCAGCCATGATCAGTGCAGTGATGATGCTCCAATTCTGGTGCATCGCACTGTCACAAAGATATCTCATAAAGGTCAATTGCCAGCTGCGTGATGCAAGGGGGTGAATTGCCTCACACTGTGCTGTGCTAAAAAAAAGTACTGCACATACTTTTTTCACCGCACACCACCACAGCACAGTGGTGTGAACTGGGCACATAGGGATTTTGCCTTGTCATGCGGTGGGACTGCAGTTGAATAGCCATCCAGCGCAGTCCCACCTCATGTGGTGTAAATGGAGCCTTATACTAGGTTCATCTAGTGCATTGACATTTGTTACTTTGAAATAAAACAATTCTTCTAGTTTATTTTTACTGTATATCTCTTTCAGGGGTTTTGGCTGACAATATATTATTAGTTGTAGAAGTGTTTAGGCAAACAAGCCACTCTAGCTACTGAAATATTAGACCAGAGCTCAATTTTTTTAAGCACATTGACATAATTACATTTGTATAATGCATAATATGTAGGATGTATTTTGACAACATAGATAATTTATAGAGTGGAAACTAAAAAGACAACTACAAGGTTTCTAACATTGCTGGTGTTAGATAAATTCCTGTGTCTTTAGATTATTCCTTGTTAACTTTTAACTGCTAAAATAATTACATTAGGAATGAATACAATATTTTAATATGTTCTAATTATAATTATTTATTGTTAAAATTACAGTAGTTTGCTCAGTTTATAACTAGCTTGAACGGTGTTCAGAGTCATAATTCATGTGAAGTGCCCTCTACAAAATTCCCCAGCCTGAAGCACTGCTAAGGCTCCCCAGAAAATGGAGCCCAACTAAAGCAGGTTATATTGTTTTTATAAAAAAAAGTTCTGGGTTGCCTACATTTTAAAGAATATGTGAATTGGCAATGGCATATACCAATAATAGAACTGGTTTACCTCCAGGTCACTGCTCGCCTCTCTAGAATTACAGTAACACATGGTAAACAGTGTTTTTAATGCACAATTTAATTTTTTCGATCAGCTGTCTGTTTTGAAGGTTCAAATCTTTTCCTAGCACAGGTACAGGTTTCTTGTGTGTGGAGTTTAATAGGGCGTACACACGGTCGGACTTTGTTCGGACATTCCGACAACAAAATCCTAGGATTTTTTCCGACGGATGTTGGCTCAAACTTGTTTTGCCTACACAAGGTCGCACAAAGTTGTCGGAATTTCCGATCGACAACAACGCGGTGGCGTACAACACGTACGACGAGACTAGAAAAGGCCGGTTCAGAACCAAGCGCGGCACCCTTTGGGCTCCTTTTGCTAATCTCGTGTTAGTAAAAGTTTGGTGAGAGACGATTCGCGCTTTTTCAGACTCGTGGCTTTCAGATCGTTTTCTGTTGTTCAGTTTGTGCTTGTGGGTTTGTATCTGCTCTTCAGTGCGTGCAGTCAGTTCGTATCGGAGTTTTCTGTGTGATCTTGCCTGCTCGTTGCTGTTTTTCAGGTCGCTCTTCACAGGCCTTGCTGTTCTTCAGTGCGTTCTGTTACTTCGTTCTGAGCAGCCGACCGTTTTCTAGCCATGTTTCGTATGCGTACTCCTCGTACAGTTCGTGCTGTGCGGGGGCTTGGTGTTGGGGTCCTGACCTTGACACAAGTCCAGTCCATGAACAGGGTGGGGAGGAGTTCATGGACCAAGAATTGGTTGCTTCAGCGTGACCAGTTCTGTCATATGCCTTTGCCCTGTGAGATCCGTGAGAATAATCCTGATGATTTCAGGAACTTTCTCAGGTTGACGGACCCCGTGTTTCACCGTTTGTTGGCTTCGCTGATCCCCTATATCAGCAGGCAGGATACCTGCATGAGGCAAGCCATCACTCCGGAGCAGAGGTTGGTCGCTACCTTGCGGTATTTGGCCACAGGGAGAAGTCTGCAGGACTTGAAGTTCTCGACAGGCATCTCCCCCCAGGCTCTGGGTATCATCATCCCAGAGACCTGTTCTGCCATCATACAGGTCCTGCAGAAGGAGTATATGAAGGTAAGATTTTTATCCTTTTATATCACATTTTATTGTATTGAATGTTTGATAATATATTGTATTTCTTTCCTCATTCCCTAATTACCATGATTGTAATATGCTGTGAATGTCCCCTTTGTCCTCATGCATGCTGGATTTTTATGCCATTATTATTTTAGGTCCTTCATACATATTTGCCCTTCAATAACCTCCCCAGCATGGTGTCTCCTGCCCTATATTCACCTCATGTAGTCACTTAACAATGTATTTTATCAGCTCCATAGTAGTGCTTTACCCCAAACACCCCCTAAAATGTTTGGAAATGTTATTTTTGATTTAAATTCAGGCAGAGGGCCAGAGGCTTTTTTTTGTGGTGTCCCCAAATTTTTTGTAACCCTCCCCCCCCCAACTGCTAAGTCAGCTGATCCCAATTCATTATCCTCAATCATCTATCTGCTGACTTTGCCAAACCCATACACACTATACCCATCTCTTTACTGGTCAGATTTATGGATGAATTCCCCAAAGCATGTAGTGCAAGGGCCTGCCTGTCTACTTTCCAATGGTACTGTTTAAAGTTCTTGTATCCTATTATTATCTTGCTAGGTAATAGCAGAATGTTCAAATGTCCTCAAATGTGTACAGTGTGTATTTATATCTTTGTAGTATGACACTTCTTACCTGTCCAGTGGTCTGCCAATAGTGTAACTAAGGAGGGGCTGTTCCAAGTAATACCCTGTATTTAGGCATTCATCTCTCAATGAAGTGAAGAGGGTTACCTGTCCAAGAGTCCCCCCCCCCTATAATGTTAGAAATGGACCATGAGGGGGGGGAGGGGGAATATGATAGGTGTACCTTATACTTTGTTGTTGTAAAATTCCCCTTAGTAAATGCTATCTGGAGGTTGACCCATAATGTTTGTGTCTAATCTGCTTGCCATGTTTCTGTGAAAAAATAGTAATGTTTATTGTTTTTTCCTCAACAGTTTCCTTCCACGCCACAGGAATGGCAGACTGTGGCCTCCCACTTTGCCCAGCGGTGGGACTTTCCTAACTGCGGAGGGGCAATTGATGGGAAACACGTCCACATCGTCCCACCACCCAACTCGGGGTCGTACTATTATAATTACAAGGGGTTTAATAGTATAGTGATGTTGGCGGTGGTGTCGGCTAATTACGACTTCTTGTATGTGGACGTGGGGAAGAATGGCCGGATGTCCGATGGTGGAGTGATCGGCCAGACGGAGTTCTACAGGCGTCTCCAGAATGGCAGCTTGGACTTGCCACCTCCAGAGGACAATGTTGAAGGTCTCCCATTTGTGTTTGTTGCTGATGAAGCGTTTGCGCTGGGGGACCACCTGATGCGGCCATTCCCGATGAGGACCCTCACCCCGGAACAGAGGGTTTTTAATTACCGGCTGGCCAGAGCCCGAAGAGTGGTGGAGAACACATTTGGAATCCTGGCCAGCCGGTTCCGACTATTTCTGACACCCATCCATATGGCGGAGTATAAACTGAACCATATTATACTGGCGTGCTGTGTTCTCCATAATTTTTTAAGAAAACATTCAGCCAACTATGCTGGCTCAGTTGGGCCTGAGGCCGGAATACCAAATACATCAACAATGACGGCGCTTGAAAGCGGCCGTCCTGGCTTGCCCTCCCTAAGTGCCCGTGATGTCCGGTTACGATACCTGGAGTTCTTTGCGGGTAGGGGGGCTATCAATATGCCAGACAATCTGTGACACCTTTTTCAAATAAAAAACAACCAAAAGCAATTCTTGGTGGACATTTACTGCTTGTGTTTGTTTGAGCTGACCCTGACAGAAATGTGTTGAGTGCAGAAAATGTCGTGATTGGGTAACCTTATAAAGAATAGTGTTGGCTGGTACTTCCTAAATGCAAAAACACATTTCACTACAAGTGCACTTGCAACTGCACTGAACTTGCACTTGTAGTGCAAAGTGTATTTGCCCTTAGGAAATAACCCCCATTTTTGCATAAAACAGCAATTACATCACCCCAAAAGTGTTGTAGTGTTGAGACAATAATCCACACATTCTTGAGTAAGGCACTTTTTTATACCTGCACAATCACATGTGCATTTACCAAAGGTTTTTAAAACAAAACAACATGTTTGTTGTATAACAATTTTTGGGGGGGCATTATCAAAAATCGAAATATCCATTTCAGATAAAACAGGCCTGTGTAAAACCAACAAGAAAGCCAAAAAACTTGAACTTACAAAGTTCACATTAGGTAAAACCTGAAGGCTATATCAGACATCAGTATTTAGGAACTGGGTTTGATATAGCGTTCAGATGGGGGGAAATCACCCCTGGAAAAGCCAAATTTGGAAGATGCACACCAATTTACGAATGTCAACATGTGCTATCTGCCATCAGGGGGGATCAAGGGACGTGTTTTGGGGGAGCAAGCCCTTCCTCAATGCGACTTTATAATTGAGGAAGGGGTTGCACCCCCAAAACGCGTCCATTGATCTCCCGTGATGGCAGATAGCACATGTTGGCACACTGTGTGCATCCTCCAAATTTGGCTTTTCTAAACATTGTAAAAATTTTTGTAAGATAAAACAGGTGATTTTGTGGGGTTTAAATTCGCCCCAAAACATCAATGATGTTATTATTTTTTTTAATAACATCAGTGATTTGTTGCTGTATGTTTTGCAATTGGAGATTACACCCCATGATCTCCCCGATCAGTATCTGGGCACTTTCAGATGTAAAGCGTTCTGGATCACGATCACCTAAAAAGAGATAAAGAACAAAAAAAACAGGTCTCAAAAATCTGCCAACATCCATCTCTTTTACCTGAGCCTGTGGTCGCAGACACTCACCTGTTGTGGTGCCAATCTCCACCACATCTTCTTCTTCCTCCTGCTCTTCTTCTTGTGTTGGTATTTCCCCTTCTTCCAGAGGGGGGGGGTCTCTGGTCTCCTGGGATGAGGAGTGTCCTCCGAGTCTTTTCTCCCCTATGTAAAACAAAAATGGTATAATTAGCACACAGATATTTGATGGCAGAACTAGAAATAGGAAACATTGCTTGGAAGTGGGGTACAATTGTCTATTTTAGCAGAGTTCCAAGATGTATATTTTTTATTACCCTTTGTCAAGCTGCAATACTTTACCTGTTTGGTACAAGCTTCACAGATGTAGCCCCCCTATAGTATACACTGGAGCACCTGTGTGGCCCCCCCTAATAAAAATGGTGTTCTGGGGTCCCACACTAGTGCTCCAGTGTCCAGATGTGAAAACAGCTGCTCAGTGTCCTCTCCTTACACAGAATCTAGTTTGCATTTCATTCTAGTAACAAACCCATCTACACAAACAAATATTTGGCATCCAAGTAGGCCCAAAAAAAATGTGGGAAAATGCATATGGCCTAAACAATGGTGTTCTAGAGGCCGAAAGAAAAATGTTTGATACGAACGAATAATGGGCCCATGAACATTAAAGTTGACCTTTTTAAACGTTACAATTACTAAAAGCATATGGAGCAGAACGAACGGAATAAAGACAGAAAGAATAGGAACACAGCACAACTACTTACTTTTTTGCAGCACTCTCCGGATCTTTCGGTACTGCTCTGGCTCTCTCAACTTCAGGTCCGACCACCGCTTCCTGAGCTGATCTTTAGACCTTCGTACCCCGAAATTCCGCTCTAGACTCCTGACCACTTTCGCCATGATCTTGGCCTTTCGGATGTTCGGGTTGGGGTAAGGCCCATATTTTCCGTCATAGTCGGACTTCCTCATGATGTCGACCATCTCCAACATCTCCCCAAACGACATATTTGTGGCCTTAAAACGTCTCCTTCTGGATCGGGACGTGCCTGGATCCGCCCTTTCCTCCTCCTCCTCCTCGTTGCTACAATTAGCTCGCACTTGCTGTATGTCCGCCATCATGCTCTTCACCCACTGCGCAGAACGAAAAGGGGCGGGGAATACACTAGAAAGAACGTCAGGGGCGGGCGGAGTTACACGCATGCGCAGTGTATATAAAGCGTAACACGCGTGCGTATTACGTTTGATCTGTGAGCGGAGGAAGGAGCATTGAACGCGGCGATCGTAAGAACGAAGGTAAGAGACAAACTGGGGCCTATACTGCTTCTATAGATTGAGGCCTATATTGTAACAAGATTAGGAGAGTTTTGTCTGACATTAGGCTTTGTCTTGTGTTGTGTCTTGCAGTGAACATGGATATGGTACTGAAAGATCAGGACTTCATTTCAGTCTTCATAGAGATGCTAAGGGAGCTGCCCTGTCTGTGGGAGATTAAACATCCCCATTACAAGAACCAAACAAAGAGGAAGGCAGCACTGGAGCAATTGTGTGAAATTGTGAAGCAGGTGATCCCCACGGCAGACATCACTTTTTTAAAGATTTTCATTGGTGGCCTGAGGAGCACATATCTGAGGGAGCGCAATAAAGTCCTGGATTCGCAGAGATCCGGAGCAGCAGGTGACATCTATGTCCCCAGGATGTTGTACTACGACAGGCTGCACTTTCTGGCAGGCCAGACTGAACCCAGGCCATCCCTCTCCAGTCTTCCTTCCACGCTTCCTTCCCCCCCGGCTGAGGCTTCTGACGCCCAACCTGGGCCTTCCAGGCCACATGTAGAGGAGCCCAGATTGAGCCAGGTATAGCATTCCTCTAAATATTTCTGCTTGTCCAATCAATGATGTGAACTAGATGTTAGTTGGGAGTACTAATTTATGATTGTGATTGATGATGCAAAAACTAAAACCATGTCCCTTTTTCATACACAGGGAAGTCTCAGCCAGGAGGTGGCCGGGCCGAGCCGGCTGGCTGATCTGCAGGTCCCTCCATCCCCCCTGGAAAGAGAAAGTGGTAGTAGGAGGAGTGCCCTAGAGGAGGCGGCTATCAGATTTTTTTGTAGGGCTACAGAGGTCCTGGGAGCACCACACACCAGGCAGGAGAACTTTGCTGCATTCATAGCATATAAAATGCAGAGGATGGAGGAGGGCCAAAAAGCCATGTGTGAGGCCCTCATATCTGAGGCTCTGGCGAAAGGTGTGAGGGGCCAAATTACACCTCACACACAGCTTTGGGATGGTCCTCCTCCTCCTCCTGCAGGTCCTACTCCTCCTCCAGGTCCTACTCCTCCTCCTGCCACATCTCCAACTGCACAGCCACAGCCCGGAAGGAAGTGTGAAAGGAAGACCAGAGAGTGATTGCCCTGGATCCAGTCTGGTCGGCCAAAAGATGCAGCCTCTTGTGGTACCACAGCCTGGGGACACTGATGTCATCTGCTGCTATCCGAGTCTCTGTGAATCCCGGACCAGACTGCCCTCCCTTACATATGGACTCCACAGGCCACCAATTTTGAGGTTTCAGAATTGATGTCTGCCGTGGGGGTCCCATGCTTCACTAATTTCTGCTGTTAATCCAGTGTTGGCTTCCTCTTTGTTTGGTTCTGAGCCCTTAATAAAGGAGTTTTGTTTTGAATTATACTCTGCTATGTGTTTTACTTCAAAAATGACAGTTTGTTTGTGAGGATTCAGGTACATTTCTAATATACAATGTGAAATGAACAAGGGACACCAACAACAAAAAATCTCCTGGAGATTAAATAATAAAAGATATCAATGGTGTTGGGGTAACTTGACACACAAAACACAGACAAAAATATTCTGGAGTAAAAATAAAAATAACATTGAACAAAGATCAGCCTTGGAAAAAATCCAAACATTAAAGAAAAAAAAAGGCTTAAAAACAAAAAAAAAAAAACATAAAAAATATAAAACTGTCAGATGTGACATCTAATAACAATATATTGAGGGAATCCCACTAAAAAAACACAAATAAAACTTTGTGAGAAGTGTGTGTGAATATGAGCAGCAAAACGACTTAATTCTTGTCACATTATAAAGAAGAAGAGAGTGCGCTGTATTAAACCATTTTTTACATTGCAGCGTGACGAAAGTGCTGTATCCATTGCGAACGCTAAGTTTACCAGAACGAGCTGTCCCGTGTCGGAATTTCTTCTGAGCATGCGTGGCACTTTGTGCGTCGGAACAGGCCACACACGGTCGGAATTGACGCGATCGGATTTTGTTGTCGGAAAATTTTATCTCCTGCTGTCCAACTTTGTGTGTCGGAAAATCCGATGGAAAATGTCCGATGGCGCCCACACACGGTCGGAATTTCCGACAACACGCTCCGATCGGACAATGTCCATCGGAAAATCCGACCGTGTGTACGGGGCATTACAGCACTATGTACAATTGGTAGTCTATATCTACAACATGCTGAGGCAGGGTATTGCCTTAAAAAGATTCACATAGTGAAGCAGATCTGAAAAGTTATGGAGCATTACATTTATTAAAAAAAAAAAAAAAAAAAATTCATTTTGAGGGATTTTAAATCATGCTATGAGTACTGTTTGAGTGTTAACTTAAACAGTTTTAGGCATTTTTGTACTAATGACTGTAAATAGCACTGCATTACTTTCTGCAACAGTGAAATGTCTTTATTTGGTTCAGAGACAGTTGTTAACTATGCCTCATTTCCTCCCTGTCTAATGACTTTACAAGGCAGAGGGCACTGACATATACCCTTGTCTGAAGGGACTCTTACATTAAAATTCAGCAATTAACAACTAAGTTCTAAATCATTACCTAATTAGGATGGCAACAATGTAGTGGAGACATTACTTTCATCCAAGAAGAAATACAATCAATCCTGCATACCTTAAGAAATAAGTAATTTTGCTTCATATTCCCTTGCGTTTTATAAAATTTTTAATGTTCATCACAAGAATAAACGTCTTTGGGAGCAAAAAAGTAAGTTAGCAGAAAATGTAATATGTGTGTCTACAGTTGTGCAGGTCTGAGCAAAATACAAAATTACTACTGTCAATTCAGAGTTATTGCCCATTATTTTGTCCTTTTTATTTTTAGAACCCCTCTGGATGGAGAGAGGCAAATAATCCAAAGGTCACAGCGCCCTGATGATTGCACCCTCCGCCTCTGTGTAAAAACACACAAAAAAGACACAAGTGCAGTGTAAGTGCTTGTGGCATAAACACGTGACATAAAAGTGCAATACACAGCGGGTCTTTTATCAAGTATAAAAATTGCACTGGATAACCATAAGGCAAGAAAACCATGAGGTGATGTGACCTTGCACTAGTGAATCACCAATGGTATGGTGCAGACCAAAAGAGTTTTTCTAGTATCAATAATTTTTTATTTTTCAGAAATAAAATACACAGAGTAGAAACAAGTGTAGAACCAATCGTCCCGCCGAGGCCAACATGGCCACAAATCGGCAATCTAGTAAATGTAGAAAAAGGTGAGATACAATTTAAGTACATAAAGAATACCTATGAAGTATCGTTTACAGTTAGCATGAAAAACAATTGCTAATGGTCATTGAGCCTAAGAAATTATAAAGAATGATTCAGGCCTGAGAGCCCTGTGGAGCAATCCAGCCACCCCTAATGGGATCACACTGTGGTTGGAGCTCCAACCCTCCTGGCTCGATGGCAAATGAGATTCTTATACACTCTAATAGATCATGCTAAGGTATGAGACACACATTGAATGAATATGTGGGAAGCACAACATCTTGTGCTCACCACCAGCCAACCCACCTGTGTGGGCAGGACATGGCTATTATTATTACGCGCCCCATTCTCAGAGACGAATGGGTTCGCAAAGGTGTGGGCCTAAGCCCGCTTTCCTCTAAGAGATGAGAGCAAAAGGAGAGGAAAGAAGAAAAGTATAGAGAAAAAGAAGGGAAAAATAAGAGTACAACCGACTAGGGAAGCGCTGGATGGGGGGAGATAGAGTCTGAGTTAGGAAGTAGCTTAACCTTAATGAAGGTGGCCCAAGGATCCCACACCCTTTCGAATTTCTCCGTGCGGTCCAGGAGTATGCTTGCAACCTTTTCTTGAGTCATAATCCAGGAAATTTTCCTCTTTGCCAATTGTGCAGATACCGTTGGTTTTTTCCATGCTTTGGCCAGAGTTAGTTTGGCACCTAATAGGATAAAGAAGATCAAGCGTTGCGTACTTCTGGACACTGCCCTGACTGGAAAGTTTAGAAGAGCAATTAGAGGAGATGTGGGGACGGGAGCTTTGGTAATCTTACGTATCCAGGAGAAGACTTTGTTCCAGAAATTCCTTATTCTGGGGCATCCCCACCACACATGTAACATATCTCCTTGAAGAGCACATCCTCGAAAGCACAGGGGGGAGGACGTCGGGTACATCTTGGCTAATCTTGTGGGGACAAGATACCACCTGGAGAGGACCTTTATGCTAGCTTCCACAAGGGTGTTGTTAAGAACGCCCTTGTAAGATTGAAAAAAGTTTCTATTCCAAGTTTCCAATTCCCATTGTTGGGAGAAATCCTTCTCCCATGCTAACATGAAGGAAGTCTTGGAATGAGTGGTAGAAAGTGCCCGGTATATTACTGTGATTCCTCCCCTCTGCTCATCTGCCTGGCCGCACCATTGTTCGTATGGTGTAATACGGTGACTGTTCGTGTGTGCCTTCCAGTGTTTGTGTAGAAAGTTTGAGATCTGTGCATGGCGAAAGAGTTCCGACTGAGGCATGTTCAGATCTTCAATGTAATATGCTTTAGGGTGAGGGCCCGAGGGTCTGAGGAAATGTCCTATTCTGTACATTCCCCTATCGATCCACCAGCGGAAAGCCTTGACATTTAGCCCCGGATGGAATGCTGGGTTGTGGAATAAATGTTTTAGAGGGGTAATGGGTGACGTTAGCTGTGCGTTAGCTTTAAGCTCATCCCATAGGGCAAAAGAGTGAGAAAGTGTTGGGGACATTATAGCGGGTCTAAGTTTTTTATGGCACCACAATAAATAATCTAGGGTGTGGCGTGGTACTGCCTGGCGTTCAATGTGTATCCAATCTGGTAGTTCCCAGCGGGAGTAAACTGCTGAGATCTGAGCTAGTTGAGCCGCCTGAAAATACCGAAATAAGTTCGGGAGGCCCAGGCCACCCTCCTCTCTTTGACGGAAAAGGACCGATTTCGAAAGCCTGTGGCCCCCACCTCCCCAAACAAATTTAATAATTTTGTTTTGAAATCGTGTTAGATGAGCCTTAACCAGGGGAATAGGAAGTGCTCTAAAGTAGTATAAGATGCGCGGTAGCAGTGTCATTTTGATCGCATTGATTTTGCCCAGCCAGGAAAGAGACAACTGCGACCACCTGGAGAGATCAGCCTCTAGTTTGTGGAATAAAGGGGGGTAGTTAGCTTGGTAAAGGAGTTCCATTTTGGAAGTTAGCTTGATCCCCAGATATGTGATGGACTGATCGCTCCATGTGAATCGGAAGTTCTCCCTAAGCCTGGTGAGCAGGGAATCTGAAAGATTAATGTTGAGCGCCTGGGATTTACTGTAGTTGACTGAAAGTCCAGATACTTTCCCAAAGTCATCTAAAAGTCGACATATGTTAGGGAGTGAGATCAGGGGGGAAGAGACGAAGAGGAGGATATCATCAGCAAATAACGCGCATTTATGTGACCGAGAACCACTGATAATGCCATGAATATCCTGATTATTTCTAATAGCTATCGCTAGGGTCTCAATTGCTATGGCGAAAATTAGGGGAGAGAGCGGACATCCCTGTCTAGTGCCTTTATAGATTTTGAAAGACTCCGAGTAAAGTCCCTGTAGACGTACCTGGGCTTCTGGGGAGGAATATAGGGCATGTAAAGTATTAGTAAAGGTTTCTCCGAATCCCCAGCGTTTTAGGGTAGCAAAAATATAGGGCCAGTGGATAGAATCAAAGGCCTTTTGGAGGTCTAGGGAAAGGAGACAGCCCTGTCGTGGAGAGTCGTTGTCCCAGTTTGAGTTAAGAAGGGATATTATGTCAATCGCTCTGCGTATTTGGTCTGGGCCTTGTCTCCCAGGGATGAAGCCAACTTGGTCCTTATGGACGTATAGGCTGATGAAAGAGGACAGGCGGTCTGCAAGGATCTTAGTCAGGATCTTCAGGTCATTATTAATGAGCGAAATCGGTCTATAGTTACATACTGAGCTAGGGTCTTTCCCTGGTTTGGGGAGAACAGTAATATACGCCGAGTTACTGGATATGTCCAGCGGGTCTCCGCGACGTAGTGCATTAAAGAAGCGTGCCAGATAGGGAGCAAGTGTCGTGGCGAACGTTTTGTAATAAGGGACGGAAAATCCGTCTGGGCCAGGAGCAGATTGGGACTTTAGGTTTTTGATAACCGCGCAAATTTCCTCCGACGATATCGACGCTTCCAATTTCGAACGATGATTGTCCTCTAATCTGGGAATCTGGATATTGTCCAGAAACTGGTCTACTGTGTTTTGGGAAGGGTGATCGCCTTTGCTATACAGCGCTTTATAGAAGGCTTGGAATTCCTCCATAATACGCTGTGGGTTCTGGGAGAGAGTTCCACCCTTAATTTTAATTTTGGGGAGAGTAAAGGAACGGATTTTCGGTGTGAGCCTTCCTGCGAGCATAGAACCTATTCTATCTCCTTGGCAGTAGAATCGGGCCCTATTCCAACGCAACCATTTCTCTGCTTTTGTAGTTAAAGCCAAATTCAGTGTTGTTCGGGCTGAGTCAATTTGTTCCATAAGGACAGAGCTGGGGTTTGCTTTGTGTTTTCTTGTTAGAGTAGAAAAGTCTTGTTCTAATTTTGTTATTTCAATTCTCCTAGCCCTGTGTATTTGGTAAGCTATTTGAATGAGTTTTTCCCTGATTACAGCTTTATGTGCCGCCCAGAGGCAAGAAGGTGTAGTGTCAGGGACATCATTTGTAAGAAAGTAATTTTCGATTGTGCTTTTAATTTCTGTCGCTCTGATCGGGTCACTTAAGATGGATTCATTTAGTCTCCAGCGACCAGGTGATCCTCGGCCCGAGGGGCGCTGCAGAGTGAGGAAGACCATGGAGTGATCCGACCAGACCGAGTCTCTAATGTATGACTTGGAGGCCAGAGGAATCTTAGCTGTGGGAATGAATATGTGGTCAATCCGAGCAAAGGAACTGTGAGGACTGGAATAGTGAGTATAATCTCGCATTGATGGGTTGATTTCTCTCCAAATGTCAATAAGGCCGTGATTAAAAATGAGTTTAGCAATACGTGAACTCTGTTTAGTGGGCCTGGTGAGGCGTCTGCCCGGAGGGCGAGATTTGTCTAGGCCCTGGTCAAATGCAGTATTAGAGTCGCCTCCAAGTATTACCGTACCTTCCATTAAGTGTGTTAGGGTCTGCAGCATAGATTGGAAGAAGGGGAGTTGGCCTTTGTTAGGGGCATAGTACGAAATGAAAGAATATGTATGGTTGTCCAGTTCCCCTATAATTAAAATGTACCTGCCGTCTGGGTCCTTATGTTCTGATTTAAGGGAAAACTTGCATTTGTGGGAAAAGAGAATGCCCACCCCTTTTGTTTTGTCATCTGCATTGGCCAGGAAGAAAGTAGGGAATTTGGAGTGTAGAAATGTCGGACAATAGCGTTTCGGGAAGTGTGTTTCTTGTAGTAGGGCTACGTCAATTTTTTGTGAATGAAGGAATTGTAGGACTTTTCGTCTTTTGACCGGGGAGTTTAGGCCTTGAACATTGTGGGTCACAACCTTTAGGGGGTGTAACTCTGGGGGGATATCAGCCATGGAGCAGAGGGGAGAACCATAACAGCACAACAAGGGCACCTACCTTTTCCGTTTCATTGGCTATGCAGCTTTTATCTTGTATGGGGGCGGTCTCCATCTTTTCTGTTGTGAGTAGAGGGGCTCTTTCCGAGTCGGTTGTTGCAAAAAAATAGTGAAAAAGATACAGGTGGAAGGAAGAAAAGAGAGAAAGAAGAGAGCCGGGAAACAAGAGAGTTTCCCGGGGAGTGGAGGATATAGGATCCTCCATCCTTAAGATGAACCAAAGAGAGGATCCACTCCGTGAAGAGGGGATCAGTCCTGTCAAGAGAAGAGTGTAGAACCTATTCTACAAGACAGGAAGGGGAGCATGAGTACCACTCCAGCCACGAGGCCAATTCTAAATAAACATCTAACTGGTTGAAGCGGGCCCAATGACCGCAAACATATCGAGCACCGATATAGAACTTATCTTTAAAAAGAAAAGCCAAAAATCAAAAAGGGGAGGGGATGGATAAAAACAAAGGACAGACCTAGTACTACATCCTATACCCTATAGACTTACTGGGTCACAGGAAGAGGTTAGTGAGTGACGGGGGAAAGAAATAGGCAGGGATGAGGGAACGGGAGAAGATAGGGGAGGGAGGTGGAAAAAAGACAGGGATGGGGAAGGTAGGATCGGGGGAGGGAAGATGGGGGGGTGTTAGAGAGAGCAATAAAGTCAGCAAACTCTAGCTAGGCGAACCGGAACATGCTTAATTTGAAATGGGACCATTCCTGTCCCTTCACCCCCAACCCAGGTAAGGTATCAGAATCTATGGCGCGGGCGAGCACCAAACTGGAGAGCCCCTAGGGGCAGGGATCACCCGTGTCCGACCACACTGAGGCAAAAATTATATATAGAAGAAGGGGGGTACACACTAGTTCAACTTAGCCCAGGTGGATTAAAACGAAGAATGGGCCGTCCCTGTAATTAGGGAAAAATAAACATGAGGTCCAGCAGGTCTGAGCTTCTCAGGGTGGAGGAGTTTCCTTAGACGTCTTGGATCTAGTGGTTTCCCATACCGGCTGTAGAGGACTAGTAGGTAGTTATCTTTTCGATGAGTAATTAGCCTGTCCAGAAGGTTGGAGATTTGGGTCTTGTCTGATGAGTCCCATTTTCAGAAGAAGATTTTCTCCCTCCCGTATGGATGCAAACGTGTAGGGTTTGCCCTTGTAGATGAACTTGAGTTGAAATGGGAAGAGCCACCAATATTTGATTTCTTTTTCTATCAAGATGTTGAGCAGTGGTTTGAGGGCTCTTCTCTTTTGAATGGTTGCTGGCGACAAATCAGCAAAGACTTGGAGCTCGTGACCCTGAAATGATAGTTGAGGTAGGGCTCTGGATTTGCGCATCACCTCTTCTTTAACAGTATAAAAATGTGGTTTCACCACTACGTCCCTTGGGAGACCATCTGACCTCGGCGGGCGCAGGGCTCTATGCGCTCGGTCAAGCTCCAACCTGTGAAGCGGTATGTCAGGAATAAGTTCCTTAATGAAGGAGCGAATAGCATCAGGGACATCTTTATAGGATTCTGGAAGGCCTCGGACCCTAAAGTTGTAGCGCCTGTTTCTGTTCTCAAGGTCGTCGATTTTGGCATGCGCTGTCTCGAGTTGATCTTGAAGGGTCTGGATACAGCTAGTATTTTGATTAGTTCTAGCAATGGTAGTTTCAAGGTGGGTTTCTATTATCTCTATGCGGGATCCTACGGTGTGTAGGTCTGCTTTGATGTCGTTGGTAATCTTAGTGGCTGTGTTTTGGAGACCCCTGTCCAGGAGCTCAGCAAATTTAGTGAACATGTCAGCCATGGATGCAGGCAGAACTAGGCCTGAATCCCCGGGCTGTATTAGCTGCTGGGGCTGGGGGGGGGGGGGCGGCTTCCATGGGGGAGAGACCTAGTTCTTCTAGGGTCTGTTCCAGCAGGGATTCTGAGGATGCAGGGGAGATATGGCCCATAGCAGCTGTACTCACTGTGGAGCCGAGTGTCTGTGGAGGAGATGGAGCTGCGTTCTGATTGCCTGTCATGCGATCCTGGGCTGTGTGAGGTGGAGCGGCCGCCATCTTGGGACTCGCGGCCCGCTCGTTCACAGGTTTAAATGAAAGAGTGAGGCTTCTCACTGTCCCCGAGTGCATCGGGGGGGTCTGCGGGGTGTCTGCTACCCGCCGGGGGTTGATGTGTGCGGAGAGCGGGGGTGCTCGGCGTGCTGGCGGCCTCAGATGGCTGGAGTGGGACGGAGCTCACTGACTAGACATCCATGTCAGGAGCTGCCGCGCATGCGCCTTCAACCAAAAGAGTTTTTCAAGGAAGCCCTGGGATGCCACTCCCAGGGAGCACATCACCGGGAGCTCCTTGCACTCTCCAGACAAATGCAGCCCAATTTAGATCAGGAAGGCATTAGAACTTAAGGAGAGTCCTGCCATCAACCAGGGACAAGCCTGGTAAACCAGGCCAAATTTAACCCAGGAGGAAAATGGTCCCTTTCCACCATTCCCACCTTATTACATCAGGAAGATCTGCAATGGAAAAGTGTTAATCATTTGTGTGTTCAATATTGCACTGATTTAACAATATTTATTTTATTAATTTGGAATACTATTGACTAATGAGTCAACAGTGGGAAAGATCTACTGCCTTGAGACAATATGGCATGTTTGAACACCTAAAATGGGGTTACCCTGCCTGTCTGCTTAGACTACAATATAGAATAAACAATATGAGAAATTCTGTGTTCTAGGATCAATGTCAAATATGTAAAGGTCAGTTGAGGTGATGTGGATTCAATCCAAGCATATCCAACTGGCAAGAGGTCAACGAACAGACACAGAATATGATGGAGGAATTAAAGTTCCCAGCTGGCCTTGGAATCCCTCAAGGACTGCTGTAAAGGCAAAGCTGTTCTACTGGCACTAGTAGATGGAAGATGATATATTAAAATAAAAAATAAGCAGTCCTGGTGTGTTCATGGCTGGTGATTGGCCAGTGCTGGCACCTAAGTGCAGGGAGCAGGGGCGGCCCGTCCATTAGGGGCGCATGGACACTGCCCTCCTAATCTACATGCAGGGCACCGGATGCATGGATTTCAATGGGTTTTTTTGTTTTTGAAGCACGTGATTAGAGCTAAATGCTCTAATTGGCTTCAAAAAGGTGGGCTCGGGGTACAAAGCACTGCACAATAGTGAATGAACATTCGCTATTCTGACACCACTGATTCTCCTCACGGCCAATCAGGAAGTGGGTCCTGAGACCTGTTTCCCGATTGGCCGAAAGGAGAAGTGATCCTATTGGCCTAGGAGGAGGAGGGAGGAGACACACGGTCAGGGCCGACTGACCCACCAACCGCCACTGCTCTCTCCTCTTCTATTAGATGCAGTCTCTCCACTTCTCCCCCTCTCCTGCTCATGTTGTGTCTCCGGTTCCTGAGCTACTGGAGTGGACCGACCCCCCTCAACCAGCCCCCCCAGGGGCCCCCCTTTCTTCACCAACACCCCCACCGGGAACTCCCCCACCATCCCCCTGGTTTGGACACACACCCCCCCGGATCGGATGGAGACCCACCCGGCCGGCGGATGGAAGAGACAGCGGGAAACGCAATGATCATCAGGATCGGAATCCCAGACCTGCAGCAAACAGTGAGCAACCCGCTCCGGGCACTCATGTATATACCCATATACTCTGTATACACCACTCCGTGCGACTGACAGACGGGGGATTGTCCAGCCTCCACATGCAGGGAAACAGTTCTTGGCACTGTGTAAGCTCCAACTCATTCTAGACAGTTTCCATTCCTCTTCCCAGTGGTTGAACAGAAAGGCAAGGAAGTAAAGGAAAAGTGAGTATAAGCTGCTGGTAGGGTGCTTTAAAATGTAAAGCTGAATTTTTTTTTTCAGCTTTGAATAAAATGTGAAAGTGTTACAACCCATGTGAGTTATTTTTCCTATCAATGCCCAACTGGGGAGAAATATCTAGAAAGTGTATGAGATTTTCCACTTAGTTGTAACTGGAACTGGTCTCCTCATTGACGTATTCATCCTCACCTCTTGTTCTGCAGAACCCTGGAAAACGTATGATTTCTCACCACTTTCTATTTTCACTATATTAGTCACCAGGTCAAAGTGAGGACGAATCTACCTAACCATAACACAAACGGCAGTAAAAATTTGAAAAGGGGTTCTTATCCTTTTCGGCCAATCCCTAGAAGATGTCCACTCGTGACAAAACGCGTAGGGTGGAGCCTCCAACAGAGATGTCATTACGCTATCCTTCCGCAACGGTGGTGAGACGAACGCTATAAAAAATAGGGAGAAGCTGATAGAGACGCCGCGGCTTTTATGTGACACAACCGCCTGTTATGATACTTCGCTCCTGTAAGTGCAAACACTTCTTTTATTAAATTACATCAATTGATATACTGCACCATGGGAGTTTTTATTTTTTATCTTTGAGTAACAACAGAACATTGGCCGGATAACTATAAGTTTTGGGGAGACTGTTAATTCCCTGTGCTGGGCGAGACTGTTATCAGCAGTCATGGCTTTTTGGTAAGCAAGCTACCTCACACTTGGGTGTTAACCTGAACATACGTTTGATTTGTTTTGGGAAGATTGGTGTCACAACTTCTTGCTCCTGCAATTCATCTTTTATCCTCTGGGCTACTTTTGCATGAACGCTTTCAGTCATTACTATGGGATGTTGCTTTAGTTTTCCTTTTTTATGTTTTCTTTTTTGAATATTTTTTCTTTTCTTTTTTTTGGGAAATTCATTTTATTATTATTGATCAATTTTTTTAATGAATTTATCACTTATTTATTGATTATTCAATTCTTTATCACATTGTTATCACAATCAATTTTATATCAATATTAGCGCTGCACTCACTTTGTTATTTTTCTTATCCTTCCCTATTCTATCCAACAAAAAAAAAGGGTGGGGCTATTCATACACTTTGAAGTGAGCCTGTTCCTCGGTCCTTTGCTGGAAAAGTAATAGTCTCAAGTTTACTACTGTACTATAAAACTAATTTGTTGGTTAAACAAAGAAGGCTGTAGGAAAGGCAAGACCCAGAGGCAGACTGGTTGCAGTAACTTGTAGACAACAGTTTTGAAAGCTGTTTGAATAATTTTGTTTTCAGAATGTTCATTTGGTTTTCTAATGGATAATGGGGTTAAAAGAGAAGCATGTTTTTTTTAATTCATACTTACCTTGGTGGATGCAGCATCGGTCCGATGCTGCATCTGTCCCCCAGGACCCTTAACACTGAAAAACGAGCATTCGAACACCACCAATTGCTCGGTTCTCACAGCCCCCCCAGAGCTCTTTGCTCTGCCCCCTCCTCGCTCACTGGAGCGCTGGGCTGTGGAGGGGCGGCAGCGGTCGGCTCAGGCTCTCAGTGGCTTTCTGAGAGGCTGAGCCGGGTGCCGGTCCAGGTATCTGGGCAGATCCCGACTCTATGGTCGTGATAACGCCCGAGCCTGGACCGACTCTACAATGTCAGCAGAGAGCGGACTTCAGCCCGCTCTCTGCTGAAAACGGGTCACAGGAGTGGAAAACTAACTACACTCCTGTGATGCACAGGAGAAGTACAGCCAAATGAACTTTGGCTGTACTTCTCCTTTAAATGGACATTTGTTTTCATCCATAGTGATGAGAAAATCCAAAGGAGCAGGATGGAAACTTTTTCCCGAAAAAAAACCCAAAAAACTGTGAATGTGGTTTTCTTTTTGGAAAAATTGTACATACTGTAAAGCTGGCCATACATGGATTGAAATTTGGCTGGTTCCTGCCTAACCGGCTGAGTTCTGTTCCATTTACAGCAGTTTCTGTTCACGAGAAGTTGATCTATTGATCAACTTCTCATGAATGGTCCAGCTGCAAAATTTCCACTCAATCGGGGCTTGTAGCCTATTGGCTGCAATGCTGATCAGTGTATTCTGACAGTGGGGGATTCTAGCCATCAGAATACAATGACATAGCAGGGACAATTTCCCCATCCATATCAAATGTGTAATTAGGGGAATGGGTCAGTTTTTTCATTCAACCCCCACTGCCTTAATGAAACAAACTGACCCATGTATGCCCAGCTTTATGCATATGTTCTAGGCATAAAAGAAAACTGCCTAGTACATCTGGGATTCCATAGTAGCTGGTGTGGATGAAATTTTAAAGGCCTTTGGGCAAAATTAGGTTAGTCTCAATGATTGCAAGATTAAAAACTCTGATGATCGATTCTTCATAATTTCAGAATGAACATTCACACAAAATTCTACTGGTGTATGGCCAGCTTTATTTATTCTTCAGGCACTGTTTCAATGAAATTGAAAGTGAGTAATGTATACTTACCTGCTCTGTACAATGGTAATGCACAGAGTGGCCCTGAACCTCCTCTTCTGGGGTCTCCTGTTGGCGCTCTAGGCTCCTCTTCTTGGTGCGCCCCCCCATAGGAAGCCGCTTCCTGCGTCCTCACTCCCAGGTTTGGCCCAGCCGCCACCTCAATGGATTTGACTGACTGCAGCTTGAGCTAATGGCTCTCACTGCTGCCCGTCAGTCCCTGTGTGAAGAGGGAGAGAGGAAAGAAGACTGCAGCTGGCAGAGCGCTGGATCCATCCAGGAGTGGGGTAAGTGTTTAGAGGGGGGAGATGGCACAGCAAGTCCTAAAATGTTTTTTACCTTAATACAGGAAATGCATTAAGGTAAAAAAAATGTTTTAGCTTTAAAACCACCTTAAAGGAAAGATAATGAAAATAAAAAACACAAGTGTACTGTATATTGGTATTGTATATTTATGTATTTTTATGACAGAACCAGTGATTCTGGACAAGCAGTATCTCTTTAGGGACACATTATTTTGTTGTATGCTACTCCAACAACTTGCCTTTATTTTCTCATTGTTCATATACTAAGAACAGTAAGCAGCAGGGATCTGAAAGTATAGATCTGTCTGGACTACAAATCTCTCCACTTGATTTCTGTCAAAGGATAACAATAAGGATAATAAATACTTCCACTGTGCTGGTATTGATGAATTAGTTGTTTATATGAAGAGCATAGTGGTGTTAATAACAATGATGGCCCTTGGGGTCTCCCACTTGGTTTTCATGATTTGTGAAGGAATTTGGAGCTGCTTTTGCAGGGAAACGGCTGACAGCAGCAGATATTTCAAAGGCCATGTGTGTCTCCGCCTTTACCTCTCACTCTGCCCATTGTGTTTGTTTTGTTCTGGAACTGCACTATCATAATCCCTGTATAGAGCTATTAATATGATTTCTATGACAGCTGTGAGGTAACATTTTCACATCTTACTGTTCTAAAAGAATTTATACATTTCTTTAAGACATTGTTTTTTTAAAAGGAGTGCGGTCTTCCACTAGTCATAACTCATTTACCCTTATAAATGACAGTGGATTATTTTCTTCTGCTACTGTGCCTCACAGCTGACTGGCAAAGGAGAATCACATCTGTGAGCCGCTCAAAAGGTGTCCACAATGCTAGAAAGAAATAAAAATCTTGCTGTTGGTCTTGGTAATTAAATGTTTTTTATCATTGGAGATTTAATTTCATTGTCTGTTTGTATGCTGCACTTAGTATTTTATTTATTACAGCACCAACAATTTACACAGCGCTTTACATATACAGTATCTCACAAAAGTGAGAACACACCTCACATTTTTGTAAATATTTTATTATATCTTTTCATGTGATAACACTGAAGAAATTACACTTACACAACCATGTAATAAGTAAAAGACAAGTGTGTCTTGCCTACAGTCAAGCATGGTGGTGTCATGGTCTGGGGCTGCATAAGTGCTGCTGGCACTGGGAAGCTACAGTTCATTGAGGGAACCATGAATGCCAACATGTACTGTGACATACTGATTCAGAGCATGATCTCCTCCCTTCGGAGAGTGGGCCACAGGGCAGTATTCCAACATGATAACGACCTCAAATACACCTCCAAGACGACCACTGCCTTGCTAAAGAAGCTGAGGGTAAAGGTGATGGACTGGCAAAGCATGTCTCCAGACCTAAACCCTATTGAGCATCTGTGGGGCATCCTCTAATTTAAAAGTGGAGGAGCGCAACATCTCTAACATCCACCAGCTCCGTGATGTCATCATGGAGGAGTGGAAGAGGACTCCAGTGGCAACCTGTAAAGCTGTGGTGAACTCCATGCCCAAGTGAGTTAAGGCAGTGCTGGAAAATAATGGTGGCCACACAAAATATTGACACTTTGGGGCCAATTTGGACATTTTCACTTAGGGGTGTACTCACTTTTGTTGCCAGCGATTTAGACATTAATGGCTGTGTGTTGTGTTATTTTGAGGGGACAGCAAATTTACACTGTTATACAAGCTGTACACTCATTACTTTACATTGTAGCAAAGTGTCATTTATTCAGTGTTGTCACATGAAAAGATATAATAAAATATTTACAAAAATGTGAGGGGTGTACTCACTTTTGTGAGATATTGTATAAATATATATACTGTATTTATTATATTGTACATTCATATCAGTCACTGCCCTCAAAGAGCTTACAATCTAAGGTGGCTAACTCATATTCATACATACATATACTACAGCCTATTTACACAGGAGGAAATAACCTACCAGCATGTATATGCAGTGTGGAAGGAAACTGGAGTACTTAGAGGAAGGTTATATTTATAGGTTAAGGTGGTTGCCATTTGTTTTTACTGTTGGTTAATCGGTGCCGGAATGCACTGTATACCTTCGCTGCCATTGTGCTATTGCTGGGTGCCCAGTGCATCCCTATACCTTTAAGGATGGGTAGGCTACCTCCAGGGATACCTGCCCTCAATCTATCCATTATTATATACACTATATTGCAAAAATTATTGGGACGCCTGCCTTTACAAGCACATGAACTTTAATGCCATCCCAGTCTTAGTCCGTAGGGTAAATTAAAGAAAAGATACAAAATGAAAAGATATGTACACACCCTAAAGAGTTAACTACAGCAGGGGTCATCAACCCCCGGGCCGTGGCCTGTTTACAGCCAGGCCGCGAAGGCTGCACTGTCTGACGAGCGGCGGCGGAGCAAGCAGAGAGATGACATCATCTCTCACCACCCGCCCGCATCACCGCTGTTCCGTGCTCACAGTGGGGCCGCTATACTGAGGCAAGCGAGCAGAGAGATGAGATCATCTCTCACAGCCCGCCTGCATCGCCGCTCTTCCATGCTCACAGCTGGGCTGCTATAATGCTGGAGGTGAGGCGGGGGAGCAGAGAGCTGAGATCATCTCTCACTGCCTTCCCGCATCACTGCGCCTCCGCCGACACAGCGCAGCAGAACACTGATACACTGCTGGAGGTGAAGCAGGGAGATGAGATCATCTCTCACTACCCGCACCCCCCCCATTACCGCTGTTCTCCCTCACTACCCACGACTCCAGGCTTGCCTCTGAACGAACGCGCACACCTGTGCTGCCACCACTGCAGTGACAATCTGCCTGTGGTGGCAGGCGACGTGGAAAATGACAAGCTGCATCTGATGGCAGGTGACGTGCCAAGTGACAATCCAAATCTGGTGGCAGGTGACGTGGCAAGGAACAAAATGCATCTGGTGGCAGGCAACGTGGCAAGGGACAAAATGCATCTGGTGACAAGCGACGTGGCAAGTGACAAGTTGCATATGAAGGCAGGTGACGTGGCAAGTGACAATCCGCATCTGGTGGCAGGCAACGTGGCAAGGGACAAAATGCATCTGGTGACAAGCGACGTGGCAAGTGACAAGTTGCATATGAAGGCAGGTGACGTGGCAAGTGACAATCCGCATCTGGTGGCAGGCGACGTGGCAAGGGACAAAATGCATCTGGTGACAAGCAACATGGCAAGTGACAAGCTGCATCTGAATGCAGGTGACGAGGAAAGTGACAATCCGCATCCGGTGGCAGGCGACGTGACAAGTGACACTCTGGCACATTCTGCATTATGGTGAGTTGAACTATTTCATTATATATTACAATGTAATAATATAAATAATGTGCTTCAATCATCCTGACATCATATCAATGATGGTGCCGGGATCGGGATGATTGAAGCACCAACACCAGCCATTGCCCCGATAAATTGCCCACAAAAAGCCACATACATCCCCCCCGGGCCTTGGCACAATTTTCTTCAACAGCGTCGGTCTCCGGTGCCAAAAAGGTTGGGGACCACTGAACTACAGTATAATTTATTTGCTTAAAAAGAGCAAGATACAAAAAATCACAGCAAAAGGATCCCGCTTATCCCCTGTATATAGTAAAAAGAGGAATTGCAACAATTCAGGGTCAGGGTTTATTGCAGGTCTGGCTGAAAGACTCATACAGGCAGATCTCCGGTGCCTCTCCCTGATTCTGGAAGTTTGGGGAAACTTCTAGAAGTTAGCGGGCAGAGGCCAAGTGGGTTGATCTGCATACTCAGGGGAACCTAGCCAATTTCCAGGCGTACTGGCCTGGCAAGGTGGCTAGGCCAGCCTTTAAATATGGATGAGTGATGCCAGCAGGAGAGTAGGGTGGAAGATGGAAGTGCTGAGGACACCGTCGGTGGCCTAGAAGGGGTCTCCTAGGTCTAGGGGAGACCCCAGCTCCAGGAAGCGCTTTGGCGAGCTCAGGAGGATCCATTTAGCAGTTTAACATAGAATCTTGCCTGAAAAGCAGTGGGAGCAAGGAGGACAGTGTGAGTACGCAAGGACATTTAAGAGGAGAGACTGACATTTTTAACAAGCTTTCTACAAGGACAGCGCTGTGCTTAACACTTTAATTACCTTGCACTGGAAGATCTTCAAAGCAGCCAGGAGGGCTGGTAGTGACTGCAAGCAGTGTAGCTGGGAACAGATCTACACAAGGAGATGATACACTCCTGCATACAGTTTGCCTCAAGTTTTTGTGCTATTTCCAACAGGGGCTGAGAGCTCCTAGTCTGTAATGGACTTTTGCTACTAAATCCACTAAGAACTGTGTGTATATACAAGAAATAAAGCAGTCCATATTTTGTACAGAGGAAAGAAATTGCCCCTGTTGTTGTTCTTGATTCAAGTTGGGCATCCCATAAATCCCTTCACCCTTCCAAATTATTACTTCTAATAAAACATAAAAAAACAAATCCAAGACACCAAGACACTGACTTCTTGTGTTTGGCTGCAAGCAGAGAATGTGTGTTGCCTGGCTGTGTAGGAGTAGGAGAGCCAGTTATCAGCAGCCCCTGCGGGGGTAGTGCTACACATATATTTGCAAATGTGTGCAAACTAAACCCCTGGTTTCAGTTTGTTGCAGGCTGGTCGGTAAGTGAGCTGGGAAATTTTCTCAGGTTTTTTTTACATGCGTTGCCCTTCCATGTGCTCCTTGCTGCAAAGGCTAGTTGGAGTGGTTGCCATTTGTTTGTACTCAGAGGAAACCCACACAGGAACAGGGAGAACATGCAAACGCTGTGCAGGTAGTGCCGTGGCTGGAATTTGAACAGACAACCCTAGTGCTGCCTGGCAGAAGTGCTAATCCATCAGTTAGTTTTGCCTTTAGTTACACTTTATAGTTTATCTAATATCAGAACTTTTTTTCTAGCTTAGGAAAAAGAAGGAGAAGGATAGACCCCTGTGTCACAATCAGAGGGTAAGACCACCTGGGACTGTAAACTCAAGATCTAGCATGCCAATAGAAAAATTAAACAGGTGTACCTGGGTACCGGTCCTGACAGATACGGGAACAGTATGACCGTACACAGAGGTGTGCCAGAGTCACAGAATTTAAGGAGCTACCTGGTCTTCACCAGAGCCACTGGAGGTCTGGATGTTGAGCTGAAAGGCAGCCCGCAGGTTGCGGCTCTCTAGCATACCCGTGTGGGCACAGTGCAACCAAATAGCACCTTGAAAGGACATGGGGTATGCACATGGGACTAGGAACCAAGGAAACTACTGCAGCTAGCTAGGAAGGGATGCCACAGGAGAGGATGCAGGGAGCAAGCGTAAAGCACAGGAGAGGGGGGATGCTGAGCAACAGTGCAGAGAGAGAGAGAGAGAGAGACTCAGCAAGCTGGAAACGGCTGCAGGCAAACAAGAAATGCTGAGAAAGACACACAAAGAAAATGAAGGGATCCACGGACAGAAACCAAAGGAAGTATAACTGCACAACCAGGGGGCAAACAATGAGAACAAAGACATGATCAAACAACACACAGAATAAGGAATACTCAGACATAGTACACAGGAACAGAGGAGTCCAGCTTCCACGTGAAGACACATTGCTCGAACAATAATACACAGGTGCAAAGGCTTAACGATACCTAGGTTCAGGGCGGATAAGCAGGAACCGAGGAACTCAGATAGGAGACAGAACCCGGTGCTGGATCGATGTGCACAGAAGTGTGACATCCTGTCAGATGTTTGTCTGTGTCCACCCCCCATTTGTATTGATGAACAAAAACTGATCCAACATTTTAAAATTTTCACTAGAACACAACAAATCAAAGCAGAGTTTTAGCTGATTGTGTTTTTTTTTTTACAAAATAAACTTTCCATGTCTCTTCTGTTAAAAAAAAAAAAAATGCAGCAAAGTGTACACCGCGGCTTATCCCCACCATCGTCCTATAGAATGCAGCCAGGTGCTGGGTACAATGTAACTCCAGTTACATCAGAAACAGCCACCTAAGGAGAAAGCAACGTGAGACCCAGTACAGGATGCAGTGGATTGAGCAATAGGGACAGCTTTGATCTGTCATCGCCAGAGGAAGGTAGATATGGTTCCACTTTAAGAAGGATTTCCCATCATGTTGGAGCAATGTGCTCAAATTTCCTGTTGTATTTCTGAGGTGTGAAAGAAAAGGGCATAGACAGCAAAAAAACAAAACAAAAAAACCCAATATCTAAAACAAAAAAAAAAACCATTGACTTTAGATGCATTTAAAGGATTGCCAAATATAAATTCTAAACTACCAATCCCTCCACTGGCTTCCACTCACCCAATGAAAAATATTCTAAATACTGACAACAACCTACAAAGCCATCCACAACTCTGTCCCAGGAGTAACACCAACCTCATCTCAAATTACCAACCAAACCATTCTCTTAGATCCTCTCAAAACCTCCTGCTTTCTAACTCCCTTGTTATCCCCTCCCGTGCTCACCTCTCAGAGTCTCTCCCTTCTTTTGGATTTCCCTATATCCCTTTGCTGGCTATCTCCTACCCGTTTAGGTCATCCTTGAAAACTCACATCTTCAGGGAGGCCTATCCTGCCTCTACCTAATAAACTGAACTTTTACTTTTCTCTATCAACTTTTTTCCCCCTGCGGTAGCAAATTGGATCATGCTTTGCTGGGCTGTGGGTGTATACCTGTGGGTATAGGCTTGGGTATATGGCATTATACGATTTATTTTTTTCTCTTTTATTGGTTTAACTAGATGGACTGTGTTTTTTTAACCTATGTAACTTATCTCCCACAATTTTTACCTTTTGTATTACTTGATCCACCCTATTAGATTGTAAGCTCTTATAAGCAAATCTCCCCTAACCTCATGTATAAAATTGTATTGTAACTGTATTGTCTGCCTCCATTTTGTAAAGCACAGTGTAAGCTGTTGACATTATATAAATCTTTTATAATAATAATCATCATAATAATATAGAATAGACTGCATAGCAAAGTTATATTAATACTAGATTGGTCTGTATGGGTGTCAGTACTTTCATATTTACTAGCACAATAGATCAGTTTAATCTAATTTGTGTTCAGATGCAGGTACCTTTTAGCTAAGGTACCTTTCCCACCATGTCACTCTGTCGCTGTGTTTATATGAAGGTTATATTAGTGATGATCATTTCTACAGTGACTTGAGTTCAGTGTACAGCTCAATATACATATGCAGTTCAGATGAATCTACTGAATGTTAGATGGTGTAGTGTTTGCTATACTCATGCTTCCCATAGAGACCGAGTCTTTCTAAAGTGACAAACAGAATGCACTTTTAAAATGTTTAAACACACTTGCAGATTTTTACATCAAGAAATAATTTGTCAGTATGTGTGCACTTTTATTTTCAATAATTTTTATTCAGTTTTTTTTTGACAGTACAGATTAAGACCTTGGCATTATTGCAATACAGTGTACAGTTTTTATAGTCTGTCTAACATATATTATAGGTGTGGACAATTAACCTCTTACTATCTCGAGACTATTTAACAATGGCTCTATTATCAACGTTGCCTTATCTGGGTTGTTTACGTTGATTTCTAGCAAACTATATGGTGGTTCCTCCACCTTACTCGTTAGACCATATTCTTTATCCCTACTTCAGTTTCTCATGATGGGGCTTAGAGTGCGTCCTCTACTTCAGGAGACACCAGCCTCCCAACTAACTTTGGGGAGGCCCCCCCCATATCATGGAGAGGCGCAACTCAGACCCCTCTATACCAGGGTCTCAGAGAAGAGAAAAGGACAGAGTAAAGAGAGGAAGAGAAATCAGTGGGACTGGGCAGCAAGATTGGGGAGGAGGACAGGAGGAGAGGGGGCGGGGGGGGGGAGAGGACTCCACACTCCTAATTATGGCACTCAGAAGGGTCTTGGTTAGTGATTGCCCTGGGATCATTGGTTAAGTATCTGATCCAGGGATCCCATACTTTATTAAACAACTTCATTTTATCTTGCACAATTGCTGTTAATCTTTCGTTTAGCATAAGCCAAGACAGTTTGTGTTTAAGTTGGTCGAATGGCAGGGCTGCTGACTTCCAATTCCTGGCTATTGTAATTTTGGCTGCTGTGAATATGAACGTTAGGAGCCGTCTATGAGCTTTGGAAGCTTCAGCCACCCTGCCACCCAGGAGTGCATGCTTTACGGATTTGGCCAGGTTGATCTAGGTAAGGGTGTACACAAAGTTGTAGACCCTAATCCAAAACCTCCGTACCTTGGGGCATAGCCACCAGATATGGTATGCCGATCCCACCTGGCCGCAGCCCCGAAAGCACTCTGGAGTAGCGCTGGGCACAAATGTAGCCAGTCTAGCCGGTACCATATACCACCTTAATAAAACTTTATAATTCAATAATTGAGATGTTGATAAGTGATCTAGAAGCTGCCATTACTATTGAGCGCCATTCCTCGAGGTCCAGAGTTTCCTGTAGATCTTGCTCCCAGTGTCTCATGTAGGACAGTTTAACTGAGACATATGTTTAAATAGTACAGATTGCAGATATGTGACCCCCAAGTTTATCGTATTGTCGACACATGTGTTCCATGGGGGTCATTGTCACAAGGTCACCCTTACGTAATAGAGTTTGCATATAATAATGTATTTCGTGAATATATAGAATTCAGAATTCGGTAGCTGGTATTTTTATATCAGCAATCTTTTGGATAGCATGCCTTTTAGGTCACAAAGATCTGCAATCCATAAAAAGCCTTTGTTGGACCACCATTCAAAAGCGGGGGTAGTGAGGCCCGGGGTGAACTCTCTATTTCTCAAGAGGGGTGTTAACGGGTTGTGGGGCAATTTAAATTTGTGAGTCCTCGCGAGTCTGTCCCAAATGTCTAGTGAGAAGGAAAGAGAGGGGAATAAGATAGTTGGCCTCTCTTTTGTTGGTAGACACATGATATGCGAGATTGGATTAGGATGACAGGAATAAGATTCCATGGTCATCCATAGTGCCTGAGGTTGTTGAGAGTGGAATTTAGTAAGTTGGGCCAGTTGGGCCGTATAGAAATATTTCTCCAGGTCAGGTAATCCTAGCCCTCCCTTCTGTTTTGGTTTGAATAGAGTGCGTTTGTTCACCCTGGGCCTCTTGTCTCCCCATATAAACTTGAGAATCTTTTATTAAAATGCTATCAGGTCAGATCTGACTAATGCCAATGGTAAGGTGCGAAACAAGTACAATATTCTTGGGAGAATATTCATTTTTATCGAGTGAAGTCTGCCGAACCACAATGGAGGATGGATTTGCCACCTAGCTAGGTCCCCTGACAGGCGTCTGTATAGTGCAGGGTAATTGTGTGCATATAGGGTGTGCAAGGATGGAGTCAATTGTATTCCTAGGTTAAGGTAGAGCTTTTGATTCCCTATTTAAATTGGTGAGATTGTTCGAGAGCTTCCTGTGTAGAGCTCAGCAATGAGATATTTAGTGCCCTTGATTTGTCGTGATTGATTTTAAGGCCCGAGATTTCTGAAAATGGTTTTAGGATTGCATATAACTTGGGGAGGGTTGTGATGGGCGAGGACAAAGCCAGCAAGAGGTCATCTGCAAATAGTAAGCATCTGTGCTCTCTATCTCCACACTCTATGCCCCTAACATCTGGACAGGAACGGATCCTTATTGCCAGTGGTTCCATTGCTAAAACGAATAGCAGTGGGGATAAGGGACATCCCTGCCGAGTCCCTCTCCTAATGTCCAGGGATCAGGAGGAGTACTCCCTAAGCATCAAAGATGCCGTTGGTGCATTATATAGTATTCGAACGAGCGCCAAAAAGCGTTCACCAAACCCAAAGCGAGATAAAACGTCCAATAAGTAGTTCCATGACAGGGTATCATGGATCTGACGCCTAGCGGATAGGGACAAAGCCCGCCTGGTCTGGATGAATGTATTGAGAAAGGAAAGAGATTTATCTATATGCTAGTATTTTTGTCATTATTTTTAGATCCATGTTAATCAAGGAGATCGGGTGGTAATTGGCGCAATCTCCATGATCTTTCCCCAGTTGTATTGACATGTATTTAAGATGAGTTTTCGTGTGCAGGGATGATGTTTCCCCGTCTCAGGTCATTAAAGTAGGAACACAGGTGGGGTACTAGGATCTCCTGAAATTTTTTATAATAGTGACCCGAGAAGCCATCCGTGCCCGGCCATAGAGGGATGGATATTTTTTATGGCCATTCTTATCTCTAATTCCGTGACGTGTGAAAGCTAGGGTAGTTGGATATCTTGAAAGAAAGATTCAGCTTTTGTATGAGAGAATTTGTCTGGTGTATTATACAGTTTAGCGTAAAATTTGTGGAATTCCTGGATTATCAGTTCGAGGTTCTGTGTAGGGTATCCCGATGGTAATCGCAATTTGGGCAAAGTAGGCGTGTGTGTTCGGGGTACCAGTTTTCTAGCCAGCATTGTGGTTGGTTTGTCTCCCATTGTGTAATACCTATGTTTCGACCATGTTTCCGCTAGGGTGGTCAGGCTCACATTAAGTGCCAATCTGGCCTCGTCTATCTTGTGTCTAATATCAACCTGGGGAGCCATGCGCTGTTCTAACTTTAGTTTGTCTAGGTCTGCGTCTAGTTCTTTGCTTGTTCCCTGACTCTCTTGGCCCTGGCTGCTATTTGCATTAGTGTACCCTGTATAGTGGCCCTGTGGGCTGCCCAGTTAATCGCGGACGTGGCCGATGATGAGTTGACCTGAAAGTAGTTCTGTAACTCTTTTTTGATTTTGGTGCATATTACAGGGTCATTCAGTAGGCCTGCATTACATCGCCATGGGGAAGGGTGTGGTTTAGTCCAGAGACCCAATAAGGAAAGTTTTATCGGGGAATGGTCTGACCAAGGGGTGGACAGATTGCTCACTGATGTTATGTGTGACAGTAAGGAAGGATGGACTAGAAAATGATCTATACGCAAGTGTGATGTACCTGTGAAAAATGTGTATAATCCCTTCTGGAAGGGTTTGTCTCCTGCCAGGCATTGATCAGGTCATATAAAGTGTAGTAAGCATGCTATCTTATTGCTGTCACTGGGTGGTCGTTTGAGTAGCGTTTTAGTGGGGTCAGATTTGTCCATTATCTGATCTAGCGGAATATAACTATCCCCACCCATGATTACCTGTCCCTGTACTTTGGGCATCAAGATTTCTAGCATCTTACAAAGAACTCTACCTGTCCAGTGTTAGGGGCATAATATGATATAAATGAGACCAGTTGGTCATGGAGGCGTCCAACCGCCATGATATATCGGCCATTTTTGTCCTTAACTAAGGTGATGGGTGTGAAGGGCGTTCGCTTAGAGAAGCAAACTGCCACTCCCCCTTTTTTTTTCCGGGCCCGAGGATAGGTAAAATTGTGGGTATTTGGTGTTCAGGTATCTAGGAGCTGATGTTTTAGAAAAGTGCGTTTCCTGTATTAGGAGTACATCGGCTTTCTGTGCGTGGTAAAATTGGAAAGCTTTGGTTCTTTTGGTTGGGGAGTTAAAACCGTGGACATTGTGGGTTACTATAGAATAATTAGTGGGATATACCTTAGCCATCATGGTAGGGCAGAGCACTCTTACCTCGCAACATTAAATAAGATGGTGAAGCCTCTGAGTCAAGTGTTATCATCTCCCACATCAGCCAAGACCGAGTCGTGTGGTCGGAGCGTGGAGTCAGGAACAGGGGTGGGGGGAGGAAATGGAGAAGACGGGGAAGAAAAAAAAAAAGAGAAAGTAAATAAATGAAAGTTGAACTTTTGGCCTTAGGCCCATGGTAACTCGCATAATATACAACATATAGGTATTGTTAGTTCAGGTGAAAACCCAGACCGGAAGCAATGTCTGGGCACGTATGCACGAGGGTACCGTCATCCGCCCAGGGAAATAGTCTCGCTAGTGGGGGCATGTATGTCCACCCGACCCAGAAGTCATAAAAAAGAAAAAACATAGAACAAAGAAGAAAAAAAATAAACAGATGAGTGAGTGCACAATGGATTCTATCAATCTCCATTTGGTGTGTGTCTATGGAATCAGATCCGTCATCAGCTCCCTCATGGCTCCTTCTAAATCAGTGTGAACCTCAGGAAGTCCCTGTCACGGAACGTCCCACACTCCGCTTGAGTGCTTCTGTCAGTATACCACTTCCTTGTAGTCTGGATACAGATATCAGATATTCCAACCGCTCCCAAGCATAAAACAAGGCAACACTTGTTTCACTGCTAACATGGACTATATTTTTATTAGAACCAGAATACAGTCTTATATACAGTAGAAGATGAGGTTTCCCCCTCCTGCTCATATTACTCTAACAATACACCTGTAACCTAATTAACATGAGCTAGTTTACTAAATCATTTACCCAGACCAGATGACTCAGAGACATGACCTGTAGGACACAGACTTGTGAGCACCGAGCTTCACACAGTGGTATAAACACAATAGCAGGAGCTAATTACAATTAACAATACAAACAACAATCTCCCCCCTCCTCAGCCTAGTCATCAACAACTATAGTAGGAGTAGACTGTCCTGCAGGCTAATGTGATCAGCTAACTCAATTAACAGGTTGAGTTCAGAATCAAACAAACGAATAATAGTCTCTACATACATCCTGGGAGATATTGTGGACAAATATTACTGTCCCATTTTAAGTAGTCCAAGATATATTTTCTTACTCACCCTGTGCCAGGATAGCACAGGGTGACTTAGACATAAGAGGTGTATGGGGAGCTGAAACAAGGGCATCCCCTACTTTCCAAGGCATTCTGAGTTCCACGGGCCCTCCTGTCACATCTCTCCCCTTTCGGCAGAAGACTAACACAGGAGGAGACCCCAGACGGGTTGACTCCGAAGTTAGTCAGTAGTTCCAGTCCTCTAATGCCTGTACCCACACAGTACCCCAAATAAAATTTTCCAAACAAAGCATTATTCACCCAGCCAACCTCTGCCTCTCTCAGAGAACATATCTGCCGCTGGGGAGAGGCCTGGACTGGCCCTTCTCCCTGGAGTCCTTTCTGCCATTGGAGAGAAGACAGGGTGACTGGGCTCACTCTGTCATGCTGTTGGGGATCTGGGCCAACTGCACAGCATCCCTGGAGTATACAGGTGGAGACTGAAGTCCCATCCACCTTCACAGGAAATCCATCCTCTGTTAGTTGAGGGCAGAGTCCAGCAGTACTCGGCCCTGTTGCCAGCCCTTCTGCTGGAAACCCCACACCATCTGCTCCGGCTAACTGTTGGGGAGGGAGGCCGACTGCCCCGCCTCCCTGGAACTCTGTAGTTGTTGCCGGTGCTGGGCAGAGGTTGGTAGCACTCTGCCCAGTTGCCAGTGCTTCAACTGGGGAAGTTCCTTGTAACTCCGCAGATACTACTGTTGGTCCTGGACAGAGCACAGTGAAGTTTGGCCCCAATACCAGATCTTCTGCTGGAGGCTCATCAGGTTGTTCTTCCTCAGCAGAAAAGTCTATCAAATCCCCTGTCTCTGCAACTGGTGTCCGGGGATAGAGATTCACCATCTCCTGTCCATGGAGCTCAGAAGATGCTATCAGTGCTGGGCAGAGGTTAGCAGAGCTCTGCCCTGTTGTCAGCACTTCAGGTTTGGGGACGGCAATCTCCAGATTTTCCACTGCCGATTCTCTTGCATGCTGCTGGACAAAGACAATTCCATTGCTCAACTCACCAACCAGTCTGCTGACCAACCAAATTAGCCTGTCTAACCGTCTGTTAAAAGCAGGGGTTTAGTTAGCACACATTTGCAAACGCATGTGAAAGCTGCAAGGCCTCATCAAGGCACCCTGTATTACTTGCAGTCCTAACACTACAAAATTTATAAGTGTCTTCACAATGGAAGCACATGCATTGAATGGATAGGTGTGAGACAGGTGAGCCTGGAGGCCGCCCTAGCCCCCTTAAAGGGACAGGAGCACACTGGACACCCAGCGAGAGCACAATGGCACATTCCTCCATCCAAGATCATCCCATGCAGAAACAGGATCATCAAGGTCAGTCAGCACTTGCTGCATCCGCCATAAGACCTCCACCTCCATAGCTGTGGGGGTAGGTTGACAAGGCACACTATTACTCTGCCACATTGCTGACTCTTCAGCCAGGATTTCAGGGTTGTCAATTGGTATTTCCTGATAGTCCCAGGCAAAGGGAGCCCAGCCCTGGCACTGAGCAACGTCTAGCAGCCGTTTGTAGGTGATCTCCAGCTCCCATTTCTGAACAGCCAGAAACTCCAAATCTTCCTGTGCCCAGTGCACTTCCGAAATGTTCAGTAGCCCTTCTCTGGAATCCATGATTTCGTCCACCCGCCACTCCAAATCACTCCCAAAGTTAGGGTCCCCTGTCAGCTTCACATACAACAGTCCCAAGCCGCCGTAGCTTAAGCCTTCCGTTGGGCTGTCATCCGCTATCCAGGGACATGCTTGGGATACATGCCACCGGAGGGCTCTGTAGCTCTCATCCAGCTTCATCTCTGCCCAGACCAGCCTGCTTAATTCAGCTGTCTGCTCCTTGTGCTGTTCTTCTCCCAAAAACCGCACCCCCAATCCGTACTGCGACCAGTACCTTTCCTGGATGGAGGGGAGTACTTTTCCCTGGTGTCGCTGCTCACGGGCTAGCACTTCTTTCCAGAATTTGCAGCGAATAGAATCACACCATCCCAGCAGGACCTGCTCTGATACTGGTCTTCTGTGCTGTATCTGCATCTCTTCCAACCTCCTTCTGAATTCCTCCTCCATGGCGGCTGGTATCTGTACCTCTCCTCTCCTCCTATCTGGACCTTGGATCCAGGTGGAAGTTTGGATGTCCCAGACTGCAGGAAGCGTCCCGCTGCTTGCCACCAATGTCACGGAACGTCCCACACTCCGCTTGAGTGCTTCCGTCAGTATACCACTTCCTTGTAGTCTGGATACAGATATCAGATATTCCAACCGCTCCCAAGCATAAAACAAGGCGACACTTGTTTCACTGCTAACATGGACTATATTTTATTAGAACCAGAATACAGTCTTATATACAGTAGAAGATGAGGTTCCCCCCTCCTGCTCATATTACTCTAACAATACACCTGTAACCTAATTAACCTAATTAACATGAGCTAGTTTACTAAATCATGTCTCTGAGTCAGACCAGATGACTCAGAGACATGACCTGTAGGACACAGACTTGTGGGCACCGAGCTTCACACAGTAGTATAAACACAATAGCAGGAGCTATTTACAATTATCAATACAAACAACAATCTCCCCGCTCCTCAGCCTAGTCATCAACAACTATAGTAGGAGTAGACTGTTTGTCTCCTAGCCAGTCCTGGAGGCTAATGTGATCAGCTCACTCAATTAACAGGTTGAGTTCAGAATCAAACAAACCAATAATAGTTTCTACATACATCCTGGGAGATATTGTGGACAAATATTACTGTCCCATTTTAAGTAGTCCAAGATATATTTTCTCACTCACCCTGTGCCAGGATAGCACAGGGTGACTTAGACATAAGAGGTGTATGGGGAGCTGAAACAAGGGCATCCCCTACTTTCCAAGGGATTCTGAGTTCCACGGGCCCTCCCGTCACAGTCCCCTTATGCGCACATTGTATCTGCAGGATCGATTTTCCAAATCTTCGATTTTGGTGTATGCCTCATCCAATCTGTCCTGAAGATCGGTAATAATATTAGAGTTCTGGTTAACTTTAGTAACAGTGCTGTCCATCTTAGATTCAATCATCTCAAACCGCTCTCCTATGCCCTGGATGTCACGTTTAAGGTCTGTGGTGATTATAGAGTAGGCTTTGGCTAACTCTTGCTGTAGCATATAGCAGAGAAACGTGCCAGCAGCACAGCATCCCCAGCAAAGTGAGTTGGTTGGGGTGTGGGTAGTTCCCTGTCAGGGCTGGGTTGGCTGAGGATCAGATCTGTCATTTCTGCTATGTTTCTGTCCATTGAAGACATATGGGAGTCAACAGGCTCTTGCATGTCCCTGTATGTGGCAGGTGATGGGGGCTGTGATAAAGACTCACCTGCATCCAGGTCCCCAGAGGATTGGGAGGAGCAGGGGTTTCTGCGTTATTCAGGCTGGGGCTGTTTGGCCTTCCTCTGTGACCTGGTTGTTTCTGGGTTGAGGCCGCCTCGTGTGTCTCCTCTGATCGGCACCATCTTAGGTGGAGGTTTCTGGTTGGGGGAGGGCCCCGCTGCTCCTTTCTGGTGCTGTTTATACGGCCTTCATTTGGGCTGTCCCATTGCCCGCCACTGCATCACCAGCTCAGGGTGTTAGTTCCCGCTGATTGTGCTGCTAATTGCTGCCTTTTGGGCCAGTGGTGTGCGGAGCTCACTTGGACACGTCAGTTCCAGAGTTCCCACGCATGCGCACGTGTGCACTTTTAATAGATAAATAGAAAGTTGAACTATGTACATAGGAACCTGCCTATGAATTTGTAATTCCGTGCAACCAATTTTGTGATCCAGGTACCCAAACACCTCTGTCAGAGAACAGATCCAGGTCAACTTGAGCTACAAAGCAGCAACATAATCAGTTTTCTTATGAATACATCCCAAGCCTGTCGATTGGAAGAGCAACACCATTATGAGTCATCAATGACAGAGAATTGAATTGAGGTAAAGACGGTGATGCCAAATATAGAGTGTTTCTAGAGAGAAAAAAGACCCAAGACTGGCGGGGAGCTTCACTCTCCAGCATGAAAATTAATATTCACATAGGCAAATGAATGCTAGAATGGCTCGAAACCAGGAATCCATATTGTTTAGCCTGGACCACTCAAAGCTAAGTCCTTAGTCTAATCTATAGCAAGACTTGACAATAGCTGCTCCTCAATGGTTTCCATCCAACGTATCAGAGATAGAGGATTTTTTTTCCCCAAAAAATGAGTACATATAGCTGCCATGTATGAAGAAATAAAAAAAAGACAGCTGTAACTGCAGCCAGAGTTGGTTCTAGCAAATAATTTTGCAAACAAATACCTTTTTTTTTGTTTGTTTTTTTAATTTAAGTTAACTTTTGTCACAATCTTTTTGTTAATCGGGTGGTGAAAAACCAGATTACATTATGTCTAATTTCTGGCTGTAGCACTACAAAATGAAGAACAGTTCAAAGAGATGAAAACGTAGGCAAAGAACTGCATTAGGCTAGATTCACATGGCCACATGGATGCAGATAAACGGCTGCGTTAGAAAAAATAAGGAAAAATAAAAACAAAACCTGACATTGGTAAAAATTTCCCTTTTACATAAATGGAAAGCTCTATGTTGCAGATACATAAACTAAAATGATCCTGTCATTACATTGTCCTGCTTTATCCACAGTGCTATTAACATTTAGTAATTTGGCCATAAACTTTTGATCTGTGACAGAATGTTCTCAGTTCCAAACACATGCTGGACTGGTCACTGATAACACAAGCATTTGTATAAATCATTTTGTTTTTCTTAGGAAACTCAAATCTTTTTGTTTATATATTGTAACTTCAACATACTGCTATATAACATGTTCCAATTTGTTTTTATTACATACAAAGGCAGGCCTTTTTCAGTTATATTACCAAAAAAAAGATGTAAATAGTGAATATCTAATTAGCGATGTATTTATAAAAAAAATATGCTTAGCAAATCACCTAGTTAAAGTGCATATACATTCATTCTGTGGTAATTGGGACAAAAAAAATAATGTTCTTAGGCTATGTCATTGCTGGTAGAATGTTTTCTATTGATTTAAAACATAAAATACTGTATTTGGCCACAAGATAGCACGAAGTATCATAGGAATTTCCTAGGATACTTGGTGCCATCTAGTGGCCAAATAGAGTATTTGTCATTTTAAAGCCTAAGTCTTACTAATGATCATGGGTTCCTTGAAATGTTCCTGTATTGCCCCCCCCCCCACCTAGGTCATCGTAATTTTCTGCGGTGGGGTAATAAGAACTGAGGGAGCTGCCATTTGCACTCATCAAGTAGCCATTCCATCATTTATAGAACTGTAGCCTCCCCCCCCCCCTCCATTCACAGATCGTATATCATAATTTCTAAGGAAGATGACTCAAGAAGCGTTGAAGTTGAGCTAGTGTAATCATTCTAATTGCACAGTGTGGCAGAGGTGCCTGGTAGAGCTGATATAACAGTAAACACATATGTAGCGCACTACCCCCGTAGGAGCTGCTGGGTAGTTCGTTCCTTTTCGCCAGTGTGGTTCTATTACCCCCCTCCCTTGAACTGATGACACAGCAGACAGTCTTAAACAGATAAACGTGAAACTTTATTCTTTCCATTGGTGCATAGCTGAAAAGAATGTGTTATATGTGCAATCTGTATCCTCAGGAAATATGAGCTGCCTTTATAATTTTGGTTCCTGTAATGGTAGTTATAACCTTTTCCCTTTCCGACAGCGCCCCTCTGAAAGACACCTTGGGTCTCAGATTTCACTTCCTGCTCCTCATGTTCAGAACCATCCCATTTGGTAATGTCTGATCCATGACTCCTGGAGATTCTTTAAGTATCTTTAACCACCTCCTCTCCTCCATGGCACACTCCTCTCCCGCATGGCACGCTCCTCTCCCTCTGAGGGGAGAGAACCCCAGGCTGCACCAACTTCTACATGATTTCCTCTTCTGCCAAATCTTTTCCCATCAGCCCACTTTGAGCATGTGACCCACAGTTTATATGAGCCTGATAGCCCCTGCCCACTCAAATTAATGATTGGTTCAGGGTAGCCCATACAACTAACTGTATCCTATTTCCAATTTACCTTCCCTCCAGCACCTCTCACTGGACGAACAAGGCATCACTCTCAACAGAATGCAGGTGGTCACACCCCCAATTCTACTCTGTCATTTCTCCCCACCAAATCAAACCCAACCAGGCTTAAACCAACAGGGTAATGCACTGGAATTTTTACCTAACACTAACCTTCACTAACTAGTTAGCACACACCTAAGTAGGTGGACGCTACATACACCCCCTCCTGAAAACACAACTGTCCCCAGTTGTGGAAAAAGGAAATCCACAGCTAGAGAACAGTTTCCCTGCCTAACACAAGGCATCTCATATGTAGTGTAGTATATATGTAGTGCTGTGTATGTATTACAAACTTTTTCAAGGGAAAAACACATAACATTATTTTACAGTTTCCACAACATGAATATGGTCTAATCTATTGGTCCCTACCACTATGTCTCAACCAAAGAGAACCAAGCCACTGCTCTCGGAAGAGTAATGCTTTGGTTACTCTAAGCCTTCATCTGTGATCTTCAGCAAGTTCAAACGCTGTCTCTCCAACGATACCTGTAGAAAAACACAGAGCAAACATCCTCTTCTATATTCTAACTATCATGAGCATATTGTTGGCATGGGTAACTCTACTAGGACTACTATCCCCTCAAAAGGTGTCCGGGGACTCCTGCAGGACAGAGCTTGAGTAGACACGCCAGGTCAATTGCATTCTAGTCCATGAGCCACATACTTTCTGAGTGACTCCAACAGGAGTTCATAACTTTAACTTTTGAAATAGCAAAGGGACTGACAGAAACAACAGAGGAATAGTGTCCATGCTGGCCAAGCAGACACTGATACTGTTGCTCTGTGAAGGAAGTCCATAGGATAACCCACCCTAACCCGTCTGCGCACTTGCAGTTCAAGGCATCCAGCATACCTGTGATAACATCCTACAGGTAATACCGGAGGTCCGGCAATCGTTTCCGTGTGTCTCCTTCCCCTTTAACTGAAATTGAAAAATTCCTGGTATGCTGACCAAGTTTCGGAACCAAGACATGATTCTTATAAATGGCTCGTCCTTGCCGCCATTCTCTGAAAATGTCCTGGAATCTTACCCACATTGAATGGTTAGGTGTCCTTTGGGGCTTTGGTACATGCAGATAGTCCCAAATAAGGTCCCATTCCCATTGTTCCCGGGAAGCTTCCACAATGTCTATAATTTTCTCTGGAACATAAGGGTAATCTAACCCATACTCTTGTGCAACTTGCTTTTGAATGTCCCTCTGGAACCTTGATAATCTTGGCAGTTCCCTAGGCTTTCCTCTTCCAGGCAACACACAAGAGTCCGGGGCCTTAACAGCCCTTTGCTGGTATGTAGGTGCCCGCTTGTGCAATGCGTCCGTGGACGTCTTGGTTAGGGGTGTTGGGGGTGCTGGGATGGTGGCAATGCTTTCCGGAGCCCCGGAGATAGCACTCAAAGACGTGGAGCTCTCCACATACCACTACTCCTCGTCACTGGAACCACCTTGCTCTGGAGAAGACCAGACAAACAAATATTCTAGAGATCCGTACCTCTCCAGCACTTCAGGGGAACCCCAATCTATGGCCCGGCCCTTGCTTCCCCTGCCCAGCTCACCTGAGAGATCACCCTCTTCCACTAGTGGCTCCCTCTGGACAGGTTTAATGAGGGGCTTACTTGAACAGGTCAGCGTTTCAGAGAGGTTTCCTGGGGCTTGCTCAATTACTCCAACAACCCCCGGATCCCCGGCCAGACCACAGGCCCCCCCTATGGATCCTACCTGGGCCTCCGGCGTTTCCAATTTCAAGGACTCTGGAGGAACTTCTCCGCTGCACTTCCAGTGGTATCTCGGCCCTCTACGGCCCTCCGGAGGTTTGAGGCTTGCGGCGTGCAGAGTCCGGTGGCACTGTCCACGTGGTAGCAGCTTACCTCCTGCTGTTCAGGCCCCAGCCGCGTTAGCTGCAAGCTGCAGTGACCGCACCGGGCCCAGGCGGTGACTCCCATGGTGGGTTTCTGACAGCCGGGACAGATCAGATACAGTCTCTCCACTCCATCCACTACTCCCAACGCTAGCCCACCGGTAACTTCCAGGCAGATGTCGGTGTCTACAAGTATCCTTTCCTGCTGTTTGGTATAATGCTGCATGGCTGCCGGGCTGGTAAAGCTCCGTGCCATCTTCCACTGCTGAGAGCACAACGTGTGACGCTGGTAAACTTTCCTCCAGGGTGTGACTCCACCCCCTCCTCTCGCTGATCCAGCGCACGAGGAACTGTAGCTCTTCATTTCGATCGTGCATGCCAGCGACCCCTGTCGGCAGGCACAATAGAATTGCAGGTTAAACAACAAACACTGATTTACAGTGAAAATGTTTCCTTGCCATGTCCCAACTGTAAGAGAAATGGTCCCTGCATAATCTCTCGCACCACACCACCCCGTGTCCATGTTTTCAGGGGCAACAGCAACATCCACAACTCCCTCCACATTTTCATCTGTGTAGCAGGATAATTTTAGCAAACAGCGGCGATGCTGGCGCTATCCCCACACCAGTCATCTCTGTACAATGGCAAGGTGCCGCCTGCAATGGTCCCTTGGGACTATCCAGGATACAGTCACTGATTTGCCGGTTACGGTCTGCAAGGTTGCTAGGAGAAACAGACTAGCAGAAAAGGTAAAATCTCGGTGGGACCTCCATGTAGCGCACTACCCCCGTAGGAGCTGCTGGGTAGTTTGTTCCTTTTTGCCAGTGTGGTTCTATTACCCCCCCTCCCTTGAACTGATGACACAGCAGACAGTCTTAAACAGATAAATGTGAAACTTTATTCTTTCCATTGGTGCATAGCTGAAAAGAATGTGTGATATGTGCAATCTGTATCCTCAGGAAATATAAGCTACCTTTATAATCTTGGTTCCTGTAATGGTAGTTATAACCTTTTCCCTTGATGAACCGACAGCGCCCCTCTGAAAGACACCTTGGGTCTCAGTTTTGTAAGAAAGGGTTAGGCCTCACCTGTCCATCTTGACTTCCGCAATGCTCCCTGGTCGGTTCAGGAAAAATCCGAGATAGCCCCGATCTACCGCATCCTCTTGACAATCACTTTCTGCTCCTCATGTTCAGAACCATCCCATATGGTAATGTCTGATCCATGACTCCTGGGGATTCTTTAAGTATCTTTAACCACCTCCTCTCCTCCATGGCACACTCCTCTCCCGCATGGCACGCTCCTCTCCCTCTGAGGGGAGAGAACCCCAGGCTGCACCAACTTCTACATGATGTCCTCTTCTGCCAAATCGTTTCCCATCAGCCCACTTTGAGCATGTGACCCACAGTTTATATGAGCCTGATAGCCCCTGCCCACTCAAATTAATGATTGGTTCAGGGTAGCCCATACAACTAACTATATCCTATTTCCAATTTACCTTCCCTCCAGCACCACTCACTGGACGAACAAGGCATCACTCTCAACAGAATGCAGGTGGTCACACCCCCAATTCTACTCTGTAATTTCTCCCCACCAAATCAAACCCAACCAGGTTTAAACCAACAGGGTAATGCACTGGAATTTTTACCTAACACTAACCTTCACTAACCAGTTTGCACACACCTAAGTAGGTGGGCGCTACACATATTTAACCTAAAGTGACACTAAATATACTTATTTTTCAAAAATAATTCACACACATCTACTTCCTAATGGTTCCGTAATCTATTTTTCATCATTTCTTACTGTGTGTTTATGCCTCCTTGTAATGTCTTCCTTTTGTTTAATATGAGCAGCATGCCCTGTAAACTGCTGTATGCACACTACAAATCCCACAGTACATAGTCCATAGTCTCTAGTCTATCTTGTGAGCAAGCAAGAAAAGGTGGCTACATTCTTACATAAAGTGGCACCAGGGAGAAGGTAGCCATCCCCTAACAGAAAGTCAAATCACAGCAGCATAAAAAATAAAAAAAAATAAATAAAAAATTGAGATTTGGGGGAGATTGAGAGCAATAGAAGGGATTTTTTTTTTTTAGTTACGAATACATACTTGATGTAGTAACTACTTTGTGATGTATAGTACCTTGCGTCGAACAGTGGAGGAAAATCTATATAGTTCCCTTTAGCTTCAAAAAGCCAGCGTAAAGAAACACTAGTCTAAGTGCACCTTTGCAGTATTCACAATATTAAATTATTTAAGTACACAGCAGAATACGTTCAGTAGCAAAAAGTTCCCTAAATAGTATTTTGGATCAGAACACCGGGCAGGAGGCATGTTGGACTGATGTACTCTGTGTTGGGCAGTGGTCTGAAATCTCAAGTTATTTTAACTCTTGTTGAAGCAAATAGGTCTGTTAAAAAATTTAAAGTCTTAAAACGTTACTTTTTTTTGCAACCCGACTTCATTACTGTAATAAATGGCAAAGTTTTAATTGAGCTTTAAGATTCTGACTTGCAATTTATGCACAGGTGGGTTTAAGCCCCTGATCACACCAGAACAACTTCAGGTACGACATGCAATTTACAAATCATGTGTGAATATCACCGGTGCAAAAATCACCATCCGTGTATGTCAACCAAAACAATTACAAAATAAATATGCTGCAAGCCAAAAAATGTCCTATAGCATGTATAGGAAAAAATCCAAAATTCGTGTGACTGCGCTGATGGATAAGTGTGTATATAGATGCTATTACCACTGATACATGTATATCAGGGGAGTGTTATTTAAATGCCATATATAGATACTATTACCACTAATGCATTTATATCAAGAACATGTTTCAGCCTACTATTATTAAAGTGCCATGTGCCAACATAAAAAATATAATTTGCAAAATAAATGGTGCAATATAATATGAACAAATGAACAATAAATATAAATTGTGCAATATATTAAAACAAATATCTGGGAAAAAACAAAAGTTCATGTAGTGATACAAAGATCACGATTGAAAACCATATCCGTGTATATTAAACTCCAATATGCAAGAAAATGCTCTTGTGCTCCAAAATTTCATTTGTGCTGCATAACCATAACTTTACACCACTTCTTGTGCCACCACCACCACCTTCTGAAATGGTCACTCACCAGAGCCTAGAAAAAATATTGCCTTTGGTTCATATAGGGATAACCAATCCACTATCCTGGTGCCTCTCCAATCAGTTTATCGATAGACCTTTTTCAATGCCCAATCTGGATATATTTCCCAGTGCCTCAGACACTGGTTCTATCCAGCATTCTGCTGTGGAGCTCTGTTCTGTAATTTTGATTCCTCGTCCCTGGCTTGCACTCCAAGCCTCGCTTTGGTTTTATTTTGCAAATTATATTTTTTATGTTGGCACATGGCACTTTAATAATAGTAGGCTGAAACATTTTAACACTTATCGATCAGCGCAGTCACACGAATTTTGAATTTACAAATCATACCTGAAGTAGCATGTGTTTCTATGGCAGTGTCTTAATAGATCCGATTTCAAGTAGTGCGATTTGAGAAGTAGTTCACATTTACATTTTTCAGGACTTTAGCACGATTTCACTGCCATAGACTATAATGTAAATCATGCTGCATATCGTTCCTGTGTCTATATCAGCACTACTTGAGCCTAAAAGAAGTTAAATATTAACCCTTTGCTAGTTAAACTTTTGTTCATAATATCACTGTTCCTCAATGAGATATGGACAGTCCCTCTCACAAAAGTAGAACTTAAGTTGTAACAAATTTTTACAACTCTCACAGAAGTAGTTCTGAAGTAGTGGTTAAAGTCGGGCTTTAAATTGCACTACTTTAAATCATACCTGGTGTGACCGCAGGCTGAAGGTAATGAAAAGTTGTTACTTTAATTGAGGTTTTTTTAATTGGATATATTCATGACTACCATTGTGGATTGTTGGACGCAATTTTCTAATGAGCTATTTATATAAACAGTGCTGCAGACAGTGCTTATGTGCTCAGTGAGCCTATGCATCCCTGTCTTTACACAATCCACGTAACAGGCAAAAACAAAACAATCCAAGTGGCTCAGTACCTTTTGATCGCTGTGAACCAATCACAGGGATCACAAGTGTAAACACTCCGCCAAAGAGAGAGAGAGAGGGGAGAACCACACTGTTGTCAAATCAGTAAATGAAATGTGTATTCTCCATAATTCTACTCTCTTTGCTTAATGCTGATGAACAGCAAAGGAGCAAGGGAGGATGTAAATTAAACTACACAAGCAGCAGGATATATGTCCATGGAGACAACAATAGGAAAATGCAAAGAAAACTGACATACGTTTTGAAGGTGCTAGCACCTTCAAAACGTATGTCAGTTTTCTTTGCATTTGTCTCCATGGACATATATCCTGCTGCTTGTGTAGTTTAATCTACATCCTCCCTTGCTGGAACCTGGACATGCTTTGATTTGCAACCTGCTTTACAGCTGTTATATATACAACGTTAGTGCAAAGTTAATCCTTTACGAGATCGATTTTTCTGTGTAGAACAACATCACACCCAACCTATAGCCAGATAGTTCATCCACCCACATCCTAACTATTTCGGTATAAGTACTGCCCTTGCTATACTGGACACTCCATTTTTGGTTAATTGTTACCTATTATTGCTACTCCAACTGGGCTGGACTTTCTTATTGTTCATTATACCTTATCAATATACCAGAGATGCAAATGATGTGTATGAGTGGATGTGTAACCGTGGCTCCCATATGTTTTTAATTACCCCTTGTGACAACGTTGTCCATTTTTAATTGGTTTGTGGTAACCGTCAGTCTTCATTGCTGTTTTTTTCACTTTTTTGTATCTCAATTTGGTTTATATTTTAGGTAATAAATAAAGCTGGTTTTGTATTAATATCAGTGTTCTTTGTTGACCTCTTTTAGAGAACTCTTTCTCTTTTGTTTTTTGTGAGCATACTTCTACATCTTCTCCTCCTGTATTAGAGGTTCCAGCATCTGTAGCAGAGCAGCCTCAGCATTTTATTTGAGGAGACACATACATCCAACTTTGGATACGTTTATGCCTGAGGAGTCTCTGTATAATAATAATAATTGTGTTGATGAGTTAGTGGATGTTTGTTTGCCTCATTTCAAGAATGAGTATCATATCTGTTAATCTACAGAGAACTCTTTAATGTTCGTCTGCGGAACAATGCATAAAAAACAAAGTTATCTGTGTATGCCCTTTGATGGAGACTGTCTCTTTGGCGTATCCCTGAATAACTATAAGATGTCACTGTCATAAAAAGCACTCTTTTGTGGCAAAAGAAACCTACTCCTCAAACCCAGCAAAGCTCAAGAGGATTTTCTTTAGTTTTCCCAGGCCAACCAAGTCCAGTTCAACCACAGGTCTTTGACTACCAACTCTTCACACAGACAAGTTTTTTTTTCACACTACAGGTATGCCCCCACTTTCCAAAGTGAGAGGAGGGGTGTCGCTTGGCCTTTGCAGTCACCTTAACTAAAAACATCCCAGATGCCTGGGTTAAATATGTGATATCCAAAGGCTACAAGTTAAAGTTTTGAGCTCTGCCTTTGCCCCGTTTTATGTCCTCCAACTGGCCCTTCTCACCATGCTGTGCTGGCAGACATCCTAAATTAAAGAGTCATTGCCATTGTTCTAGAAGCAGAAAGGTTTCAAAGTTTCTACTCACACCTGTTTTCTTTTCCAGAGCTAAAAGGGGGCATTCACCCATCTTATATCTTAAGGCACAAAATGCCTTCATTCAAGTTAAAAAATGTTGCATTGAATTCACCAGATCTACATGCATTTTGTTTGTTTTTTTGTAGCCCTTCTATATGACCTAGCTTCTGCACCCTGAACGTTCACCAAGGTACTATAGCCCCAGTGCTACCCCTCCTGCTCCCCCAAGACATTCTAATAGTGAGATACCTAGACCACTTTCTCTTGAGAGTGGTGTCTGCACAAACTTTGAGAGACAATGACTGGCAATTTGTTCAGACCCAAAAGATACACTTGGATCCTGAACCTTCAGAAGTCAGTGCTGCAATAAACTCATCACTTGGAGTATTTGGGTCTCATTCTGGACACTGCTCCGTCCAGAGTTTTTCTTTCTCAACACAAACTCCAGACTCTCACTCCCAGATTCAGACTCTGCAATCCGAGCTCTATCTGACTCTCTGCTTCTACATGAGAGCTCTAGGCCTACTGCAGCCTCATTCATGCCAGTCCCCTTGTAGGATGGCATCCTACAACCATCAGGAAGAACCCAGGAATCATGCTGTGAAAAGCAATGCAAAAATATTCTGTCTTGGGATGAACTTGGTGCTCCAGCCCTATCTGCAGATCACATTCCAGAAGTGGACAATTGGCAAGCAGACTTCCTTAGGCGACAATACCTGGACCCAGGAGAATGTCCCTTAATCCAGAGGTGTTTTAGGACTTCTGCCAGAGGTGGGGGACACAGGAAGTAGATCTCCTGGCCTCTAAATTTAAAACAAACTGATCAATTTTGTATCCAGAAGCAAACATCCTCTGGCAGTACCAGTGAATGCTCTGGTGCTCCATGGAATCAGTATAAGGTAATCTACACCTTTCCTTCTCTGAAATGCATGCTTGGTCTTCTCTGTAAAATTAGGATGGAGGGCATTCTGGTGGTTCTCGTTACACCCAACTGGTCCAGGTGGATGTGGTACCAGAGTGTCCAGCACCTCTGTCCCAGGGACCAGTTTTCCATTCTACTTCATGGACGTTGGCTTTGATAGCATGGCAGGAGCTGCACTGGCAAGGAGGAGCTGGAGGGGGAGAGAGAACTCAGCAGAGTGATGTAATGGCCAGGAGAGAAGGAAGTGCAGGCTGTGCTCTCACTCCTTCTGTAGCTCCTCCTTCCTGCCAGTACAGCACTCCTGTGTTAACAAGCTGGCAGCTGTATGTACAGGAGAGCTGCACTGGCACCCCACACCTGCATAGCTCTTGATCAGCTGTAGGGGGTGGCTAGAGCAGATTGTCAGGTTTCCCTCCTCCCTGCTGCTCCACGTGATCATTATGTCATCTAGCAGGCTGGATCTAGCAGGAATGGTTTGCTCCTCCTCCAGCTTTCACAGCATGGCAGAGTGGGATCTATTTGGGGCATTTTGCTATGTAATATCTATTTTTCACTTCATTGTGGGGAAATGAGGAAGAGCTACATGGGCCGCGCCCGAGGACCCGGCGCATCACGGATCACGGTAAATGGCCGCTGACAGCAGTCGCTTACCACGTGAATGCTCTGTCAAATGACGGAGCGATCACTTGTAAACAAACCGGCGTCATGTCTGGTTCCTCTCTCCCCTCTCTGTACCGATTGGTACAGGGTGAGCGGAGGGGGGAGAGATCGCATGCTGTAGCGCTGGGGGCTGGATCTGTAGTGCCCACAGCTCTGCTCTGTGCCCATTGCAGGAATCATCCCATCCATCCATGCTCAGCCCCATCCATCTCAGCCATGCTATCCATACTCAGACATACTCAGCAATACCCAGCCATACTCAGCAATACCCAGCCATACCCATTCATGCTCATCTCAGCCCTTTGTTCAATACTTAATACTTTGATGTCTACAGAGTTCTTTTCCATAATTTCATCTATGATTTTGGAGTAGTTATTCCATCTTTTCATCAGTTCTATTCCCCATCCTGTCCCTGAGGGAAACCATGCCCAGGCCTAATCCTTTTCAAGAAATAGCTCTCTTTTCTCTGTGTGTTTAAGGGGGTATTTGGGGTGTGCACTAGCTTTCAAAAGATGTTGGTGCTTTCCTTTTTCATCCCCTATGATTCCCATCACTGGAATCAATGAGGCCTAATAACACCACCCATGGGTACCAACCGGTATCTAAGGATAGCATTCCTTGCCGCAACATACATATACACTGTCCCCTAGGGAAAATGGTTGTTGGCTTATAGTATCCTGAAAACTTTCAAAAACGGCGGCCATGGTCAACTTGTTTGAAACTAAACTCACAGGGTCATTAATACCAGCTCTCCTATTCAAGATGGTATTTAAATTTGTATTAAGTTATGGGTTATTGGTGTAAAACATGGAGGACAAATCTCTGTTTAAAGAGATATTAAACTGTGAGCTTCAGCATATCTTTTGACCTTTTATTTAAGGAATTTCCTAAATTAAAACACCAATCTGGAGAGTGGCTTCTACCAATTATCGGGAAGGAAATTGTGTTATTTGCATATATGGCTATAATTACAGGAGGAGTACCATTTAGAAATGGAGTTATGTACACAGGGATGGCTAACAGAGGAATTCGAAGTGTGCTCAGGTGCAATTTACTTCATACTCAACATTTGTCATAACCTGACTTTTGAGTATACGAGTATTTTCTACTGAAGTAACAACATTTTATCAGTAGGGGAATCTAAATCCTTCGGGTCCTTCACGTTGGATCCTCTCCTGTGTCTAGTTACCAATTCGTTAGAAGGGGGCTGCATATGGTGTTTAGGGTGCCCAAGTCCTCAGGGTGATGAATACAGTTAGTGATAATCCATATGGGCAGAAATACTATCAGTGCCAGCATAAAGAGTAGGCACAAGGCTTTCCCAAAAGTCTGTGGTGAGAGAAGTGAGGTAATCTTTTTCAGAGTCTTTTATCACCTGTTTCACTCGCTCTTCAAGGATTTGCATCACCTCCTTTATCGGAGTCCTGCTTCTGGGTCCTTTTTGGTACTTTCTTTATCCTCTCATCGTGGATCCAGGCTTCGGATTGTTCCATGAGGACATCGGTTCTGGTCACTGTGACTATGCAAGTGGGCAGGCCAAAAGGGTAATCTTGCTTCTTGATCTGGTTCAGCTGGCGAATTACGACCACATCTCTGGGTTGGAACTCGTATGTTGGTTCCTGTGAGGGTAATGGAAAAGAAGAGAATACTTTACCGTAGATGCCATTCAGCTTCATAATCAAGTTTCTACAATATTCTTCCTGTATCAAACTCAGACCTCTCTGCTCTATTACCAAGGGTTTCTTAATCTAGGGCGTGGAAAAAGGTCGACCCATCATGATCTCAAAAGGGGACAAGTGATTGGTCTTGGAAGGGGTCATTCTTACTTCTGCTAAAACCGCAGGCAGCACAGTTTTCCATTTGGCAAATGTGCCATCCGTAGCCTTACTTATTTTATCTTTAATCGTTCGGTTTCATTCTTTCCACTGTACCTGAATTCTGTGGGTGATATGGAATTTCCACTCTGTTTGCAAAGTCTTGTGTAAATATTTCAGCTGCAGCTTTCCATCCTTTATGTCTATGCCATGGTACTGTGAGATAAATCAAGGTGCACTTGCTTTTGGTATGCCTGGTTTCTCCTCTTTGGCAATGAGTCCAGTCTCAGGACTCATTGTCAGACCCCGTGTATGCCAATACGCCAGATCTTCTGGTGAAGCCATAGCATATAGGTCTTGCAAAACTTGTTCCCAGGGCAAAGTTGGGGGTGTAAGGGGGGGCATTTGGATAAAAGCTGGGACAGTCAAAGCAGCTTGTTTAGCAGCGGCATCGGCAGTGCACTTCCCTTTGAAATGTCATCAGTACTGTGTGTGCTTCCGTAGGGTGACTAACTGTAAATGATGTTGCCATTTCTACAGCCATGGCACAAGAGGCCAAAGTCCTCAGACAGGCTGGCATGCCTTGTATGGCAACTGGGACTACTCTAGAAAAAAAGGCTACAGGTCTCAGCTTTTCTCCATTATCTTGTGCAAGAACCCCGGCCATGGTTTTACAGTTGTCCCTTGCAAACAAATTAAACACTTTACAATAATCAGGTAATCCCAAACCAGGAGCCCTTACCATAGCAGTTTTAAGATATACAAAAGCATTAACCATTTCATCTTTCCATTTCACAAGGTCAGGACTGTCAGGTAGAGCAGCTTGTCTCAGCAAGTTGTCATAGTAGGAGCAATCAGGTAAACATTGGCCGGAGTAACCAATCATACCTACGAAGGTTAACACTTTCTTCTTGGTATGTGGGCGGGGCAGACTCATGAGAGCCGCAGCTCTCTTGTGACTGATTCTCCTTTCATCATGGGACAGAGTAAAACCAAGATACTCAGCAGTTTCCTTACATCATTGCAGCTTTTTTTCTTAGACACTTTGTTACTTGTCTATGCTAAATGTTCTAACAGTAAAACAGAGTCTTTCTGACAGGCTTCCTGGGAGGGACTACACAACAGTAGGTCATTGACGTGGAACCAAGGCTAGACCCCACGACTGTAAGGTGGCCTGGAGAGCTATTGAGTAGACTGCAGGCGAGTCAATATAGCCATGGCAGGCAATTCAAGGTTATCTGGCGCCCCTATATAGGAAAAAGCTAGTAATAGTTGTGTCTCTTCGTCAACAGGGACAGAGAAAAAAAAACATGAAATCAATAACTGAGAACACACTGCCGAGGCAGGTATGGAGGTAATGAGAGATGGCACATCAGGTACAATAGGGGCAAATGGAATCACAAGGTTATTTATGGCTTGGAGATCCTGCACAAATCCGTATGATCCATCACTCTTTTTGACTGGGTTTATGGGAGTGTAAGGCGATATGATGGGTCTTAAAATTCCTCGTTTCAGGAATTGCTCAATAATGGGTCTGATACCCTTACTCCTTCTCTTTGGAGAGATGGTACTGCTTGTGGTAAACTGGGGATACTCCTGGTTTTAGTCTGGCCTTGTAAGGGGTGCATGAAATGTATGCTACATCAAGACTCTTTAGCCCAGTGGGGGTGGTCCTGTGGAAATGGGGGAGGGACTTATGTTTGAAAGAACAGTCGTGATGCTATGGCTACTCCTCCTCTTCGAGTCAAGAAAATTTCAATTTCTAAGACTCCTATTAAATCTCTTCCTAAAAGATTTACCGGGCATGAAGTTATTATCTTGAATGAATGATGTAAGAGTACAGCTCCAGTGACAAGGTCACTGGTCTGGTTCAGCTGGTGAATTACAACCACATCTCTGGGTCGTGTCTGCCAAAGAGGATCGTATCTGCCAAAGAGGTGGCTTCATCCTGGCCTATTTGAGTGGTGGGGGGTCCCTGTTTCCTTCAAGTAGTTCATGTCCCACTCGGGGTCTTCTGTGTGCCATGGGAAAGCTTTCTTATCCCGCAAACAGAATCCCCTGACCATATCCATATAGAACTGGTCATTTGCGCCTGTGCGCGGGAAGGGTGAGCTACTGCAAACTTTCTGTCTATCCAGCCAGATCGTCTATGAAAGGATTTATCAAAAAAAAAAAAAAATCAGTTCCACATACTCTGACCACATAGTCTTTACATGTCTCTCTGGGATTAGGTGTGGGTATTCTTTACTTCTTCCCTTACCCATTCTTAATTTGGTTACAAACAACTTATACTGGTAAAAAATGGACAGTTTCCCCGGTGGGGCTTTAGACAGCAATATCTTGAAATCCAGAATAGTAAAAAAATGTGTAACCAGTAAGTGCTTTTATTGAACCATGAACAATAGTAATGTTATAATTCAATTGGCATTACAACATAGAGCGCTGGCCAAGTAGTACAATACATATTCCACAATATAAAGTCGACACATCTTTACACAAAATTATATACAGTCATACATTTCCGGGCTGTTGACGGTATAAATCCCCGACGCGTTTCGACCTGTGTACGGTCATCATCAGGGGGATAGTTGGTTCTATAAAATACATTGAATATCTTCAAAATTTAAGAACATGTCATCATAAATCTCATTGTAAGGTTAAAAATGGTAGTATATTTACCGCTGAAAAGTAGAGGGAATAATCCTTTGGCCAGTAAAAACCGTAAATGGATCCGGGGGGCCCCCATATTCGCCCCTGTCTCCCCAGAGCGCATGAGTCCAGCCCAAGGGGCTTGCAAGGAGCCACATAGACGCCCTCCAGGGGAAGGAGAAGTCAGCACCTGCGACAAATACCCAATAAGTCAAAATGATTCTCAGCACATTGGCAAGAGTATGAAGTGTATGGGCTAACTGCAATCCTAGTGATCAATATATATTGATCTGGTGTCCTAAGGTTTCATGATTGTAATTAATTATATAGAAGGTGGCAAAACCATAAAAGAAATGGTTGTATAGTTATAGGGTTGTTTGAGTGGTGTGGTGGGTAAACACAGGTGAGTGGGAAGTGATATGTGGTACTAGGAATATGAAAAACCCTTTGAGTGATAAAGTAAAATTGGATGGATGGGCAGCACAATGCTGACTACAGTGCCATGTCCAGGTGAATGAAATAGTGTGTAGTGTCAGCCAACACATGGTGGGATAAAAGTGAAAAACAAGTCAAAAGGAAAGTGTGTGAATGAATAAAACCAAATGAAACAATCAAAAACATGTGTGAAAGATCTAAGCTGATTATAGGAATAGGAGTATGAGTGTAGTGTTGTGATATTAGAGGAGTAGGAATATATGTATAGTATAATAATTTACCTTGTGCCACAGTGTGGCTGATGTAGTATGGTAAAGTTTGACTTGTATGAACCAAATTGCAATGAAGCAAAAAAGGTAAAAAGCTGGAACCAAAAAAGGATTTGTGCAGTGCCATTCATTACGGTCTGCGTGGAGTCATAGTAAGACTCACAGGCAGCCGATCATGGATATATGCCTAAAGTAGGCAATTAATTGAGTAGGCACAGGTGCTGATCTCCTCCCCCCCCAGAGTGAGCAGCCCACATGTGGCTCCCCCGGCATCCTGCATAAATTCAATGATTACCTCATCATCTACAATTTAGTGCCTACTGCATTTATATATGCACTTTAGATTATGGCCGTCATGGATCATGGTGGACCTCTGCCGCCCCTGTCGGCTTCATGGGGGTGAGTCCTGGTCTAATTGAAGGCTTCCCGGCAGGGTGAGAATGTGGGGGTGATCCAGGATCTGAGCTCTCCCCCCATGCTCTGATTGACGGACGTTTGTATCCATCGTCCGCCGACGTGAGCTTCACTCTGCCGGCGACATCCCTTGATCACCTCTGGATGAGCCGCGGCGAGGTGCGCATGTGCGAGTTACTTTGGCGTGTGCACTGCGCCGCGACATCTCGCGGTTTGCGGCGGAGTTGACGGCAGCTGCCGGGGTTTTTTTTTTTTTTTTTCCCGCCTACAGGGATGCCGGGGGAGCCACATGTGGGCTGCTCACTCTGGGGGGGGAGGAGATCAGCACCTGTGCCTACTCAATTAATTGCCTACTTTAGGCATATATCCATGATCGGCTGCCTGTGAGTCTTACTATGACTCCACGCAGACCGTAATGGATGGCACTGCACAAATCCTTTTTTGGTTCCAGCTTTTTACCTTTTTTGCTTCATTGCAATTTGGTTCATACAAGTCAAACTTTACCATACTACATCAGCCACACTGTGGCACAAGGTAAATTATTATACTATACATATATTCCTACTCCTCTAATATCACAACACTACACTCATACTCCTATTCCTATAATCAGCTTAGATCTTTCACACATGTTTTTGATTGTTTCATTTGGTTTTATTCATTCACACACTTTCCTTTTGACTTGTTTTTCACTTTTATCCCACCATGTGTTGGCTGACACTACACACTATTTCATTCACCTGGACATGGCACTGTAGTCAGCATTGTGCTGCCCATCCATCCAATTTTACTTTATCACTCAAAGGGTTTTTCATATTCCTAGTACCACATATCACTTCCCACTCACCTGTGTTTACCCACCACACCACTCAAACAACCCTATAACTATACAACCATTTCTTTTATGGTTTTGCCACCTTCTATATAATTAATTACAATCATGAAACCTTAGGACACCAGATCAATATATATTGATCACTAGGATTGCAGTTAGCCCATACACTTCATACTCTTGCCAATGTGCTGAGAATCATTTTGACTTATTGGGTATTTGTCGCAGGTGCTGACTTCTCCTTCCCCTGGAGGGCGTCTATGTGGCTCCTTGCAAGCCCCTTGGGCTGGACTCATGCGCTCTGGGGAGACAGGGGCGAATATGGGGGCCCCCCGGATCCATTTACGGTTTTTACTGGCCAAAGGATTATTCCCTCTACTTTTCAGCGGTAAATATACTACCATTTTTAACCTTACAATGAGATTTATGATGACATGTTCTTAAATTTTGAAGATATTCAATGTATTTTATAGAACCAACTATCCCCCTGATGATGACCGTACACAGGTCGAAACGCGTCGGGGATTTATACCGTCAACAGCCCGGAAATGTATGACTGTATATAATTTTGTGTAAAGATGTGTCGACTTTATATTGTGGAATATGTATTGTACTACTTGGCCAGCGCTCTATGTTGTAATGCCAATTGAATTATAACATTACTATTGTTCATGGTTCAATAAAAGCACTTACTGGTTACACATTTTTTTACTATTCTGGATTTCAAGATATTGCTGTCTAAAGCCCCACCGGGGAAACTGTCCATTTTTTACCATTATTGTTTTGGGGTGTGCAGCGCATGCGTCTCTCCCACATGTGTTTTTCTCTTTATTACAAACAACTTATACAAACTTACCAAGGGTCGTTGTCTCACCTTATAAGACCCTCTTGCAATTTACAACAGTAATATAAGCTCTAAACAATATTCTTATACTCTATACAGCGATAGAAAGGAAAAGCAAAAAGGTTTGGTAGAATCCCACTGATTGTCCGTTTGGCTCTTTAAGAGCCTCTATTTTACTATTTTCAAATCTGTCTCCCAAAGACTATTACTTTAATGTGGTTCCCAAAAGCTTGCAGTTTGCAATTTTGCACTATACAAGGATGCGGTATTGTCAGAGCCAGGGCAAGAAGTACAGCGTCAACAAAGCAGACACATTCCACGTACCTCAGATGATCATCGCATCCCACTGCTACCACCAGTGACTGTTAGGGTTAATTCTGCTTAGACCTGGACAATCAGTGAGAATCTCGGAGCCCTGGGAGACACTCAAATCAACACACACACAGTAGAGTTGATTCAAGGAATGCTCAGTTTATTGGCAGCGTGGGCTGTACCTTTTATACAAGTTGGAACAAAAGGAATCACGTAACACACATGGGGGAGCGGGGTCAAGACATACAGCATGACATCTTTAGACATCTAGTACATAGGTCATGCTGACGGTTGATTTTGTCTGAAAACCTAATTTTAAAACCAGTTCTTACCGGGATCCACTTAACCTGTGACCATTGCGACATACAAGACACTAAAAAAAACAAAAGATATTCGTCTGTCAGCTATTTTCAATGCCTCAGTCTTGTTAACTCTTTCTCACCCTTCATCATCCATGCCACTACAGTGCCCATCAGTGTCTCACAAAAGTGTAATAGGTAGTCAAATTACATTTGACATTTATGCCCCTAGAACACCCGATGGTGATCCCTGCATGTTGGGCCTCTGTATGTGACCAGGCTCTGGAAAAGTCTCCCACATATGGTATTGCCGTACTCAGGAGTAGGAGAATCTATTTTGGGGTGTAATTTTTGGTATGTGCATGCTATGTGTTAGAAATATTGTATAAATGGACAACTTTGTGTAAAAAAATGTGTTTTTATTTTATTTCCACATTTTCAAAAAACTTGTAGAAAAAATGACGTTCAAAAGACTCATTATGCATCATAGATTATAAATTGGGGTGTTTTCTTTCCAAAATGGGGTCATTTATGGGGTGTTTCCATTGTCCTGCGGGTCTTCAAAAGTGCAAGAGATAGTCAAGAAATTATATGTGTATTTTATGCTCCGAGAACGCCTGATGGTGCTCCCTGCATTTTGGGCCTCTGTATGTGGCCAGGCTGTGTAAAAGTCTCACACATGTGGTATTGCCATACTCAGGAGGAGTAGTAGACTGTGTTTTGGGGTGTAATTTGTGCTATGCATATGCTGTGTGTGAGAAATAACCTGCTAATATGACAATTTTGTGAAAAAAAAAAATGATTTTGCACAGAATTGTGGGAAAAAATTACAACTTCAAAAAGTTAACCTGCTACTTACTAAATTCCTTGGGATGTCTACTTTCCAAAAAGGGGTCATTTGGGAGGTATTTGTACTTTCCTGGCTTGTTAGGGTCTCAAGAAAAGAGATAGGCCGTCAATACTTCAGGTGTGATCAATTTTCAGAGATTGGCACCATAACTTGTAGACTCTATAAACTTTCACACAGACCAAATAATATACACCGATTTGGGTTATTTTTTTACCAAAGATATGTAGCAGTATAAATTTTGGCCAAAATTTATGAAGAAAAATTACTAATTTGCAAAATTTTAAAACAAATACAAAGAAAAATGCATTTTTTTTTAGGGTACAGTGTTGCATGACTAATTGTCATTCAAAATGTGAGAGCACCGAAAGCTGAAAATTGGTCTGGTTAGGAAGGGGGTTTAAGTGCCCAGTGGGCAAGTGGTTAATGCATTCTCACATTAGGGTAAGAAACTTTCAACTAAACAAAAAGAAAAAAAAAAGAAAAAAAGAAAGCTTACAATAGCAGCCAATACCATGCCAAAAAAAAACAAAAAACAAAAAAACAAACTTTCCTGTATCGATCTAGCGCTGTGCCCGTGCTGTGACTTCAATTCTTTCCTCTCTTCTTTCTCTCATAAGTTCACTGAGAGCAGTGGGAGCCATTGTCTCCTGCTGCTGTCATTCAAATCATGTGAGGAGGGAACTGGGGGGAGCACAAGCCACGCTATTTGGGTCTATGGACGCACACAGCTCAGTTCACTATTAAACCCATACATTTGTCCCCATAGCAAGCGGCTTTGTGCAATACCACTGCACAGAGCAGGTAAATATACCATGTTTATTAATTAACCACTTGCCTACAGGGCACTTACACCCCCTTCCTGCCCAGGCCATTTTTCAGCTTTCAGCGCTGTCGCACTGTGAATGACAATTGCGTGGTCATGCTACACTGTACCCAAATTACATTTTTATCATTTTCTTCACACAAATATAGCTTTATTTTGGTGGTATTTAATCACTGCTGGGTTTTTTTTATTTTTTACTAAAAAAAATAAAAATAAAGACCAAAAAATCTGAAAAAAGTTTTTTTAAGTTTCTGTCAATTTTTCTCCTTCACGGAGGTGCACTGATAAGGGGGCAGTGATAGGCTGAACTGTTGGGCATTGATGAGGTGGCACTAATATGCCACACTTATAGGCACTAATAGGTGGCACTGATAGGCGGTACTGATGGGCATTACTGATAGGCAGGACAGATAAGACAGCTCTGACTGGCATCACTAATGGGCACTGATTGGTGGCGCTTGTGGGCAGTGATTGCTGGCAGCGGTGAGCACTCATCGCTGGCACTGATTTGTGGCACTGGTGGCACTATTGTAATAAGGGCACTGAAACAAACAAGTACTGGGGGACAGTACAAAGGGAAGTGTGTTAGGAGTTCCCATAAATCCCTTAGAGGTAAATGGGATAGGGTTTGCTATACTCGAGAGGAGATGGCACTTAGTATACCAGGAAATTTACAGAAACTAGGACACTGATATCTTGGTGAGAATCTATGAAGCATTCCAGCTGGGGACCTGGGAGCACTGGTTTGGACATAATAGTCAGAGCAGTAGCAGAGACATAAAATCTCAGGAAGAGAAATAATCAGGTGATTGTTGACCATGTTCAAGAAGTCCTTCTTTAGAGAGACAGGTCGTAGGAGAGAAAGGCACCACTAGAATGCAGTAATTCTAAAATCAATAGGGAGATGAAGTACCAGTGTGTGAAGAGCCTACATAATTCAGAGCGCAAACAGTCTTATTTAAAAGAGCGTTTTTTTTTTTTTTCAAGCCTAAGATCAGGATGTGGTGTTCTAGATCTTTAAATTAGGCTGCTTTCACACTGAGGCGCTTTACAGGCGCTATATCGCTAAAAATAGCGCCTGCATAGTGCTTGTAAAGAGCCTCTCCTCTCACTCCAGTGCTTTCACACTGGAGAGGTGTGCTGGCAGGACGATTAAAAAAATCCTGCAAGCAGCATCTGTGCAGCGCTGTAGGAGCGGTATATACCAGGGATGAGACACAAGCTGTTGACAGACCAGAAAAGCTGCGTGGTCACGCCCTAACGCATTTTGTCATCACGTCATGTCTTCGTACAAGGTTGGAATTTTTTATCTTGCACGCATATTTTATGACGGGGGGAAGTTGGAATAAAATTCAAACAGGATTACGCTATGTAGTTTGTTCCTCTCCTTTCCATGTCATACGAAATTGTGTTCTTGTTGAGTATCCTTCATTTTGAGCGATCATTTGCCAGTATAGGAGATTGGAGATACAAGGCTTATTATATTCATGCTTGTGGTAAGTTTATTATCATAGGGGAGAGAAGTTCACGCGGTGTGGTGATGATGGAATTGAAAGATTTCATCTATCCTATTATCACCCTCTAAGTGGATGCATGCTACATTATTCATCTTTTTGAACCCTTATGATTTACGCACATTGAACTATTTTCCATATTGTGCATATTTTACTCCTTAGTAGGTGCATAGTATATCATTTATTTTTATGAACTTTGTTTAATGTATATTGATCTTGGCACACAGTGCGTGTAGCACTGAGAGAGTGCTGTTAATGCTGGAATGATTATTATATCTTTTATGCATATTGTATATATTTAGCACATATACTGTAGCTCAGTCCAGCAACTGACTAAATGAGCTATTGTTTGTACTATTTGCATTTGAGTCCATGTTAGCTTTTCCTTTTTCTCATTGTAATCCCTGCTAGCACATCAGGCTGTCCCATCTACACGTTTTCATGATGTGGCTGACTTAAGCCTAGTACACACGGGCCAAATTTCAGCCAGCATCAGCCTGTTCAATAGAAACTGGCCGACATTCGGTTCGTGTGTATAGCAGCTGGGCCAGCTTCTGTCGAAGGCTCATGACCGAAAAAGGTCTGCCGATTGGTTCCTGATCAGCACTCTCAGCCAATGGCTAAGAGCGCTGACCGGAGTATTCTGGCAGAGGGGCCAGAACTGAAAGCTGGAATTATACTTTAAAGCTTTAGTGTCAATAGACTTAGAGGTATATGCTGTCAAAGAGGAAGTAGAGGAAAGTTCTGGATATCTGCAAGCAGTTGGATTATTTATTCATGTACAAACTGACAGGAAGTGGGAAGTGGAGATTGCAGGCCTGGTAGATGCAACAACTCCGACAGTGAATCTGGTGACGAGGACAAGACTAGAAATAGGGGTTCCAGGTATTTGACTATAGACATCTGCTCCTATAGTGGAGACTGGCTAACCATCCTCAGAAATAGTAGGGGAAGATGGGACATGATGTCACACGACTGTCCTCTAAAAGACATAACATACCGGCAAGCTGTTGTGGTAAACTAGGCCCAAACAGAGGCAAAGCCTTATGTTCTCTCAAACCAGAGTAGACTGAGGTGGCTTCAGTTATATGCAGATGGCAGTGGCAAAGTCACTTAAAGTGTTACTAAACCCACAACAGTAAAATCAGTCTGTATATGCAGTAAAGCAAGCTTGTTATACTCACCGTGGAACCTAAGGGCTTAATCCTCAAAATTGTGTAAAAAGGCCGTTTGATTCTGTATGCAGAGATCCCACCTTCTTGCATTGTCTCCAAAATATGTCTGGATAAGACAGAGTTACTGGAGTCAGGCTGCACATGCTTAGTTTGGTGTGTATTGCTAGACAGTTTTTTTTTGTTTTTGGGCGAGTGCATGTGATCAGCATAGGGCCAATCAGCACTGTCGGGTCAGAGGTCTTGCATCCTGATAGGACAGCCAGTGCAGTATAACTCCTCCTACAAGCTTTACAAGGCACTTATACAAGTCACAAGACTTCTATACACTACTAACGAGAAAAGGTATTTAGCAGTTTATATTTACTAAAATTATTGCATTTCCATGTTCTGTGTACTGTGGGAGACCAGATATAGTGAATACAGGATCCTGGGTTTAGAAAAACTTTACAACAAGCCAGATTGGAGAATCTGCGTGGTGCATCTAATCAGCGCAAGTCTTTTCCTCTAAAAAGGCAGGAAAGCGTGTGGGGAGTGCATGCGTGCACAGTGCTCTATACTGCCAGTGATATCAGCACTGAAGTTTCACAGGCTGATGACAGTAAGGTTTAAAATGAAGCCTAACTGCTGGGAACCATGAGGCAATTGCTGCTGTTCCTGCATTATAATTTAGCTCATTAAATGAGTGAAGTGGACAAGGTCACACTTAAGGAAGGAGCCTCTGCTCAAGGCCTGAATAAAAAGCTGAATTGTACAAATTCAGGAGTAACCAGTGGATAAGATCACATATCAAAATGTGTAAACCATACAAGACAACTAGAAATCATGTTGAGAGATTGGGGAAACACAGGAAATGTGTCATGACTCTGGGCTTGAAAACCATGTTCTGCCACTAATAGGCACAGTACAAGAACTAGGAGATGGCAGAATTTAATGTCCAAATGAGACATATCAAATTTGCATCAGACAATTCAAATGATAATACACCGAGTGTACCTGAGTTAATAAATCTGCTCCAAAAAATTTTGAGCTTTTTCACTGATAGACTCAGAAAAACAACCCATTTCCCTTCTGTCTGATGTTTACCATGAGCGTGAGGGGATCCCCTCAACTTTAGCCAGTACAAAGACTGTTGCCACAGAACAGAAGGGGTGCAGCCTTTCTATGTCTCATGAATGAGGCTAGTGGATAAACCAGTAAAGGTTGATGCAGAGACCTTAGCAACAAACTGGTGAAGAGTAGCAATCTCCAGTATTAGAGCAATGTGTTCAAGTTAGCATCCAAAGCCAGGGGAGTGCTGTGTACCTTTTACAGAGGGTGGGGCTATGCTCACAGAATGAGCAATGGTGTGCCTGAATGTGTCACATGACTTGCGCCAAAATCACCCTGCTTTGCAGAAAGTGGCACACGCTATGCTATGGCTGCGACAAACCATTTTAACCACTTGACAACTGGGCACTTAAACCCCCTTCCTAACCAGACCAATTTTCAGCTTTCAGTGCTCTCACACTTTGAATGACAATTACTCAGTCATGCAACACTGTACCCATATGAAATTTTTGTCCTTTTTTTCACACAAATAGAGCTTTCTTTTGGTGGTATTCAATCACTGCTGTTTTTTTTAATTTTTTGCGCTATAAATCAAAAAAGACTGAAAATTCCGTAAAAAAAAAATCTTTGTTTCTGTTAAAATTTATTGCAGAGTATTGCACATTATTGCAGAGTATTGTACATTATTGCAGAGTATTGCATAGTATGGGCACAGAGCAGTGCCCATGGAGCATGTAGCTCCAGCCCACAGCACTGCTAAAAACAGATCAGCACAGAGAGGGGAGGGAGGAACCGGTGTCATCTCATGACGCTGGTTTGTTTACAAGTGATCCCTCCGTCATTTGACGGAGTGATCACATGGTAAACGGCCGCTACAAGCGGCCATTTACTGCGATCTGTGATGTGCTGGGTATTCCGGACCCGGCGGTCACGAATGTTTGCGGGAGTGCACCCCAGGGGGCGCGCGCGAGAGCAACATTCTGGGAGGATGTCCATGGACGCCCACCCAGAATAAGCCGACAGCGCTGTAGCCACCATGCTATGACCAAATATGTAGAAAGTTTCACAGCCCTGTGACAAAATACAGCCTAAGGTGCTCGCAATGCCCACGGCAGGGGCCCAGTGTCCAGGAACTACCCCCAGGCTTGGGGGGGGGGGACTGTATATGAGAAGGGGCTTTCAAAGGAAGGGGCAAAGCCTTGGACTCACCAAACTAGTAAAGAGGCGGCACCTTCCCCAGGGAAAGGACTTCAGGGCCAAGAACTACCAGGACTTGGATGGCCACTGTCCTGGACGTGTGGAACACTTTGCAGCTAACTATATCCCAATATACTGTCACACAGAGGGTGAGAGCACCCCACTCAGAGTCCAATGCTTCAAGGCATCGATACAGGCCGGCCCCACAATTCCATTTCTAGACTTTCTTGCAGTGGGGTCAGAGTAGTGTTTCCTGAGGTGCTGCCCATCCGGAAGATGGGACCATGTTGCTTCAGTGGATTGATGCAGACAGATGGAAAATGGTGTCTCCATGTGAAGAACCAATCAAAGACTTCAATCTTCCAGTAATTTCAGAAATATAGGCCAGTAACCTGCCATCCATCACCTAAGAACTCTAGTAAAAAAAAAAAAAAGATTTCTGGAAGCAGCAAGGGTTATGCTAACAACTATTTGCCCGTGTCCTTACATAAAGGTGGTAGAATATAACTCATGGTCAAGTTTTAAAGAGTCTATGTCCTGTACTGTACAATAAGGAAAGTAATATTAGCCTGAGCGTTTGTTAGCTGGTACATTCCCATGTGCATATGCACAGGTTTATAGCATACAGGCAGCTAGTAAACTGGCTATTTACACTAATGCCTTCAGAGCAACCTTTTGCTGACCTGTATTTGCCATCACCTGTGCTATCCTGTTGTTGCAGCTACTGGTCTGTTCTTGTTCTAGCTTCTGCCCAACATCCTGCTAGCTCATTACTAGACTGTTGCCGATCCTGATAAATTTGCACAGATTCTTCCAACCTCAACTGTCATCTATGTTGACTTGTTACTTAATTGTCAGTGCCCTATGTTCTCATCCTTAGGGGCATCCAAGTCAGAAAGGTGCTAAAAATGTATCCATCTCATCACTTTGCAGCTGGGTCTATGAAAATAGGTAAATCATTTTTGCCTTGAAACCCCATTAATCTACTACTTTTATTGAAACAAAAGCTACTTTTACTGTCAAAATATATTTATTGTCCTTTAATTTTTAAGTATTTTCACTTCTCACATCCTACAGCCATTTTACTTTCAAAATGAAAGTAGGAAATGTTATGCTGCAGAGCTCTCCAGCTTAATAAAACAGGGCCAAGAGACATTTGATAAATTACAGGTGCTTCTAGCAAAGAAGAATTTAAACAAATATTTCCTAAGGTTTGAGGAAGATAAATTGGGGTTGTGAACCTTTTTAATATATTTTTTATAGCACTTCGAGTGTTTTTCTCTGTCAGATTTGCACATTAGCTTTTAATGCACAAATTCAGGGTTATAGAGTCCTAGGCTTATTCTGTCTCTGAAAGGATCCCAGGTGAAAATATAGCCGTTTAGCTCTAATTTGAAAGGGTGTGCTAAATAATATCTACATTCTTAACATTTGCTGTTTACAGCCCTCTCATATTAAACTGCATTTTATGGCCAGAAAATAGCATGAGGAGGTAAGCGGCAAGTACTTAAGATAAGTTATTTTAGTTTGAAAGAATAACAGGTAAAAATTTGGCTGGATTACAAACTTTATAGGCTTTTCTTTGTACATTAACTTATTCCTTACACTGCTATAGCTGAAAGACGGCTACAGCGTGGCACTGTTGTTCGGGGAGGGAAATCCATGGATGTCCTCCCACTACTGCGCTCCCTGGGACACGCATCTGGCGCGCTCTGTGATCGATGTGTCCTTCAGACTCAACCGATCACAGATCAGGGTAAAGGGTCAATCACAGCGGCCCTTTACCATGTGATCAGCTGTGTCCAATCACAGCTGATCACAATGTAAACAGACCTGCCAGTCATCGGCAGTACCTTCCTTATGCACTGTCACAGTGTGAGGAAAGCATAGCCGGTAACTGCCCAGTGTTACAGGGAACATATACACAGAAAATCAGGGCACTGATTATCAGTGCTGCCTATTAGTGACTCCTCATCAGTGCAGCCTCATCAGCGCACATCCGTGTAGGAGAAAAATGACTTATTTGCAAAATTTTATAGCACAGAAAAAAAGATTTATTTTTTTTAAATGTCCAGTCTTTCCTCCATTGTTTAGCAAAAAATAAAAAACCCAGTAGTGATTAACCGGTTCCTGACTGGCCGTCACAGCTGTACTCCCCTGGACGAGCTGCCATAACTCTACGTCGGCCCTTTAAGACGGTGTAGGAAGTGCACGTGCCTGCAGTGTGTGCCCAGAGCCGACCGCGATTGCTCGTGACAGAGCGAGAACCGGGATCTGTGTGTGTAAACCGGGGAGAGGAAAGAGATCGCGTGTTCATTCTAAGTATGAGCACCGATCTCTCTCCTCCCCTAGTCAGTCCCATCCCCCCTACATTTAGAACACACCTAGGGAACACAGTTAACACCTTGATCGCTCCCTAGTGTTAACCCCTTCCCTGCCAGTGCCCGGAGCTATACCCATAAGCCTTATGCCATGCTTGTTCACTGGAGGACCTATGGCAGGGGCTCCTGCAAGGTTAATATATGTGGGTAGTTGGAAGCATGGGAGGAACAAAGTGTGAATACAACAGCACAGCACTAAGCATAAAAATAAAATGACATGCTTTTGAATATTTCCTGGAAATCTCTACCAATCGGTGTACTCTAAACCAAATCCTGGTTTGTTACTATATGCAGTTTATACAGACATTATTAGCTCACGTGCAGCTCAATCCTTCACTGTACATGTGTATAAGATGAATAGCACCATTCCCAATGGACACATGAATATAACAATTTGTCATACAATATGGGAATAGTCTCCCCTGTGTATGTATTTTATTAGTAAAAAATATTCAAACAATGTACATTCATTTGAAAAGTTATTTTAAACAAAAAACAAAAAGAAAACATGAAAGAAGAATAAATGTAAAAATAATCATAGTCTTTAATTTCATGCTATCGAAGCAGCATGTTCTTGTAGTCACAGTTTATGTTCCAAAATTTTATCCTGAAGTGCCCCTAGATGATGGTTATAGCACCCTGGAAATCCCACTTTGCAACACATAGTTTTCTAGAGGATGTAGCTTGTGTTGAGTTATAGAATCTAGGAAACAACAATGCAATATGTTAGTTTTTGAAATAGAAACATTCACATTAACAAATTTTATGTAGTTATCAGATAGTCACTTATACAGAATCAAACAAAGGTTTTGAGAATCTTTCCTTAAGTTAACACTGGTGTAATTTTAAAATACTTCCAGGTTAATTTCCACAACATGATCACTCACTGACAGCGGAATCTGGAGCATGCAGATCCAGCTACTGTTCTGTGCTGTGACAGACCCAGTGTAGAACATGGAGCAATCCTAAATAACGAAAGGCGCTGGCGCAATTTTATTAATTAGTAGCAGCATCTGCTCCATTTTCTATGATTAGAAGAATGGTGAAAGCTTGTGCTTGCACCACTCTTTATTATCCCCAGTACTGTAGAAATGAAGTTCTCTCTAGCAAAAGAACAAAAATCATCCTTATATTCCCCATCAGAGTAAATTTCAGATATCCACTGTTTATTTTATGTATGTTCTGCAAAATGAAAGGTAATATTGCCTCTACTCTGTTTAGTATATGGAAGCTTCATATCAGCATTATGATGTCTACAAATTTTACAGGGAAAATGTAAATCTGAACGTTCCTTAAGACAACTGAATTTTATCTTCTGTGTCCTCTCCTTTCTTGTCAGATCTTCTATGATCTCAGTCTTTTGACACTATAAAGGAATTGATGTATTTGGCTTATCTTCTGGTACATTTCGTTTTGCACATCTGCATAAGTACACCAGGATTTATAGACAAATAAAATGCATCATTAACACGATAACTTCACAAACCACAGAATCATCTCAAGGAGTTATATAAAAGAATATGAAACATATGGTTATGTGAGTGATGAAGATCAGTGAACCCATAATTCCTTGCAATATATTACATTGACTTGACTAACAAATTAAAATCAAACTCCAGCCAACACTTTTTTAAGCAGTTCCAGCAAACTTTTTTTTTTCCTTTTGGGTTAAAAGAGAAGTATGTTTTTTTTTTTTCTTTCCCATCCATACTTACCTAGGTGGATGCAGCATCAGACCAATACTGAAGCTGTCCCCCGCTGTCTCTGCACTGAGAACAGAGCCGATGGATCAGTTCTCACAGATCCCAGAGAGGAGAGCTGCTGACTATCAGTCAGCGTCTCTCCTCTCTGCTTCTCCATGCTCACTGGAGCTGTAGAGGGGTGGGGAGCAGCTGTCTCAGCGGCTTGCTGAGACTGCCATCAATCAAGGCAGCTGGCGGATCCAGACTTGGGAAGTTGGGATGACGCATTGCCTTGACTGATGGCAGTGATGTCAACAGAGAGTGGACTTCAGACCGCTCTCCACTGAAAACGGGTCACAGGAGTGCAAAACTATTTGCACTCCTGTGACCCAGAGGAGAAGCCCAGCCTAAAAAGCTCAGGCTGGACTTTTCCTTTAGAGATTTTATATTTTTATGTAAATTAACAAAAGCTGATTATTGTCTCAACACTGTGCCACTGATGCTGGACAGCTTGGTCGGTTAAATAACAGACTTACTGGCCAAATAAACGGGTGAAAATTAAGGAAAAAAGCTGGTCGTTGGCTCCTTTTACTAGCCAGCACTCTATGAAGTCACTCCAGAGTTTGTGGTCCCTATTTAGTGAAGTGCACCAACATTCACAGTCAGCACAGAATGGCGAAAGATACAGGGTGCTTGAGATCCGTCCACCTCCTT